>NC_091440.1:124006361-124306361 GCF_964237555.1 Oryctolagus cuniculus | reverse complement strand
GGCTGCTCCTCTTCAGATCCAGCTCTCAGCTATGGCCTAGGATAGCAGTAGAAGATGGCCCAAGTCCTTGGGCCCCAGCATCAGCGTGGGAGACCTGGAAGAAGCTCCTGGTTCCTGGCTTCAGATCGGGGCAGTTCTGGCATTTGCAGCCATCTGGGGAGTGAACCAGCAGACGGAAGACCTCTCTGCCTCTACCGCTCTGTAACTCTATCTTTCAAATAAATAAAATAAAAATCTTTAAAAAAAAAAAAAAGAAAAAAGAAACTGGCTGGCGCCATGGCTCACTTGGCTAATCCTCCGCCTGTAGCGCCGGTACCCCGGGTTCTAGTCCCGGTTGGGGTGCCGGGCACTAGTCCTGGCTGCTCCTCTTCCAGCCCAGCTCTCTGCTGTGGCCTGGGAGGGCAGTGGAGGATGGCCCAAGTGCTTGGGTCCCTGTACCTGCATGGGAGACCAGGAGGAGGCACCTGGATCCTGGCTTCGGATCAGCTCAGTGCCAGGCGGAACGACCATTAGGAGAGTGAACCAATGGAAGGAAAACCTTTCTCTCTGTCTCTCTCTCACTGCCTATAACTCTACCTGTCAAAAAAAAAAAAAAAAAAAAGAAAGAAAGAAATGGGATATGTACACCATGGAATACTACACAGCCGTTAAAAAAAACGTGAAATCCAATCATTTGCAACAAAATCAATGAATCTGGAAAAGTCATACTTAGTGAAATAAGCCAGTCCAAAAAAGGAAAAATACCACATGTTCTCCCTGACCTGTGATAGCTAACAGAGCACCTAAAAGACAAACAGTAGAAGCACCTAAAAGACAAACCATAGAAGTGAAACTGACACTTTGAGAAGCAATATCTTTGAACACCCTTGTCTTGACTGCTGCAGAATGGTTTTTACTTTCCATACTATTTGTTGAATTCTTAACACAGAGTTAATCACATGTGTATAAAGTTAACTGGAAATAGATCTTAGTAAAAAATAAGTATGGGAATAGGTGAGAGAGGAGGAAGAGGGTTGGGAGTGTGGGTGGGAGAGCAAGTACAGAGGGAAGAATCACTATGTTCCTAAAGCTGTAATTACGAAACACATGAAGCTTGTATTCCTTAAATGAAAGGTTTCTGGGGAAAAAAAAAAGGAAATTTGTATTATGAGAAAACCAAACGTGGATTTCAAGTTTTTCACACCAAAATAGACTTATTTTTCACGCCATTTTCCATGAACTTTTTGCAGTACACCTACAATTCAGAGGGTGAGAAATCAACCCCATGAAAGTCCTGGGGGCCTGCCCCATCAGAGCTGGTCACGCACGGGGGTCCCCTTCCAAGTTAAAGGCATCGTTCACTATGCACCACAGGCGAGGCTTCTTTAGGTTTTGCTCACAGAATGTTCTGTACTGCCGGGCACTGCTTCGACTCAATTATAAGGTGCCTTGCAAGGTTGCTGGCTGTGCAGGGGAAACCAATCAAAGAAGCACTCTGCAGCAAGTCCAGTTTTCACCAAAAGTAGCCCTGCTTCTTGGGCCAAGCAAACCAGTAAGTCCCATGGTGCCAGGGGTATCTGTGGGAGAATAAGACTTCACAGGAGTCTTTAGTCCAACAGGAGCAGTGCAACGCAGGTCCCTAGGGTTCTCAAGGCCTGCCATATCCTCCACCAGAACTGCACGTCACTCAAACCGCAGCTCCCCGCAGCTACTGGCTCTGAGACACTCTGAGTAGCTCACCACGGGACACTGAGCGGCCTTGTGCCCAGAACAGCTCAACATGAACCACATGCTCTCAAAGCTCCAAGGAAGAGGTTAGGTGAGCCCAGCAGCAACCTACTGTAAGAGAGAAGCAGGCACACCTGACCCTGGGCTTGAGCAGGCCCAGAGGCACAGACCAGCTGCAGAAAAGGGGGGCCAGGCCCCAGGATCACCCTGCTGTGGCCCTGACATCTCCTCCTTGGCTCTCACCTGGGGCCAACAGAGGCAGGAATACCCAGTCTTGAGTCACAGTGATAAGTGTGGGGAAGTGGGTACAAGCTGACCAGGGAATGTCACCCACAACATTTCCTTTGGGGGTAACCTTGAAAGACACTGGTTTGTTGACAGAATGGGAGAAATTATTTGCAAGATAGGCAACTGATAAAGGATTAATAATCAGAATCTACAAAGAGATCAGGAAACTCCACAACAAAACAAACTACCCACTTAAGAGATGGGCCAAGGACTTAGACATTTTTCAAAAGAGGAAATCCAAATGGCCAACAGACACGTGAAAAACTGCTCAGGATCAACCCAGCCATCCCACTCCTCAGAATTCACCCAAAGGAAATTAAATCAGCAAATACAAGAGCCACCTGCAACTCCATGTTTATTGCAGCTCAATTCACAATAGCTGAGACATGGAATCAACAGAAGACTGGATAAAGAAATTATGGGATATGTACTCTATGGAATACTACACAGCAGTAAAAAAAATGAAATGCGTCATTTTCAACAAAATGGAAGAATGTGGAAAACATCATGCTCAGTGAACTAAGCCAGTCCCAAAGAGACAAATATCAGATGTTCTCTCTGGTCTGTGACAACAGATCACCTAAAAGGAAACCTGTAGAAGTGAAACTGACACTATGAGAAGCAGTGACTTGATCAGCCCTTGTCCTGTTGAGGAACAGCTTACTATTTTATTATTTTTAGTATTTTCTTTTTCTACTTAATACCATCGGTTGAACTCTTAACAGAGAACTCTTAACAGAGATTCTTATGTGTTTAAATCCAATTGAAAATTGATACCTGTTAAAAATAAGAGTGGTAATAAGAGAGGGAGGAGATATACAGTTCAGCACATGATCACACGGATTTACACCTAAGGTAAAGCTTTAAGTTGGCAAATCCCATTAAGTTGGCAGGCACTAATGCCATCTTACATGTTAAAGTGATCATATTAAGTGTGTAACTGATCATATAAATAGGATTAAGTGTCAAAGGGATCACATAAATAAGACCAAGTGTCTGTTAATAACAATAGATAGAATTAGAGGAGAGAATGAACCTACATGGGAAGCAGGCCACAAAGCAGACTCATAGAATTACAAATGCCCTAAATAGAATTCTGACCTCAGAATCAGTCCTTAAGGCATTTGGATCTGACTAAAAAGCCCATGACAGCATTTCAGGCATGGAAAGCCAAGACACTGTGGCAAAAAATGATCTACATGAAGGATCTCTGTGAGTGAGACCACAGTGGAAAGAAGGGGCCATCAAGATATCTTTCTCTGGAGGGGCGAGAGACCTTCCCCTTTACTTATGGCCCTGTCTAAATACAGATGTTTGTGGACTCAAAAGGCTTCCATAGCCATGGCAGCTCATGAGAAAAGCCTTGGACGATCACTGATGTTATAAATAAAAGTGTCAATTGCTAAATCAGCAACAGGAGTCAATGTGCACTTGCTCCCCATGTAGGACCTCTGTCCTTAATGTGTTGTACTATGAGAATTAATGGCAAAACTAGTCTTCAAACAGTACTTTAAACTTTGTGTGTCTGTGTTGGTGCAAACTGTTGAAATCTTTACTTAGGATAGAGTCAATCTTCTGTATATAAAGATAATTAAAATTGAATCTCAATGAAGAATGAGATGGGAGAGTGAGTAGGAGGTGGGATGGTTTGGAGGTAGGAGGGTGAGTATGGGGGGGAAGAACTGCTGTATTCCAAAAGCTGTACCTATGAAATTTATATTTGTTAAGTAAAATCTTTCTAAAAAAAAAAAAAAGAAGAAGAAGAAGAAGAAAGACAGACAGTGGTTTGAGTGGACACAGAGATGGAGGCAAGTTTTCCTGATGGGAAGAACTTGCTTTCTATTATCTTCATCTGCAAGATTTATATCAGCTTAATAATACTATTAAGTGTTTATTTAAATGATCTAGATTTAAACTTTACCACCAGTCTAAAGAATCCAGCATTCAGCGGTTACAAGTATTATCACCAGCATTAATAGTAGGCATGGCAGGAGTTTAGCACAGTAGTTAAGACGCTTGTATTCCATAGCAGAGTCCCAGGGTTCAAGTCCCCACTCTGCCCCCAAGTCCAGCTCCTTGCTAATCCACACCCTGGGAGGCAGCAGTGATGGCCCAAGAACTTGGGTCCCTCCACCCACATGGGAGATCTGGATGGAGTTCTAGACTCCTGGATTCAACCTGGCCCAGACCCAAGAGTTGAGAGCATTTGGAGAAGTGTACCAGTGAATGGAATACATTCTTTTGTATTGTTTAGTCATAGGTTTTCCTTATCTTTTTTTTTTTTTTTAAGATTTATTTATTTGAAAGTCAGAGTTACAGAGAGAGAGAAGGGGAGGCAGAGAGAAAGAGAGGTCTTCCATTTGCTGGGTCACTCCCCAATTGGCCACAACTGCCAGAGCTGCACCAATCTGAAGCCAGGAGCCAGGAGCTTCCTCTAGGTCTCCCATGTGGGTGCAGGGGCCCAAGGACGTGGGTCATCTTCTACTGCTTTCCCAGGACACAGCAGAGAGCTGGATCATTAGTGAGCAGCAGGGTCTCGAACCGTTGCCCATATGGGATGCCAACACTGAAGGCAGTGGTTTTACCCACTACGCCACAGCATCAGCTCCAGACTCTCTCTCTTTCTGCTTTTCACATAGATGAAAATATTAATTTAAAATAAAGAAGTCATAGGCTCTTGCAGGTTCTGACCTTATTGCCTCTGCAGGATGAGTCCTGGGAAGACAAGAAGCAGAGGGAACGAGCAGAAGCAAACAGAGAGATCTGGCTTTCAGGCAAGGTGCTGCCCCTCGCTGCATGTGGGCTTTGGAAAAGCGATCTCACCTGCGGGCACCTCCATTTGCTCCTCTGTGAAGTGAGGCAGAGGCCACCTGTGTTAGCCGAGCTTCTCCAGGACGGAACCAGCAGGGAGTAGCAGGAAGAGGGGTTGCAGCAGGAAGTGGGCTCACAGCTCACAGAGGCTGAGAAGGCCCATGACTGGCCATCTGCAAGCTGGCCAGCCAGGCTGCCGCCATCCCCAGACCTGAAAGGGCCAGGGCTATGGCCGCCCATCCCAATTACCAGGCTGGGGGCTGCTGGTGCAAGGCCCAGATACCCAAGGCAGAAGAAGCTGCGGCCAGTGCCCAAGAATGGCAGCAGGAGAAAATGCACCTCCCTCTCGAAAGAAGAGCCTGAGACGCAGTCCCACCTTCTTCCATTTCCCGTTCCCTCCAGGCCCACGGCTGATTGGACAGGACGACGACACTGACGGTGAGTCCTCCCCACTCGGTTGGCTGATGCACATGCCAATCTTCTCTGGACACACCTTCACAGACACACCCAGAAGTAAGTCTTTACCAGTTCTCTAGGCATATCTCAATCCAGTTAAGGTGACATACAAAATTAATCACCACCATATGTTAACAAAGTTCTTAACAGGCCTACCAAGTAGGCCTACCAAGTGCAATTGTGCAGCCTGTGAACCGCGCAAAGGTACCTTGTGGAAGAGTTGGGAAGCAGCTGACTTCACACTTGTCTCTCCTCTCTCTCTCTCTCTCTGTGTCTCTCTGTCTCTCTCTCTCTGTCTCTCCAAACCCTACCCACCCACCGCCACTTCCCCGCCTGCCAAAGAATTGCAATTTGGGCCCTGAAGAGGAGCCCATGAGGCAAGCACAGGGGAACGCCTTTTCTACAGTACTTCTCTAGCAGATGTTTTCAGGGGCAGCCCACTGCAGAAACCCTAACTGGGTGGGGGGGGGGGGTCCCCGGCTGGGAGAGGCTGCAGGCTCTGCCCTCACCTGCTCCTGCAGGTCTGGTTTAACTGCCAGCAGGTGTGAGCGCAGTCCTCCACTCCCCCTCTCAGTGAGTCTGAGCCTTGGTCCTGCTTTCTCAGCGGCTGCTGCAGTGGCCAGGCCTGCGCCCCTGCCTGTTCTCGCTAATTCCACTCTGTCCCCGAGGATCACACATAGCCCTGAGATGATACACACCAGTGATGACTTCTGTTGAAACATGGCATGCACGCTGTTGTCTTAAAAGTCAAGCGATGCTGGGATGCACGTTTAGCAGCTGAGACGTGGGTTACGGTGCCCTGACTTTGAGACCTGCTCTGCTCCTGAGTCCAGCTTCCTGTTAGTGCGGACCCTGGGAGGCAGCAGTGACGGCTCACGTCACTGGGACCCTGACACTGTCATGGGAGACCTGCACTGACTTCCTGGTTCCCAATGTGGGCCTGGAACAGTCCTGCCTATTGCCGGCATTCTGGGGGGTGAATCAGCAGGTGAGATTTTTCTGTCTTTTTCTCTCTGTCTGCCTAGAAAATAAAGAAAAATAAATAAAACTTAAAAAAAAAAAAAAAAACAGGGCATGATGTGATAAAATACGATAGGTAGGACTTATTAATTAACTCTTCTGTTTACCAAATTATTTATTTGAAAGGCAGTGTGAAATAGAGAAGGACAGGTCTTTGATTTGTTGGTTCACTCCCCAAATGGCCCCAGAAGCCAGGTCTGTGCCAGGCCAAGGACAAGAGCCAGGAACTCTGTCTGGGTCTCTCCATTCTCTGGTTCACTCAAATGGCTGCAACAGCCAGAGCTAGACAAGGCTGAAGCCAGGAGACAGAAGCCTCTTCTGTGTCTCCCACATGCATGCAGGGACGCAAGCACTTGGGCCATCTTCTGCTGCTTTCCCAGGCACATTAGCAGGGAGCTGGATCAGAAGTGGAGCAGCCAGGACTCAAACCGGCACCCATATGGGATGCCAGTGTCACAGATGGCAGCTTAACTCACTATCCACAACACCGGCCCCCCAAAATGAAAACTGTGAAGGGATTATTTCTGTGGCAAGACAGATGACCTTTCAGAATAGTTTTTATTTATTTACTTGAAAGGCAGAGAGAGAATGACACAGAGAGAGCTCCCATCTGCTGATTCTGTCCTCAATTGCCCTGAAAGACCATGGTTGGGAAAGGCCAAAGCCAAGAGCCAGGAACTCAGTCTGGGTCTCCTGTGTGCATGGCAGGGACCCAAGTGCTTGAGCTGTCATGACTGCCTCGTGGGGTCTGCATTGTCAGGAAGCTGGCACCAGGAGTGGAACTGGACTCCAGCCTAGGCTCTTCAATATGATTGTGGGCCCCAACCTATGTGTTCACACCTAAGCCCAACACCCAGCCCTGACTTCTTAAGTTGGATATATTTCCCAAGAATGGAGAGGAACACTGCAAAGCATACTAGCTAACTGTGCCAGCTGTCAGGCGTGCACCAGGGCTCCCTCTGCTCTTTCACTTCTTCAAGGGAGGCTTTGTTCCTCAGGCCGAGCTGTTTGTGGCTTCCAGTCTCATCTGTGGCTTCAGTAAAATCCCCATGCAAATAGGATTGTGTCTCTTAGCTCTTACTAACACTCAGAAGTTGAAAGTCACCAGGAAACACCACGCTGGGAGAGTGACAGACTGATAGATTTTAAAGGTCCAGGTTTGGGGGAAGACGGTTGAAGTCATTCCTGCACAGAACCGAGAAGGCGATTTCTGCTGCTCATTGAATGCATTGTGCACCTGCTCCCACATCTGCTTAAGCCCTGGAAAAGCAAAGCTGAGCGCCCACCCTCTGCTGCCACCTCGCTTCTTTGGCCCCTAACAGGAGTTCTGCCTCCATTGCAGAAACCTTCCAGCCTTGCTTCTCTTAAATCTGCTCTCTGATCTAGGAAAGAGGCCCTGAAAAGAAGGTGACCCAGTTTTCCAAAGCAAACAAACACTGCCTTTGCTCACAGTGGCGGTCTGGCAGTGTTTTTCTCACCAAAGCTATAATATGGAGGGCAAAGAGGCAATTTTTTATTATAAGTATTAAAATGTGGTCTAAAAGATATCACAAATTATGTAGAAAAATCTCCCAACCAAGAATCTGTAGAAAAAAACCCAGAAGGGGCCGGTGCTGTGGTGTAGTGGGTAAAGCCACCACCTGCATTGACAGCATCCCATATGGGTGCTGGTTTGAGACCCGGCCGCTCCACTTCTGATCCAGCTCTCTGCTATGGCCTGGGATGGCAGCAGAAGATGGCCCAAGTCCTTGGGCCCCTGTACCCACGTGGGAAACCCAGAAGAAGCTCCTTGCTCCTGGCTTCAGATCGGTGCAACTCTGGCTGTTGTGGCCAATTGGGAAGTGAACCAGCAGATGGAAGACCTCTCTCTCTCTCTCTCTGCCTCTCCTTCTCTCTCTGTGTAACTCTTTCAAATAAATAAATAAATCTTAAAAAACAAAAACAAATACAAAAAAATGAATACTCCTTTTAAAAAAGAAAAAGAAAAAAAATACAGAAAACTACAAAAAGATTTAAAAGAAAAAAGTAATACTAAGTCTCTCTCTTGTAATCCAGTTTGTCTGTCTACTGAGTGGGGTCCATGTAGTAGTCTATTCCAAATCGGACATTACAGGGCATTTTATTAACCAGTGACATGTTAGGAAAATATGTCACTCAAGAAAACATCTCTTTTATGCCATAGATAAAGGGAATGATATTTTAGCAAAACATTCAAATAGAGCTCTGGATAGAGAACATTAAACTGGTCAATACAAGGCATTTTAAGGGAGAAAAATACTGGAAGTGTCTAGTTTCTCTTGTTTTTTTTTTTTTTTTTGACAGGCAGAGTGGACAGTGAGAGAGAGAGACAGAGAGAAAGGTCTTCCTTTTGCCGTTGGTTCACCCTCCAATGGCCGCCACGGCCGGCGCACCGCGCTGATCCGATGGCAGGAGCCAGGAGCCAGGTGCTTTTCCTGGTCTCCCATGGGGTGCAGGGCCCAAGCACCTGGGCCATCCTCCACTGCACTCCCTGGCCACAGCAGAGATCTGGCCTGGAAGAGGGGCAACTGGGACAGAATCTGGCGCCCCGACCGGGACTAGAACCCGGTGTGCCGGCGCCGCTAGGCGGAGGATTAGCCTAGTGAGCCGCGGCGCCGGCCTTGCTCTTTCTGATATGCTCATTCTGTGCTCTGGTGAGAGCTGAGTGAGTAGCTTGGGGACTCCTGAGCTGGGAGCTCAGCCCTCAGTGTGGTGGGACCTTTAAGAGGTGGGGCCTCGTGATTAGGTCATTGCCCCCCCACGCTTGGGGGCTGATTCTTGTAGACCTCAGGGAGATTCTCACTCTCACACAGAGAGCAGGTTGTTATCAACAGAGCAGGCCTGGCCCATGCCTCCCTCTGCTCCCTGTCTCTCCACGTGATCTCTCTGCTAGACCTCCAGCCACCATGGTGCCACCTGCCTGAGGCCCTCACCAGAGGCTGCACAGATGGGGAGCGTGATCTCCAAAACCAGGAGCTCTACAAATCAGTTTTCTTTAAGGAGAGTCAGGGTTCGAATTATTTTGTTAAAGCAACAACAACAAAGAAATAGAACAAAATACTGTTCCACTTATAGTTATTGGTTCTTTATCTTCTGCTGCCAACTCTACAAGGAAAACGTACAGATGTACTCTGACAGGGACTAAAAACTTCACTCTCAATTTTTCCCATTGCTGCCACTCGGGCATCCATTCTAATTACTTATACTTAAAATAGTTTATTCATCCACTTACAAGGGTATTTGAAAAAAATCATGGAACATGGAATAAAAGACAAAAGTTCATGACAAATGCATTATAATGGAAAAAACGGGGGGTAGGCATTGTGGCACTCTGGTCAAGCTCCCACTCGGGTCCCCTGCACCCCATATCAGACTGCCTGGGATAGAGCCCTGCCTCTGACTCCAATCCAGCCCCGTGCTGATGCACACCCTGGGTGGCAGGAGGTGATGACTGCAGTACCTGGGTCCCTGACACCCATGCAGCAAACCCAGGTCAGCTCTCGGCTACAGACTCTGCCCTGATCCCACCCTGGCAGTTGCAGGCATTTGGGGAGTGAACCAGCAGATGGAAAGGGGTGTGTGCATGTGTGTGTACGTGTGTGTGTTTGCCTTTCAAATAAAATGAAAACAAAATTTTTTTTAAAAACCCACAAAGGCTATCTATGACTTTCAAAATGTTTGCGCTGAAACAAACACATCTTTTGAATTCTCTTTTCCTGCGAACTTTTCCAGGCACCCTTGTCTTCATTTATCCAGCAGTACTTTTGCGAGCCTGCAGTGTTGGAGTCACCGAGTCAGGGTGTGGGCTGCCATGGGGTAGGACCAGGTGCAGCCCACTCTGTAACAGAACTGAGAGCCCAGGGGGTTCTGAGATCTTACTCTAACAATCACAATATAGACTTGAATAGAGAGGGCCAACAATAGGACCCTTCCCGGGACTAGGGGCAAGAGAGGCATCTCTGGGGAGTCAGAGCACACCAACAAACACAATCAGACTGGACCCATAGCCTGGGGGTTAATCTTCTTCCATAAGAACAATGTATTAACTCTAAAAGTGAGAAAAACAAAAGTTCATCTTATCTCTTATTTCTTTGTCTGGAAGACATAGAGACAGAGAGATCTTCCATCAGCTGGTTCACTCCCTAAATGCTTGAAACACCCAGGGCTGGGCCAGGTCAGAGTGAGGAGACTGCAACTCAACCCGGGTCTCCCACATGGGTGGCAAGGACCCAAGCACTTGAGCCATCAGCACTGCCTCCCAGGGTGCTGATTAGCAGGAAGCTGGAGTCAGGAGCCAGAGCTGGGATCGGACTGCAGTCGCTCTGATTTGAGACACAGGCATCCTCAGTGGTGTGTTAACTGCCACCCCAAATGCCTGTCCCCAAAACTTCATCGTGACCCACTTGCCTGACCAAAAGTACTTCTGCTCATCTGATAAGAAATGCGAATCATGTCTCATTGAAGAATTATACATTTTAGGGTTACTTTTTTCTGTGAACTTATTTCCATGAATTAATGGTAAAAAAAAAAAAAGGTGGGGGAAAAAGACTAGTGTTTTTTTCACTATTTTGTTTTTCTGTCAAATAAATTATCCTTTTGAAATATATCCTAGGGGCCAAGTTTGTGGTACAACAGGCTAAACCTCTACCTGCAATGCTGGCATCCCTATGGGTGCCGGTTCAAGTACTGGCTCCACTTCCAACCCAGCTTCCTCCTAAGGTGCCTGGGAAAGCAGCGGAAGGTGGCTCAAGTACCTGGGCTCCTGCACATATGTGGAAGACCTGCATGAAGCTCCTGGCTCCCAGCTTCAACCTGGCCCATCCTAGATTGTGGGGGCCATTTGGGGAGTGAACCAGCAGATGGAAGGTCTCTCTCTTTTTCCATCTTACCTTTTCTCTCTCTGCCTTTCCAATAAATAAGTAAAATTTTAAAAAAGAGAAGTATATATATATATATATGAAATATTTCATGGACTTTTGTTTTCAAATTAGTTGTATAATATTGCTGTTACAGATTTACAATTTATTATTTTTGATCACTGTGGAATCTGTAGCTATACATCAAATTACTCCTCGCTTATGTTTCATTGAATAGAGAACATTAGAGAATTTTTATTTCCAGTCATTGCTTTAGTACCTATTTTAAATTATTATAAGGAAAATAATTATTTTATCAGAATTTTCTTAACACAGCAAATATATTTGGTCATTTGTCATTTAGTTGTCAATTTTTTAAGTTTATTCTTTTTTTTGGGGGGGGCAGGCAGATTTAGACAGTGACAGAGAGAGAGACAGAGAGTAAGGTCTTCCTTTCCATTGGTTCACCACCCAAATGGCCGCTACAGCCGGCGCGCTGCAGCTGGCATGGTGCGACCATCCAAAGCCAGGAGCCAGGTGCTTCCTCCTGGTCTCCATGCGGGTGCAGGGCCCAAGCACTTGGGCCATCCTCCACTGCACTCCCAGGCCACAGCAGAGAACTGGACGGGAAGAGGAGCAACTGGGACAGAACCGGTACCACAACTGGGACCAGAACCCGGGGTGCCGGTGCCGCAGGCGGAGGATTAGCCAAGTGAGCCGTGGTGCCGGCCTATTCTTTTTTTTTTTTTTTTAAAGATTTATTTATTTATTTGAAATGCAGAGTTACAGAGAGGTAGAGAGAGAGAGAGAGAAGCATCTGCTGGTTCACTCCCCACATGGCCTCAATAGCCGGAGCTGTGCCGATCTGAAGCCAGGAGTCAGAAGCTTCTTCCAGGTCTTCCCGCGTGGGTGCAGGGGCCCAAGCACTTGGGCCATCTTTCACTGCTTTCCCAGGCCACAGCGGAGAGTTGGATCGGAAGTGAAGCAGCTAGGACTTGAACTGGCCATATGGGATGCCGGCACTGTAGGCGGTGCCTTTACCCACTACGCCGGCCCCTTTAAGTTTATTCTTATTACAAAGTAAATTTATGTATAGTAGAGAAGAAAAGATTTTTAGTAATATTTACTAGTCTTGATCCCAAGATAACCACCATTAATGTTTGTTGTATACATACACACATGTGTATTCACATATAGTTCACTATTCCCTCAGAAGTTTCATGAGGTGGTTAAGTAAGCAGAAATGACAGCACTTTTAAAAAATTTACTTATTTATTTGAAAGGCAAAGTGACAGAGAAAGAGAATGAGATTGTCCATCTGCTGGTTCACTCCCCGAAGGCCACAATGGCCTCAGCCAGGGTGGAGCCAGGAGCCCCATTCAGGTCTCCCACATGAGTGATAGGAGGCCCAAGCACTTGGTTCAATTGCTGTTGCTTTCCCAGTTGCATTAGCAGGGAGCTGGATCAGAAGTGGCACAGCTAGGACTCGAACCGGGGCTCTGATCTGAGATGCTGGTGCTGCAGGCAGAAGTGTAACCCACTGCACCACAATGCTGGCCTTGGCAAGACTTTTTTTGATTTAAATTAATGATCCGTTTCCATGAATTTGTCATATACTAAGTTATGTAAACATTTATTGAATAGCTATTGTGTGCCTATTATAAAAACAACATTTTCTTTTCTAAAGCTGTCACATAAATGTATTGCTACCAGGCTTTTAAAAATAGAGATTTGTGTTTCTTTCAGTAATTTTACTGTCATTTTTTCCTTAGCCTTATTTTAAACCATTTTTCTTTATCTTATCTTTTGCTACCAACATAGCATTTCTTTCCATAAAAAGTCATTAGGAATCTTGATTTTGTAACTTGCCATTGTATCTAGATCTCCTATTCTTATGTCATCAACAAATTTGAAAATGAAGTTCTTCTAACCCTTCATTTAAATCTTTGACAAAAAGGTTGAACATTGGCCATGGGAGAAGAGACTCGCGACTCCAGCAAAAACAACAGAAGGAAAAAGGAGAAAGAGACTTAGGGACACAGAGACTGCGCAGTGGCCTCACAGCTAGAAGCCGAGCACGTGAGAAAGGAGGGAACCCGAGCCACAGTGCATATCCAAAGCTGCACCTATGAGAAATGGTGGCAGGTCAGGGAATCAGTGGCCAGCGCCGTGGCGTAGTGGGCTAACCTGCCACCTGCAGCGCCGGCATCATCCCAAATGGGTGCTCCATTTCCGATCCAGTTCCCTGCTCATGTACCCGTGAAAGCAGTGCGAGATGGCTCAAGTGCTTGGGCCCTTGCACCCATGTGGGAGACCTGGATGAAGCTCCTGGCTTCAGTATGCCCCATCCCTGGCTGTTTTGGCTATTGGGGGAGTAAACCAGCAAATGGGAGATCTCTCTGTGTCTCTGTCTCTCTGTCTCTCTGTCTCTCTCTCTCTGTAACCCTGCCTTTCAAATAAGTAAAGAAATCTTTTTTTTTTTTTTTCAAAAAAATATGGGGAGCCAAATTCAAAGTTCATATAAATGTTTAATGACACATAAGGGGGAGGAGGAGGTTATATATGAAACTGCAGAAGGTTGCATGTTGATGGCGTGTTAAGTTTGGCTCGAACTTTGCAGTAAGAAATGCAAGCTTTCCACAGCCAGTCAGAAGGCAGGAGGAAGATGTAATGGACAGTGTGTCCATCATGTGTGTTCTAACCTACCTGCCCCCAGCTGAGCAAGTAAGAGACAAATGACTTCATGCTGGCACAGCCCCAATGCAAGGCTGGCGCTGGGCCTTGAGAGTGCAGGTTGGAGGGCAGCCACCCCCGCCCCTGGTCCACGACACCCCACAGGCCCCGCTTGGCCAGGTGTCCCTGAGCCCTGGTTCTCCTCTGTCCACATTCCCAGCAGATTCCCTGTTAGCCCGTGACAACAGGAGGCGCTAGGGGGCACCCCCATGGCAGGCGGAGGAAGCAGGGTTTTGCTCCTTCCCGTGAGCCTCTGGTTTGCTCTTGGTGTTGGCCAAGGGTACTTGGTGACCCTGCTTTGCCTTCACAGCACTGGGTCCATGGTGCCATTTTCCTTCACTTGCAGTGCTGGCTGCGCTCTTCCCCCACCCCTCCCCAACTCCTCAGTGGCAGGTCCCAGCTCTAAGAGGCACCCCCCGCACGGAGACACCTGCACCAGATAAGTGGCACCTCTCTTCAGCCAGTGCCTTGCAGCTCCATCCAGGCACTCCTTGCTGTGCCTGTTAATGATTGCAACCTTGAGGTTGTTAACAGTTTCATTGGTTGCTGTGTCTTCATAGCTCAAATTTCTCTTTTTACTCTTTTGGTTTACAGAGCTGGCAATTTTATGCTGCATTGGCAATTCTTTACATTAGTGTTTATTTAGGTGGCTTTGTGTGGTTTCTCTGGACTGAACCCTGACTGGTACAAAGAGGAGATGAATCAGAGCAGGAAAATATCACAAGTTAGCTACGTCTTTTTTTCCGGGCATTACTTGAACAGTCCTAATAGACAACCATTAAACAGGAGGAACTGATGGATCCCCAATCCAGACTCTGGGGTTGGGGGTCATTGCCAGAGTTAACGCCGTGAGACATTAAAGATGCAGCTGGCTCGGCTGGTAGGTTCTACTTAGTTACTAGAGGTGGGAGGATGATAAATCCAGACTATGTCTTTCCAACATGGATGCTTCCATCAGAGACAGGTTATTCTGCAGTACCAGGAGTGACTCATGACAATAAATCTTGATCTGCCGTCGGGGCGTCATGCAGCTGGGGATATGCTCCAGCTCTGTTCTGTGGCTCTTCTCCAGATGTTTCTTGGGGGAGACGGTCCTTGTCTCATAGCAGAAGAAAGGGAAGCACAGCAGATCTTGCAACGGCGCCTAAGGCTTCCACTCAAGGAGGCATAAGTCACCTCCACTTGTGTCCCGCTGGTCAAAGCAAATTGAAGAGCCCAGCATCAGTGGGGCAGTTTGGGCAAAGAGCTCAACTAGTCTTTTCTATGCTGCCTAGGAGTTGGACTTTGATGAACTTGCTGGCTCTCTCCTGCTGGAACCAGAATAGACTACTACACTGTGTGGACAAGGTGACTCAGCCTTGCGGCTGTTGGTCATAGTGTTCTCTGCTGAGAAATGACACTGGAGCTGCAGGTGCTGTACACCTGCTCTGGGGGATGCCTCTGTCACTTTCAGCGGCCCTCACTGTGGCCACTGCTGGACTTGGGAGGGTGGACAGAAGTTGTGCTGCATCTGTGACGTTCTTCCAGGGAGGTGCTGCTGTGGGGAATGAGACTACAAGGCAGGAAGGCTCCTGCACCTGCCCCATGCATAACCCACCTCCCTGCTGTGCAGGTCGCTGGACAGCTATGTGGTCTGATGTTCCACAAAGAGGGGTGGAGTGGAGAGACACCTGACACTGTCCTGTGTTCTTCTGAGTGAATGTTTTGTCCCTGCCAAACCTGCAGCTGGAGTCACCCCAAAAGCTGTGCCCGAGGAGTTCCCACAAGGCGGCCAAGGCATTCTGCCATGTTTGGTCAAGACACAAAGAAAGTGGGGAGCAGGACACAGACTTGGGGGATCCTACAATGAGTCTGTTGCCAAGTGGTCTCTGGTAGTGTTGTGAGTCTGAGTGCTGAGTTCAGTGCCCTGGTGAGCACAGCAGGCAGAAATGCATGTCCTGCCATGGGGCACACTGTCGGGATGCAGGTGCTCCTCCTACTGGGAGAAGAACTGGTAATTGGGAGCAGGAATAAAACCTGCATGGGGGGTTCGCCTAGGGGACCTAGAGGCTGCCGGCAGACAATGAACTGACAGAGAATTCCTGATCCATGGAGGGAGAGTGGAGAGTCCTTGCTCAGTGAGAAGCCTGGCCCTCTGGCTTGCTGCCTGTAATGTGGGTGAGTTGCTTTAATTTTCTGCATATTGGAATTCTCATCTGGGGCCAGGCCTTTGATGCAGTGGTTGAGACACCCACATCCCCCACTGGAGTGCCTGAGTTTGGATCCCAGCTCTGTTTCCGATTCCAGCTTCCTGCATATGTGCACCCTGGGAGGCAGTAGGCAATAGCTCTAGTGGTGGGTCCCTGCTACCCACATAGGAGACCCGAATTGAGTTCCTGGCTCCTAGGATTGGCCTGGTCCTGCCCTGACTGTTAGAAGTATTTGGGGAGTGAACCAGCAGATGGGAGATCTCTCTGTATCTGTCTGGTTTTCTCCATGAGTGTCTCTCTGCCTTTCAAATAAAATTTAAGAAATATAAAAAATGCAATTCTCATCTACTTTCACTAAAAGTAGAAACTCAACAACTGGACCTTAGTTTAACACAAGAGTGAGTTTATTTGTTCATCACAAAGGCAAGTATGGAGCTGCAATCTAATAGGCGTGGGTCTGTAGGATTTCCTCTGTCTCCATGTCCAATTTGTTCAGCCTTTCAAAAAAGATTCATTTATCTATTTGAAAGGCAGTTAGTGTTGAAATCTTTACTTAATATATGCTAAATTGATCTTCTGTATATAAAGATAATTGAAAATTAATCTTGATGTGAATGGAAGGGGAGAGGGAGTGGGAGAGGGGAGGGTTGTGGGTGGGAGGGAAGTTATGGGGGAGAGCTATTGTAATCCATAAGCTGTACTTTGGAAATTTATGTTCATTAAATAAAATAAAATAAATAATTAAAAAATTTAAAAAAATTTTAAAAGGCAGTTAGTCATATATGGAGAAAGAGTGTGTGTGTGTGTGTGTGTGTGTGTGTTATCTTCCGTCTGCTGGTTCACACCCCAAAGAGCCCCAACACCCGGGGTGAGACAGGCCAAAGTCAGGAACCCAGAACTCCGTCTCAGTCTCCCACCGGAGTGACAGGGGAGCAAGCACTTGAGCCACCCCCTGCTGCTTTTCCAGGCACATCAGCCGGGAGCTGGATTGGAAGCAGAGCAGCCAGGACTGAACCGGTGCTTTTGTGGGCTGCTGGCTCCACAGGTGGCGACTTAACCTGTGGCCCCACAACACCGGCCCCTCGGCTTCTTGACTGCGTTCTGTTCTACTCCGGGTGAGATTTCCCCACTGATGCAGCTCACACTCTCACAATGAACGTTTACCATTTTTGAACTAGTGATTTCATTTAGAAATGCAGCTGTGCCCTCGGATTATCTGGCCTGTCTCAATTAGACGCCATTTCCTTACTTTGGCTGACTGTTCTTCCAGTCATCTGGTGCATGGCTTCCCTCCGCCATCGTTTGTTTAATCATCCTTCCCAGCATGCTGTCCCATCCCTCACTTCTGGTTCACAGCCTGGCTGAATGTCTTTCTGTTTGCATCCAGGATATTCACAAAGGTAACCTTGTAAACAGATACTCTCGTCTCTGTCTTAGATGGGTTCCCTAGAAACAGTCTCGGAGGTGAGGCATTCCGTACAGCAGGTGCGTTGGAGACGGATCTTGGGAGACACATCTGGACAGAAGCACAGAAGGCAGAATTGGGCACTGGGAGAAATGGGGGCAGCGGTTGTAACAGACCCCAGGTGACCCTGCAGGTTGCTCTGGAGCTGAGCACTTTTCTTCCAAATATATATATATAGAGATATATGTATCTGTATCTGTATATGTATATGTATATGTATATGTATGTATTTGAAAGAGCTGCAGAGACAGAGATCTTCCATCCACTGGTTCACTCTCCAGATGGCCAAGACAGTAAGAGTTGTGCCAGGCCAAAGCCAGGAGCCAAGAACATCAACTAGATCTCCCATGAGGGTGGCAGGGGCCCAAACACTTGGACCATCTTCTGCTGCTTTTGCCAGGCCATGAGCAGGGCTCTGGATTGGAACTGGAGCAACCGTGATACAAGCCAGTGCCCATATGGGATCCTGGCATCACAGCTGGTGGCCTACACTATTATACCACAATGCTGGCTCTGGTAGATACATTCTAAATCACCAACTTCAGAGGTACAGTGGCTCTGTATACAACATCATTATCACCAGTAATGACAGTCACATGAAATGTAATGTGTTTATATCAGATAAACTGGATTTACATGAATAAAAAAGTCATTAGATCCTCACATAAACCTCAGAGGATGGGTGGTACTCCCATATACAAGTGTGTGACACACACCGGTTTAGTAATTTGCCAAAGCACTAGGACTAGAGAGTGTCAAGCAGGTTTTGAATCCAATATCCCAGCTCTAACGTTTGTACTCTTTTTTAAAAATTCTCACCAATAGGGGCCGGCACTGTGGTGTAGTGGGTAAAGCCTGCCATGCCAGCATCCCATAAGGGTCCCGGTTCGAGTCCTGGCTGCTCCTCTTTTGATCCAGCTCTCTGCTATGGCCTGGGATAGCAGAAGAAGATGGCCCAAGTCCTTGGGCCCCTGCACCCACGTGTGAGACCCGGAAGAGGCTCCTGACTCCTGGCTTCAGATTGGCACAGCTCCAGCCGTTGTGGCCAATTGGAGAGAGTGAACCAGCACATGGAAAACTCTCTCTCTCTGCCTCTCCTTCTCTCTCTGTGTAACTCTTTCAAATAAATAAATAAATAAAATTCTCACTAATATAAAGAGATTTCACATGCTTCCTGGGTACAGCTGGAAAAAGGTACTCCCTCAATCCCCTTCCTTCCTATCTGCCTTTTGTTTTTCTTTAATTTTTGTAAAAACATAATTTCAGTCCATTCTATAATCACAGGCTGAATGCACCACTGACTAACATTCAATAAGCAGAAAGTAGAAGAACCAGGGCCAGCACCGTGGCTCACAGGGCTAAACCTCCGCCTGCAGCGCCGGCATCCCATATAAGCACCGGGTTCTAGTCCCGGTTGCTCCTCTTCCAGTCCAGCTCTCTGCTGTGGCCCGGGAAGGCAGTGGAGGGTGGCCCAAGTGCTTGGGCCCTGCACCCCATGGGAGACCAGGATAAGTACCTGGCTCCTGCCATCAGATCGGTGTAGCTCCAGCCGTGGCGGCCATTTGGGGGGGGTGAACCAAAGGAAGGAAGACCTTTCTCTGTCTCTCTCTCGCTGTCTAACTCTACCTGTCAAATAAGAAGAAAGAGAGAGGGAGAGAGGGAAGGAAGGAAAAAAGGAAGGAGGGAAGGAAGGAAGGAGCGCCACAGTTGCACAGGCGTTCTTTAGAGTTTTTCAGTTTGAGACAAGGGGCCACGCTTCTTCCCAGCTCAGCCACACCGGGCAGAAGGTGTGGCTTGGGAACATGACAGTCCCTGCAGTCAAAGACGATTCCAGGTGAGGCATGCACCTGTGAGCCAGTGCTCCCGGCAGTCTGCGATTGAGTACGTTGGCTGTGCAGATGGGATTACGGTGGAGGCCACAACACCCACATTTTCCGCAGAGACATGTGTGTTGGGTACACTTCCTCTTTTCCATCCTTTTCTCATTGTTACGAATCAGGCCCAATGAGAGAGCACCCTGTTGCAGTCACCCCAGTGTCTCTCGATTCTCTGCTCCTTCTTTTCCTTTGGGATTTTCCACATTTCAACAGACATATTCCATGTTACAGCTTTCCGCTTGTCTCTGTTACAGTGGGGTTTCTTGGAATCTTTATGAACCTGTTTTTCTAAAGCTGGTACATTCTGTGAGATTTCTGTTATTTCATGGTGACTGTCTTTCATATAAACAATCTCTTCTTGTTTGTTCTGGGAAAAAATTAGAATACTGGTTTGTCTTTGGCTTTCTCTATTTTCTAAGAATGTCTCCATTAGAATTCTTGCTTGCAGACAGAAAATAAATCTGGTTTGGTTAATAATCAGAAGGTTGATTTTGGGGGGATTAAATGTTGCACAACAGGCAAGGAGGCAGGAACCTAAAAGCACAGCCAAGATGCTACCCAAAGGATCTATGCTTTGCATAGAATCTGCTACCGCCTCAGTCTGCCGTGGAGTCACAGCTGTGCCTCTGAACGCGTGGGGTCTCCATGAGACACGGTACTGCACTTAGGTTACTGTGGCACAGTCTAATTACTAGAATTAAGCAGAAAGCTCGTCATTCACCTCCACTGCCCTTTGCAAGCTGAAAGCTCCAGTCTCTGTTTCTCCCCACTGTGATTCTCCCAAGTAATAAATGACCACTAGAAAAAGCGCTGGGTGGAGGAGGGTGACACTGTGGGACAGCAGGTGGAGCCACCACATGGGATGTCCACATCGCACATTGGAGTGCTGGTCTCTGTCCAGGCAACTCTGCTTCCAGTCCAGCATCCTGCTGTTGCATCCCAGGAAGCAGCAGAGGGTGGCTCAAGGGTCAGCCATGGGGGAGTCCTCCATGGAGTTCCAGGCCGCTGGTTTCAGCCTGGCCCAGCCCTGGCTGTTGCAGACATTTGAGGAGGGAACCAGCAGATGAGAGAGATCAGTCTCTCTGTCCCTCCATCTCTCTATTGCTCTACCTTTCAAATACATGAAAATAAATAAATTAACTTCAAAAAAGAAAGAGATCTAAGAAATGGAGGATTTGCCAATGATATTCTTTCAGTAGACTTTTCAGGATGCTGGTGTATTTGACTTGCTCTTCTACAATTTTTATAACCTATAAGAAGAAGTACCTTTTATATAAACGGTCTTATCATGCTCTTGTTGTACTCCAACAACAATAGCGCTTTTGTTTGTCCCAGTTTTTATCCTATTCTGAGGTCTTATGGGACATTGGCGATGGGTTCTGTGGGGCGGAAATAGGTCTTTAGTCATATAAAAGTTGAGATGCACCACCCACTGTAACAGCCTTTTGAACATTTTCAAAGCACAGTCACATATTAAAGGCTTTTGAGAAATCTTGGAATAAAGAAATGGATTTAATTTTAGCCCAGCTTTGCTTTTCCAGATTGTTCTGGTTATTTGTTGATCCTCTGCTCTATTCTATCCTTTCTGTAATGCTGGAAAGCTGAGCACTGCATTTCCCAGATGGCTCATCAGGTGGTTTCTGTTTGGGCTTTGCCAACAGAAGGCCCTGCTGAGAGGGTGGACAACAGCAGGAGGACAAGGTGTCCCTTGTTCTGTGGTGGTCGGGACAGCAGCAGGGCAGCCCATTGCTGCAACCGTGGCCCAGTTGTAGCACCAGCTACAGAGGACTGTCACCTGCCCTGGGAGCTGCAGTCCTCAGCAAACCTGGGACTGTGTCTTCCAGAGTGCAGAACTGGCCCTGGCGTTCCCAGCTTCCTACCTAGAAGGTTCCAACAGCAGCAGCTGTGGCATTGGTGATGGCAGAAGTCTTGGCAGGACAGAGCTCCTGGGATGCGGTTACCACTCCTTCCCTTTTCGCTTCCTCAGCCTTAGGAGTTGTCAGCTTCCTGTGGTTGCCAAAGCTTCCTGCACTCAGCCTTTTGCCCCATCGGCCCCTCTCACACTTCTGCGGACAGTTCTCTGTGTTAGCAATGCCTGTAGTTGTTGCTGTCGCTATCAGAAGACACTGGAATAGACAAACACGGTGTGTTCTCCCCAGGAGACATGACTTTTTTTTTTTTTTGACAGAGTAGACAGTGAGAGAGAGAGACAGAGACAGAGACAGAGAGAAAGGTCTTCCTTCCATTGGTTCACCCCCCAAATGGCTGCTATGGCTGGCACGCTGCACCGATCCGAAGCCAAGAGCCAGGTGCTTCTCCTGGTCTCCCATGCAGGTGCAGGGCCCAAGCACTTGGGCCATCCTCCACTGCCTTCCTAGGCCACAGCAGAGAGCTGGACTGGAAGAGGAGCAACCAGGACAGAACCGGCGTCCCAACCGGGACTAGAACACGGTGTGCTGGCACCGCAGGCAGAGGATTAGCCTACTGAGCTGTGGCGCCGGCCCAGGAGACATGACTTCTACTATGATGACATTGTTGTGCAGGATGAAGTGGCATTAGGAAATGCATACAGCCCAGATCCTCTTTGCCTTTCTTCTGTTTCCCAGTTGCTGTTTTTTATTTTATTTTATTTTAGGAGAGTAATTTGATTTCACAGAGCTAGTATCCCTTATATTCCAAAATTTTTAAACCAAAGTATGAGGGATAGTCAAGAAATTCATGGAAAATGTACTTTAGGTAAAAACTATGCATGGATTTAAAAGTTTTCTGCCCCCAAATGAACTTTTTTTAAAAAAATTATATATTTACTTGAGGGGCAGAGTTAGAGAGAGAGGGCAAGACAGAGAGAGAGCTCTTCCATCCACTGGTTCACTCCCCAAATGGCCACAATGGCTGGAGCTGGGCCAATCTAGAACCAGGAGCCAGGAGCCTCTTCTGGGGCTCCCTTGTAGGTGCAGGGGCCCAAGCACTTGGGCCATCCTCTACTGCCCTCCTAGTCCATCAGCAGGGAGCTGGACTTGAACTGGTACCCATCTGGGATGCCAGTGCCACAGGCAGAGGCTTAACCTACTATGTCATAGCACTGGCCCCTAAACTAATTTTAACTCCATTTTCCATGAACTTTTTGAAGTAGCTTTATATTACTTAAATTCCATATGTGTTCTATCCACATTGCTATTGAATCAAATATCAAATTTACTTTGTTCATCATTCCATGTTTTGTAGATACCATTCTCAAGCAACACATTTGTTTTTGAGATAACATATGCAGTAAAGTGCCCAAAGTGTACAGTTTGATGCATTTTTATGTAAGCATCCACTGAAGATCTAGAATGTTCCCAGCATTTCAGAAAGCTTCCTCATGCTTTTCCATCAATACTCCATGAGGGGCCAGTACTGTGGCATAGTGGGTTAACGCCCTGGCCTGAGCGCAGGTATCCCATATGGGTGCTGGTTCAAGACCCGGCTACTCCACTTCCAATCCAGCTCTCTGCTGTGGCCTTGGAAAGCAGTAAAGGATGGCCCAAGTCCTTGGGCCCCTGTACCCCCATGGGAGACCAAGAGGAAGCTCCTGGCTCCTGGCTTTGGATCGGTGCAGCTACGGCCGTTGTGGCCAATTTGGGTGTGATCCACCGAATGAAAGACCTTTCTCTCTCTCTCTCTCTCTCTCTCTCGCTCTCGCTCTCGCTCTCTCTGCCTCTCCTCTCTGTGTAACTCTTTCAAATAAATAAATAAAATCTTTTTTAAAAAGCATTTAAAAAAATAACTCCATGAAAGATAATGATCCTAGCCGGCGCCGCAGCTCAATAGGCTAATCCTCCGCCTGCGGCGCCAGCACACCAGGTTCTAGTCCTGGTCGGGGCGCCGGATTCTGTCCCGGTTGCTCCTCTTCCAGGCCAGCTCTCTGCTGTGGCCCAGGAGTGCAGTGGAGGATGGCCCAAGTCCTTGGGCCCTGCACCCGCATGGGAGACCAGGAGAAGCACCTGGCTCCTGGCTTCAGATCAGCGCGGTGCGCCAGCCGCAGCGCACCAGCCATGGCGGCCATTGGAGGGTGAACCAACGGCAAAGGAAGACCTTTCTCTCTGTCTCTCTCTCTCTCACTGTCCACTCTGCCTGTCAAAAAAAAAAAAAAAAAAAAAAAGATAGTGATTCTCTGAGCCCTGCCACATGTTCGTTCTGCTGGTTTGCAAACTTCATAAAAGTGGAATCATGCAGTACATATTTTTCTTCTGACTTTTTCAGTATTTTATGAGATTCACCTGCATTGTTGAATGTCATGGCTTCTTCCTTTTAATTTCTACATTATTATGATGTCACTTTTCACTCATTCACAATTTATTTATTCAGCTTATGATGCATGTTTGAATTTTACCAGGCCATTAATGCCGCTGTGAGCATTCTTACACATGACCCTTAGTGGACATAAACACTCTTTTCTGCTGGGTATCTATGCAAATGTAGGATGGGTCGCAGGGTATCCATGTGTTTGGCTTTAGCAGCGAGTGCCAAGAAGTTTTCCCAAGTTTTCCCCCTTCCTGTGAGCAAGGTAGGAATGGTCCACTCGCTCCAGATCCTCGCCACAGCGTGGTGCTGACATGCTGGCGGAGGCACAGTGGCAGTCACTGTGGTTCATCTGTGTTTTCTTGATCTCCAAGCATGGCAAACACCGTTTACACTTCCAGGCATATGGGTGTTCTCTTCCTGTGAGGGGTACATTTCTACTCATTTCAAATTCCAGGGTTGTCTTTTTACTGTTAACTTGGAAGACTCTCGGAGATTCTATGTATGAATTCTTTGTCACACACACACACACACACACACACACTGGACAGATCTCCTCCCAGTCCTTTGCTTATACAGCCATGCACGGCTTCATGTTGAGGACGTGTTCTGAGAAGCGTTCATAAGCAGTTCACCATTGCGTCATTTCATGGACTGTGCCCACACAAAGACAGCTCTGGTATCACCACACAGTACATCATCTTTTTTAAAAAAATATTTGTTTATTCATTTGAAAGGCAGGACTACAGAGAGAAGAGGAAGGAGAAAGAGAGAGATCCCCAAATAGCTGCAGCAGTCGGGGCTGGGCCAGGTTAAAGCCAGGAGCCTGGACTCCATTCAGATCTCCCATCTGGTTGACAGGAGAGTAAGCACTTGGGCCATCTACTGCTGCTTTCCCAGGAGCCTTAGGAGAGAGCTGGATCTGAAGTGGAACAGCCAGGACCTGAACCAGCGCTCATAAGGGATGCCAGTGTTAGAGCATCCTTTTAGAATTTTCAAGTTTTGTTACATTTTAAAACCAATATGTTATTTTAGTTGAAACACGTATTAGCATTGGTATGATTCCTGGGAAAAGCAGCACAAAATGGCCCAAGACCCAGATGAAGCTCCTGGCTCCTGGCTTTGGCCTGGCCTAGTCCTGGCAGTTGTAGCCATCTAGGGAGTGAACCAGCAGATGGAAGGTCTCTGTCTCGGTGTCTTCCTCTGACTCTGTAACTCTGACTTTCAAATCAATCTCTAAAAGAAAATTTCATGGAAAATGCCTATATGGAAAAATTATGCATGCATTTCATGATTGTTTTGTTCCCCTAAAATTATCTTTTAATTTTTTTTCAAGAAAATGTTCAAATATCCTTGTACTGTCTTTCAGAGCTTTATTTGGACTACATTTAGGTCTTTGATCAGCTCTAATGGCTCTCTCACGGTGTGTAGTAGGGCATGTGTATGGCCAACGCACCATCCATTGAGAAACCCCTCCTGCCCCTGCTGAACTGCAGTAGCTTTCCTCGTCAGTCTAGGGACTCCATCCAAGCAGCTCTTTCCTGCACTTAACAATCTGATCCAGCATCTGCGTGTCTGTCCTTGCACAAACGTTACCCTGTCTTACTAGTCACTTTAAAGTCAGTCTTGATATTTGATCACTTAAAGCCCCCAGTTTGTTTCCCTCTACAACTGCCTTCTTTATTCTTGCCTTCTCCATTTCTGTTTCTGTATTTTTTAAAATTTATTTAATTGGCTGGTGCTGTGGCATAGCAGGTAAAAGCTGCCACTTGCAGTCCCAGCATCCCATACAGGTGCTGGTTCTAGTCCCAGCTGCTCCACTTCTGATCTGGCTCCCTACTGATGCACCTGTGAAAGCAGTGGAAGATGGCCCAAGTGCTTGGGCCCCTGAACCCACATGGGAGACCAGGAAGAAGCTCCTGGCTCTTGGTCTCAGTCTGGCCCAGCTCTGGCAGTTACAGTCATTAGGGGAGTGAGCCGGTGGATGGAAGATCTCTCTCTCTCTCTCTCTCTCTCGCTCTCGCTCTCGCTCTGTGTGTGTGTGTGTGTGTGTGTGTCTATAACTCTGCCTTTTGAATAAATTAAATAACAGCTTTTAAAAAGTTTGTTTCAGAGGCAGAGGGACACCTAGAAGGAGAGCTGCCATCCTCAGGGTCACTCCCCAGATGGCTGCCATAGCAGGGGTTGGGCCTGGCTGAGGGTTGGGAACGCAGTCCAGGTCTCCCAGGTGGCCCCCAGGGTCTGCATTAGCAGGAAGCTGAAATCAGCAGCTGGAGCTGGGAATCAAGCCCAGGTACTGTCATCTGGGAGGCAGGCATCTGAACTGCCGGGTCAAACACCTACCCCTCCACTAGCCTTCAAACAGCTTTATTGAGATGAACTCGCACACCACACAACTCATTTGTTTAAAGTATACAACCGCATGGCTTTTAGTATATCTCAAGAGTTGTGCATCGTCACCACAATTCATTGTACAACATTTTCTCATCAGGGGAAGAAACCCCACACACCTCAACCAAGGCCTGGGCAGACACTAATCTGCTTCCTGTCACCGTGGATTTGCCTGTACGTGTTTGGGGAAACGCACGCAGTGGGTACAGGCATGGCATTACCTGTGTGTCTATGTAAGAGATTAGAAAGTGTAAAGGGGGACTTCTGAATAACACAGTGAGGGAGGAGAGGGGGAGGAGATAAAGAGCAGGGAGGAGTCAAAGATCCAGTGTCTTCTTGAGCGAGGAAAATCGAGTAGGCGTCCAGATCAGCGTGATAAACAGGGATGCAGCATTCCAAGTCTTCGATGAAGTTCATGAAAAGAACTCACACCTGATGGATGTGCCAGGGCTCCTGTGTGTGGAAGTTTGGGCTCCGAGACAGATTTGCTGAAGAGAGACTAGTACATACTTTAGCACTGGAATAAGAGCCAGTGAGCTGAAACCAGTTTTCCCTTGAAAACATTACAAAGGAAATGCGCACCTCAGCCACTCCTGTGCCTTTTCTAGTAGGCGAATCAAGGTGACTAATGCACTTGGTAATGCAAAGCCTGTAGCTTCCTCCTCTTTCTCTTTGTGGTGTGTGTTTTTTTCTGGGGAAAGTGTGATACTTTACCACATGTATACAATGTGGAAGGATCAAACAGAGGAGTTGGCATTTCCATTTCCTTAAACGTAAAATAAATTTTTGATTAACATGAAAATGGCATATGCCTCTGGGGTACAATGCGACACTCTAACATGCACACAAGTGTACAGTGTGCTCTGACCAGACTGGGGCAACCGACATCTGCCCAGTGCCACTCCCTGTTGGAGAATATGAGCTCCTCCTGTAGTCATTCATAAAATGTGTTACAGGACAGTGTGAACTAGAGCCCTGTAAAGCACCAGAACCAACTCTTTCTATCTGATGGGGTCTGGTACTCGTGATTCCCACCTCCCCCCGACCCCACCCACTTCCAGTCTTCAGTAATCACTAATCTAGGTTCAGATTGACCTATTTCTTTAAAAAAATGTAGCTTCCACATATGAGAGAAAGCATGTAGTGTGTGTCTTTCTGTGTCAGTTTCTTCACTTAACATAAAGCCCTTGACTTCCATCCATTTTGCTGCAAATTGATGAGGCATTGTTTTTTTTTTACAGCTGAATAATATTCCCTATGTATATATAGACTATATATATATATATTTTTTTTTTTTTTTGGACAGGCAGAGTGGATAGTGAGAGAGAGAGACAGAGAGAAAGGTCTTTCTTTTTGCCATTGGTTCACCCTCCAATGGCCGCCACGGCTGGCGCGCTGCGGCCGGCGGACTGCGCTGATCCGAAGGCAGGAGCCAGGTGCTTCTCCTGGTCTCCCATGGGGTGCAGGGCCCAAGCACTTGGGCCATCCTCCACTGCACTCCCTGGCCACAGCAGAGAGCTAGCCTGGAAGAGGGGCAACCGGGACAGAATCCAGCGCCCCGACCAGGACTAGAACCCGGTGTGCTGGCGCCGCTAGGTGGAGGATTAGCCTATTGAGCCGCGGCGCCAGCCAAGACTATATTTTCTTTATCCATTATCTGCTGATGGGCATCTAGGTTGATTCCATATCAGCTATTGTGAACAGTGCTTGTGAGAACATGGCAGTGCAAGTATCTCTTTGGTGGGCTGATTTCTTTTTTTTTTTTAAACTTTTATTTAGTAAATATAATTTTCCAAAGTACAGTTCATGGATTACAATGGCTTTTTCCCCCCATAACTTTCCTCCCACCCGCACCCCTCCCATCTCCCGCTCCCTCTCCCATTCCATTCACATCAAGATTCATTTTCAATTATCTTTACAGAAGATCGATTTAGTATATATTAAGTAAAGATTTCATCAGTTTGCACCACATAGAACATAAAGTGTAAAATACTGTTTGAGTACTAGTTATAGCATTAATTCACATTGGACAACACATTAAGGACAGAGATCCCACATGAGGAGTAGGTACACAGTGACTCCTGTTGTTGACTTAACAATTTGACACTCTTTATGGCGTCAGAAATCTCCCTAGTTTCTAGTCATGAGTTTCCAAGGCTATGGAAGCCTCTTGAGTCTTCGATGGCCCGTTCTTTCTACTGGGATCTCACTTGCGGAGATCTTTCATTTAGGTTTGGTTTTTTTTTTTTTTTTTTTTTCCAGAGTGTCTTGGCTTTCCATGCCTAAAATACTCTCATAGGCTCTTCAGCCAGATCCGAGTGCCTTAAGGGCTGATTCTGAGGCCAGAGTGCTGTTTAGGACATCTGCCATTCTATGAGTCTGCTGTGTATTGCACTTCCCATGTTGGATCGTTCTCTCGCTTTTTTATTCTATCAGTTAGTATTCGCAGACACTAGTCTTGTTTGTGTGATCCCTTTGACTCTTAGACCTATCAGTGGTGGACTGATTTCATTTCCCTTGAACAGACACCCAGAAGAGGGACAGCTGCATCATATGGCAGATATATGTTGGTTCTCCATATGACTGTACTAATTTACACTCTCACCAACAGTATATAAGAGTTCCATTTTTTCCACATCCTCACTACCATTCTCTATTTTTCTTTTTGATGACAGCCAGTCTAACTGAGGTGAGACAGTATCTTGTTGTATTTCTCATCTGCATTTCCCTGATGGCTGATGGTGTTGAGTATTATTCATAAATCTGTTGGCCACTGGAATTTCTTACTTTGAGAAGTGCCTATTCATACTTTTGCCCATTTTTCAAGTTGGATTATTTTTATTTATTTTTTAGTTTTTTATCTATTCTATTAATTCTTTGTTGGAGGAAGAGTGTACAAAATTTTCTCCAGTTCTGTAGGTTGACTTTTCACTCCATGGATGCATTCTTTTTCTTTTGGGGATGTATTTTTTTAAAATGAACAAAAGGCCTCACGAGGAGTTTCAGTTTCATTATTGGTGACTCTGCCTTCTTTTATCCCAGTAACATGACAGAGCTCCTCCCACCACAGCACTGCTTGGGCCCCAGTTCTCTGCTCAACTCCTTTGCTCTGACGATCAGAGGACGGATCACACGCCACCTCCACAGATGGGTCATCCCAGACAGCCGTCCCCGCCATCTCCCAGCTGTCCTCACCAGTCTCTTCCTATCAGACCATTTTATCATCTTCTTAGTCCATATTTATACCATCTTGAATTACCTTTTTTAAAAACACTGATTGATTGCTTTGAAAGACAGAGAGGGAGAAAGAGAGAGAGAGAGAGAGAGAGAGAGAGAGAGAGAATTGATTGATTCCATCCATGGGTTCAGTCTGCAAATGCTGTAATGGCCCAGGTTGGGCCACTTGGAAGCCAGGAGCCTGGAATTCCAACTGATCTCCAAGGTGGGTGGCAGGGGCCCAAGTACTTGGCCCATCCTCTGCTGCCTTCCCAGGCACATTGGCAGGAATGCTGAATAGGAAGCAGCCTGGACTCAAACATGCTCATATGGGATGCCAGCATCACAGGAAGCAAGTTAACCCACTCCACCACAAAAAGCCAGCTCTTGGAATTATCTTTAAAAAGTTTTTTTTCTTTGAAAGACAGAAAAACAGAGGAGGATAGAGAGCACTCCCATCCACTGATTGACTCCTGAAATGTCCACAATGACCAGGATTGGGCTGGACCTGAAGTAGAGAGCCAGGTTTTGTATGTGGATGGCAGAAACCCAAGTACTTGAGTCATCACCTCTGCCTCCCAGGGTCTGCATTAACAGGAACCTGGAGTCAGGAGCCTGAACTTGGTATCAAACCCAAACACTGCAATATGGGTTCTGGGCATCTCAACTGGCATCCTAAGTGCTGGGCTAAATGCTCACCCCTGAACATCTCTTTTTCATGGATAGACTGATTAACTGTTCACCACAGGGGCATAGTCTGACTCATCCAGTGCTATTCCCAGGGAGCTACCTACGTATGGGTGGCGCATAATGAGTATTTGCTGGGTGAATGGTTGTACAACTCTCTGCGTGGACTCAGCTGCACAACCCACTGAGCTGAATTCACATGGGGTTCTGCCCTCTACAGCTCTGAGATGCTACCATGTCCAGTGTGAGCCAGTGTTCCTGGGTAAGAGTTTTAATCTATAAACAGCTATGGGAGAAGGACAGATTTAGCTAGCATATGAAGGCAGTACAGCAACGCATGGTCAACAGAAAATGAAATAAAACCAGCAATTAACTAATGTATACTTTGGCCAAAAAGGTTCAAAGTTCAAGTTTAAATACTTATGAATCCTACAAATCCTTTGAATTGGATAAATGGAATCTAAGACTATGTAATAGATCACATTTTTTTTTTTTTTTTGTGACAGGCAGAGTGGACAGTGAGAGAGAGAGAGAGAGAGAGAGAGAGAGAAAGGTCTTCCTTTGCCGTTGGTTCACCCTCCAATGGCCGCCACAGCTGGTGCACTGCAGCCGGCGGACTGCGCTGATCCGATGGCAGGAGCCAGGTGCTTCTCCTGGTCTCCCATGGGGTGCAGGGCCCAAGCACTTGGGCCATCCTCCACTGCACTCCCGGACCACAGCAGAGAGCTGGCCTGGAAGAGGGGCAACCGGGAAAGAATCCAGCGCCCAGACCGGTACTAGAACCCGGTGTGGGGGTGCCGCAAGGTGGAAGATTAGCCTATTGAGCCGCGGCGCCGGCCCAATAGATCACATTTTAATGATGATTCTGAGTCCTATACTTATAAGCAATAGGTGAAATTTGTAGATTGATGATGCCATGTTGGAAATTTGCCCTGTTTGGAATCAGAGCACCTGCCAGACAGGTAAACTCAGTGTAGCCTTAGGGATACCTAACCCACAATAACCACAGGGATGCTGCAAAGCTTAAGAAATGAAAGCAAACCAGTTATAAATAATATTGATCGGCCAGCGCCGTGGCTCACTAGGCTAATCCTCCGCCTGCGGTGCTGGCACCCTGGGTTCTAGTCTCGGTCAGGGCGCCGGATTCTGTCCCAGTTGCTCCTCTTCCAGTCTAGCTCTCTGCTGTGGCCAGGGAGTGCAGTGGAGGATGGCCCAAGTCCTTGGGCCCTGCACCCACATGGGAGACCAGGAGAGGCACCTGGCTCCTGCCTTCGGATCAGCACGGTGCGCCGGCCACAGTGCACAGGCCGCAGCAGCCACTGGGGGGGGTGAACCAACGGAAAAGGAAGATCTTTCTCTCTGTCTCTATCTCTCTCACTGTCCACTCTGCCTGTCAAAAAAAAAAAATAATAATAAGTAAATAATATTGATCGGTTACTTTGTATCAGATTAAATACTTTACATTCATTAATAAAAGCCACATAATTGTATGTGGTAGTTTATTGCTGTTGTTACTATACAGCTATGTAAACTGAGATACTGAGTGATAATGGGATTTAGCCAGGATACAGTGGATTGGAAGTGGTATAGCTGAAGTTCAAGTGTATCCTGTGTTCAAAACCATTGTACAATATTTTCCAAATAGTAAAATGTTGTTCAAGGGGGTAGGCGTGTGGTGCAATAATGAAATCGCCTCTTGGGAGGTCTGCACCCCATCATAATACCTGGATCAAGTAGCAACTTTTCCACTTCTAATCTAGCTTCCTGCTAACGTGCACCTTGGGAGGCAGTATGTGATGGCTCAAGTCATCGGGTCCCTGCCACCTACGTAGGAGATCTGGATGGAGTTCCTGGTACCTAGCTTCAGGTTGACCCAGCCGTAGCTGTTGCAGGCATCTGGGGGGTGGCATATGTTAGAACACTCTGTCTTTCAAGAAAAAAAATTTTAATGCTATTAAGAGTGATTTATCTTACTTCAGTGATCCAAGAAGTTTTGGCAGCCACAGCCAGAGCCTGGATAGTCACATTTTGCCTTTCCTGAACTCACTCTGCTGAGCCTAAAGTCATCGCTGTGCTTCTGTGGTTCTCCAGAGCCGCGTGTCCCCAGCAAAACCAGGCGAGCAAAACCCAGTGCTGAGCCACCACGTGTCCTGCATTCTGCATCGCATGCTTTAGCTGGCAACTCTTCCTTTGTTTTGGAAAAAGGCTGACATTGAACTTACATCTCACATCTGAAAAAGCCTTTCTGAATTCCTGTGTATCAACTGTTGTTAGAAAGAATAAGTACAAATTAAGGGAACTGTTTGATCTAATAACAAAGAGCGCCTTCACCAGGGTTAGGGAGAAATGTCTTCCAGCAGTGGTCACGGGAGGAATGGGGATTTACTGTACTCTTGTGCGTTGTTTGCTGAGGCATTAATGGAATACGCCAGTGCCTGAGAGAACACACAGGTCATATCAGGTGGATAGAGCGGAACTGTCTTTTAGAAGTACCGTGCCTGTTTAATCTCTTATTGGATTTTTTCCTTTGGAGAAGACTTGTTTCCAAAAAGCAATTTCTTCGTTGTGTGTTGAGCATCATAATTTGAAGATCAGAGAGACAACCATGGTATCTAGGGATCTTCTTAAATTTTTAGCTCAGGCAGAAGAAAATTGTAATTTGAGGAGAATTATCCAACTTCAGCTAATTCTAGATCTTAAAGATAAATGTAATCACTGTAAACTCTCTGGATACCTCTGGCAAGAGAATGAATCTCTTCTGTTCTCACGAGGTTTTGTGATTGATGAGGGTCACTCATTCTGTCATGATTTGTCCTGTTTTATCCTAAATAATCAAGACAAAATGGCAGCCCAAAACAGACTTCAATGGAAAAGTGAAAAGAAAATCACTGAGGCACAATGATCATGTCTGCCCTGCCATGCACCATGGGAGTCTCTGGGCCCTCTCCCTAACCCTCACCAGCCTGGGCAGGGAACAGGCCCACTCCTCATCCCCTTCCTTCCCAGGAAGCACCTCTCAGAGCTCTCCGTGGTCAGCCCCTTGCACTGTTACTGGTCACCAGGGAACTGTGGGACACGTGACTCATCTCTAGAAAAACTCAGAAGTTATTCAAGTATTAATTTGCTATTTTTTAAAAGTCACATATCATTTTTATATTTTCTTCTTTTTTATTTTTTAAGAGATTTATTTATTTGTTTGAAAGGCACAGTTAGAGAGAGAGAGAGAGAGAGAGAGATCGATCTTCCAGTCCATCAGTTCATTCCCCAAATGGCCCAAGGGCCAGGACTGGGCCAGGCCAAATCCAGGAGCCTGAAATATCATCCAGGTCTCCCATGTGGGTGGCTGGGGCCCAAGCACTTGGGCCATCTTCTGCTGCTTTCCCAGGAACATTAGCAGGGAGCTGGATTGTAAATAGAATAGCCGGGACTCAAACCAACACTGATAATGGTTTAGCATGCTGTGCCACAAAATTGGCTCCATAAAATGTTAATTCATTTTCAAATGATCATATTAAATGTAATTATGATTAAGACATCTTTTAGGGAATTCACTACATTTTTTCAAAAGAGAAAAATAATTGTGAGAATAAAAAGATTTTCAAATGCTGGGTTGTCATAACTTTCAGTTTTCATTCTATTATTTTTTAAATTAATTAATCCTCAAGACAGAGATCTTCCATCTGTTGGTTCACTCTCCCACTGCCTGCAATAACCAAGCCCGAGCCTGGCTGGAACTGGGAGCCTGAACTCAATCCAGGTTTTCTGTGTGGGCAGCAGGGACCCAACCATTGAGCTCTGATTGCTGCCTCCCAGGATGTGCGTTAGCAGGAAATTGGAATGGGTGATGGACTCAAACCTATTTAATAAAAGATGCAGGTATCCCAAGCCATGTCTTAACTGCTGTGTGGAACACGCACTTGCCCCCTCTCCATCTCTCCTGATAGGTTGTTTGGGTTGAGTGTGTGCAGGAAATCTGCATATGCAGTGTGAATGGGGAGGGATTTCTTAGTAGCCTTTTCAGAGAGCTGTGGATATCCTTCCTCAATACTCACTAAGAGTCAGCTACTGGCAGCTGTATTGCCATGTGGAGTCCAAAACCATCATGAGTGGACTTCCCCACCATGTTACATAAAGTCCACTGAGATCTGAGTGGATATTTTAGCCATGAAGGATTTTGTTACCATCATGCACTGACCAAGTGGTAACCAAAAAAATGGTTTCATGAGCTGTTCCGATCTTGTTGACAAATTTCATTAAATAGTGTTATAAAGATCAAAACTGTTAATACCATTACAGTCTCATGAGAAAACTATCAGAAAAGTCTGTGAGTGTCGGGGAAGTTGTCAAGCTCAAGGAGAGGATACAAGTTTTCCAAAATTCTAATTTTCACTTGAAGATACAAATTTTATCATTGGCAACAAATACTATCTGTTGTGTTGCTGGAAGTGACAGGATTATTGGCTCACTTCTCAGAATATATCTCCAGTTACCTAATTCTGAATAACTGTGGTTTGTCTCAGTCTTTTTTTTTTTTTTTTGACAGGCAGAGTGGACAGTGAGAGAGAGAGACAGAGAGAAAGGTCTTCCTTTTGCCGTTGGTTCACTCTCCAATGGCCGCCGCGGCCGCTGATCCGATGGCAGGAGCCAGGAGCCAGGTGCTTTTCCTGGTCTCCCATGGGGTGCAGGGCCCAAGCATTTGGGCCATCCTCCACTGCACTCCCTGGCCACAGCAGAGAGCTGGCCTGGAAGAGGGGCAACCGGGACAGAATCCGGCGCCCTGACCGGGACTAGAACCCGGTGTGCTGGCGCTGCTAGGCGGAGGATTAGCCTAGTGAGCCGCGGCGCCGGCCTGGTTTGTCTCAGTCTTTAACAAATGGTGTTCCATGAAAAAAAAAAAAAGCAGCTAGTTTAGCTCCCACCTGTGTGTGAGTTTCTTTCCCTTGATAAAGCCACCACACTGAGATATGCAGCAGGACTGTATTAGTAATGTACACTTCATATACTATCACATAGAACAGTAACATGATATGTACTTAGGGCTCCAGATGTAATAATTTTACTCCTTAGTTAGGGGAATTCTTAGTTTACATCGGGTTTTGTTTTCCCCTGGTGAATATGACAGTAAGAATTCCAAAGGCTAGTTTGGTTTCAGGGGCTGAATCGATGCTAAGTCTTCAGCTACTTTACCTACCATTGCTTTTGCAGCATCAGTGCAAACGCTACCACAGTGAAAAAGGCTAATAACATTTTGGCATTGTTGTGAAAATAGTCTGACTTCATTCTTGCAGGGGGCGAAGGACCACACTTTAAGAATTATTCTCTTCATTGTGTCACATTGACACTTAGATTGAATCAATGAATTCATGGAGGAGCAGGGTGGAGGATAGGGTTGTGGGTTGTTGAGAAAGGCTAAGGGTGCTATGCATTGATCACCATTTTCAAGTAGTGTGGAAGTCACTGCGTTTCTGGCTGCAGGGGGCCACGTCCTGTAGCTTGAAGGCGGAGGACCAGAGTCAGTCTTTAACTGGGTGAAGGGGTGAACCCCAGAAATGCCTGATTTTTAGCCCAGTCAAGTTGACTTCACCAAGGTGAGGATGTTGATGGGAAGGAGTGTGATCCTAAGACTTGGAAATGGGTCGTCTTAATTCATGTATTCAAAAATCTTGCGTCCTCTGGGCTTGCAAGAGTAGCCCTCTCTATCAATGGTGAGCTCTTCTCATTTCCTGCAAGGTGTGATGGCATCCCACCACCCATATCCCAGTTAACAGAAAATACATGTAGTCAACTACAGTAAACACAGCTGGAGATGCACTGGCTCTGCTACGCAGGCAAAGGTGCTGCCGGCTCCAGTGAAGGTAAACTGGAGGGAGCTGAGAAAATACACAAGGGCAGGGCCCGGCGCGGTGGCTCACTTGGTTAATCCTCTGCCTGCTGAGCTGGCATCCCATATGGGCACCAGATTCTAGTCCCAGTTGTTCCTCTTCCAGTCCAGCTCTCTCCTGTGGCCCAGGAGGGCAGTGGAGGGTGGCCCATGTGCTTGGGACCCTGCACCTGCATGGGAGACCAGGAAGAAGCACCTGGCTCCTGGCTTCAGATCGGCGCAGTTCTGGCCATAGCGGCCATTTGGGGGCTGAACCAATGGAAGGAAAACCTTTCTCTCTGTCTCTTTCTATCACTGTCTGTAACTCTACCTAATAAATAAATAATCTTTAAAAAAAAAAAAAAGAAAATATGTAAGGGTGTGGAATTAAGGAGACAAGACACAATGTTGGATAAGGAAGAAGCCATCAGTGTAGGATCCTGTCATCTAACATCTTGTGTTTGATGGCTGACTCATAAAACACCTAAAAATAAATATGATCATCAGTCTTATGAGAGCCAACACAGGCACAGTGCTGGCTCAGGCTGATGGTGTGAGCTGGCTGTAGGAAACGGGGCTACCCGACAGCAATGGCAACAACAGGACCCTCAGCTGAGAGCCCAGGTGGCACTGTTCAATTGGGAGAACCAACACAGGCTCTGCATGAGTCATCAGCTCATTACCATCATGAAAATACCTGAGAAAACTAGGTTTATAAAGAGAGAGAGTTTCCTTCAGCTCACCCTGTTTTGGAGGGTCAAGTCCAAGATGGAGCAGACCCATGGGTTGGCAGTGGGTGGCAATGGTGAGCCAGCATGTGGACTGGCTGTGCCTGACTGTGTTTATAACCAAGCTTCTTGTGAGAATTGCCTTCCTGGGGGAAACCCCAAACACCTAGGAACCTCCGACAAGGTCTCACCTGTAATCACCATAATTCTACTAAGTTTCCACTTTCTTCCAGTTCTTCCTGTAACTTCTGACTTAGGAGGTTAAGGGTCACCATGAGCTTGGCAGCCCTATCCTCCTATTGCAACCCTAGCAGGCTCAGTTACCCCATGGAGCCACAAAGTCAAGAGTGGCAGGCAACGGGGACCTTGACCCTCAGAGCATGGAGGAGGTTCTGCAGCTTCACAAGTCCCTCAAGTGTGGAGAGGTGGCCAGCACTGCTCAGTCAGTGGGATCCAGAGGAACCCAGGATGGGGGCAGGGCTGAACCCCAAGAGCAGCTGCCCCAATACAAGGTCAGGACCTCTTCTCCGTTTCTGAAGCCCCTTCCAAATTCAGAACCAATGGTGGCAGGACAGCGAGGATCCTCCATGAAAAAAGCCCCTGGCACCACGGCAAGTGTTTATGACTGCCCCAACCCATGGCCATCGCCGTGGTGTGCATATGGTTCATTCTCACTTGGTTCCTAATGCGGCAGGGTCAGGCAGTGATGGGGCCTTTATAGTGTTGAGATCAGTAAGGATTCATGCTTTTCTTGAGGAAGTGAGTTGCAGTCCTTGTGGGACTGAGTTGGTTTCCTCCGGCACGGGCTATGAATGCAGCCTGGAGTGCTTCAGCCTTCCCTCTCTCCTCCTCCTGTATCTCCTCTCCCCTCTCCCACATGCACCGGCTTCCTGGGGGCTTTCCTACCACGTATGACCAGCATGGGGCCCTCACCAGAACTGAGCAGATGCCTGCACCTAGCCTCGGACCTCCCAGCTTGAACTGCCTGCCCAAATACAATCCTTTTCTTCATAGATGACCCAGTTCAGCAAAGAGAGAGTGCTAAGATGGCCACTGAGTCAGGTAACTGCACAAAAAGGAAAGAGAAACACAGAGGCATTTTGAGGTACACTGGCTGCCAGGTCCAGTTTGACATGAACACCTCAGAAGCATCAGCACAGCCCCCTGTTGGGGAAGGAAGTGGGGGTTGCTGGCACGGCTCCTGTGCACAGTAGGGTTGCTGGTACCACAGCCCATCTGGTGGTTCTTTCCTGTCACTGGACTTTGTGGCTGGAAGAGCCCCCACACTGCTCTCCTAATCCTTGATGGAGGAGAAAGCCAAGTTTCCCTACCACCCTGCCTCAGCCAAGACGGTAAATAGAAACCAGTATCTGGGGCCCGTGCTGTGGCATAGTGGGTAAAACCACCGCCTGCAGTGCTGGCATCCCATGTGGACATCTGCTCCACTTCCATTCCAGCTCTCTGCTATGGCCTGGGAAAGCAGTGAAAGATGGCCCAAGCATGTGGGCCCTTGCACCCATGTGGGAGACCTAGAAGCTCCTGGCTCCTGGCTTTGGATCGATACAGCTCCAGCCACTGTGGCCAATTGGGGAGTGAACCAGCAGATGGAGGACCTCTCTCTCTCTCTGTTTCTTCTCTCTCTCTGTGTAACTGTTTCTCTTTCAAATAAATAAATAAATAAATCTTTTAAAAAAAAAGAAAAAAAATGAAACCAGTATCACATCAGCAATATTGTAAATAAAGGAGGCTCTTGCTCTTGTAACTCTTGGAAAAATAGTTGAGAATTAGTAAATATTATAAATAATCAATAGAAAAGCTATAATGCCCGAGACTATGGCAAAGGTAGAAATCGCCCTCAAAGACCTGAAAGATCTTAGCAGATGCTATGGTCACCATCACATCCCCCACTCAACTCCCCTGTGGGGCCCCACAGAATCCAGACATATTCTAGCGGTCGCTGCTGGACTACTGCACCTGCAGGATCTCATTCACTCTACATGAGAACCCCTGGAGGTCACTCCCCACTCTACAGCTGCACTGAGACCTGGGTACTCGTTCAGGGTCCCACAACTAATAAGGGGCAGTGCGTAGGAGGGACAGCAAGAGTCCACAGCATCGATGACTTCTTTATATTGCTTCCCATATAGGGTTGTCCTTGAGCTACAAAGCGGCATCTTTCTAATGGGTGATCTGTCCAAGAAAACCAATGTGAATGCACATAAATACACACACACGCATGCACACATGGAAAATAATTTAGCACACACAATATTTACCTAGCTTCCTTTGTGATTGATATTACTGGTTAACAACTTCTCTGCTGGGCCTAAATTTTCATCCTGTGAAGTTGTAAGCAAATCCTTCTGTTTGCTTTTCAGATGAGAATAAATGTGGCAACATAAGTTACTGGCTCCAGGAAGACTCTATTTCAAATAAGAATCATACATGGTGGTAGCTTGGAGTGGACTGCAGGAAAATCTGCCCTTGTGGTCACTGCTACCAAGCCAGTAACTCCAAGGACATCCAAGCCAGCTTTGTCCAAGATAGAGCCAAAGTTCAAAGTCAAACTGCCCTCTTGTGGTGGAAGGCTGTTCTTTGCCCTTCTCAGATATTTGCTGCGCATAAGGCTTTAATCGATCAGGAACTGATTTTATATATATATATATATATATATATATATATATATATATACATACAGTTTTGTTGATATATATTTCACATACTCTAAGTCACTCTTTAAAGATAAATGGTTCAGTGGTTCAGCACATACTCACAGAACTATGCGACCATCACCACTAATTCTAAAACATTTTCATCAGTCCTGGCACAACCCAGTAGGTGCTGAGGTTTAACGTACAGGACATACAAAACCACTCACATGGCATGTACGCAATGGGCTGTTCCAGCACCACTTCTGCTCTTTCTCCAGGGAATTGTAGCCTCATCTGCCCCAAATCTTGTTTTCTACTCTACATGGATGTGGGTTTGATCTTTCTGTTCTCTTCCATTAGTCTATTGATCAAATTCAGGATGACTGACCTATCTATCAACTTGGACACTTCTAATTTCTTTGTGTTGGAAACATTCAAGATCCTCTCCACTAGCTATTTTGAAATATCAGGTTAATTGTCATCAACTATCGTTATTCAACTGCTCGAAAGAACAGAAGTCTCCTCCTTTCCAACTGCTTCCTGTACCCACTAACAGTTGCCTCTGCTCCCCTGTCCCCCTCACTCTTCCAAGGCTTTGGTAACCACTGTTCTTTTTCGCATTTTCTTTTTCCATTCATCTGTCTGTGGACATCCAGGTGGATTTCCTGTCTTGGCTGTTGTGAATAGGGTGGCAGTAAACATGGGAGTGCAGGTTTGTCTTTGACATACTGACTTCAGTTTCCTTGAGTATGCAAGGGCATTTCAAAAAGTGCATGGGAAATGGAGCTAAAACAAATTTATTTTGGTACAAAACAATTTTGAAATCTACACATAGTATTTTTAATAGGGATTTCAAAGACTGTTTTGCATCCAAAATAAATTTATGTTTTAGTTACATTTGTCATGAACTTTTTGAAGTAACCACATAGACCCACCCAGTGGTGGGATTGCTGGATCATACCGCAGTTCTGTTGCGAGTGGTTTGAGGAACTGCCATACTGTTCACAGCGGCTGCAGGCTGTACTAATTTGCATTCCCAACAGTGCATGAGTTTCCCTTTCTCCCCATCCTCCTTAGCATGTGATTTTTCCCTTTTTAAAAAAGAAAAAAATTATGTATTTGAAAGCCAGAGTTCCAGTGAGAGTGGGAGAGAAACAGAGATCTTCCATTTGCTGGTTCACTACCCAGGTGGCCGCAACAGCTGGGAATGGGCCAGGCCAAAGCCTGGCGCCATAGTTTCTTCCAGGTCTCCCACGTGGATGGCAGGGGCCCAAGCACTTAGGCCATCTTCCGCTGCTTTTCCCAGGACGTTAGCAGGAAGTAGAGCAGCTGGGACACAAACCAGCGCTCACAGGGGGTGCCAGCATTCCGACCACACCACAAACCCCGCTCATGACTTTTCATCTTTTTGATGACAGCCATCTAAAAGGAGAGAGGCCATCTCACTGATTTACATTTCCCTGATTAGTGATTCTGAATAGTTTTTTCACATATCTATTAGTCATTTGTACTTTTTGTTTTTGAGAAATTTCTGTTCTGGTCATGTACCCATTTTTAAATCACATTGGTCTATTCTGATCTTTTTTTTTTTAATGCAATTGAAAATGCTTTTTTTTTTTTTTTTAATTTATCTGACAGAGTTAGACAGTGAGAGAGAGAGAGACAGAGAGAAAGGTCTTCCCTCCATTGGCTCACCCCCTAAATGGCCTCCACAGCTGGAGCTATGCCGATCCGAAGCCAGGAGCCGGGTACTTCTTCCTGGTCTCCGACGTGGGTGCACTTGGGCCATCCTCCACTGCCTTCCCAGGCCACAGCAGAGAGTTGGACTGAAAGAGGAGCAACTGGGACTAGAACCTGGTGCCCACATGGGATGCCGGCACCGCAGGCGGAGGATTAGCCAAGTGAGCCACAGCTCCGGCCCTGAAAATGCTTTTTAATATGTGTTTTTCCTGCCTCTTGTTGCTGCCATGTTGCACATTGGTTTTATGTCCAATAACCTTCTCAAAACTTATCTATGGAATCTCTGTGATTTTCTCCATTTGTATAAATACCATCTTTAAACAGTAAACATTTGGTTTCTTTTTGAAAAATCTTACTAATTTCTTTTTCATGCTTACCTGTAGTACATGGGGATATAGCAACTACCTTTGTTTTCAAGTTTAAAAGGAACGCATTTGATCTTTCAGAATGTTTGTCATAGTTTTGCAAATACTCTTTATACATCAAAACATTTTGTCTCTTTTTTGCCTAGAGCATTTAATAAAATGCTTCTGCATGTAGATAATCTTGGGGCAGGTGTTTAGCTGTTAAATCACCACTTGGGATATCAGGATGCTTGGGCTCAAGTCCTGGCTCCGTTTCCAATTCCAGCTTCCTGGTTATGTGCACTGTGGAAAGCAATCAGTGATGGCTTGAGTGCTTGGGTCCCCGCTATCCATATGGCAGACCTGGACTAAGTTCCTAGCTCCTGGTTTCCGACTGACCCAGCTCCAGCCATTGTGGCCATTTGGAGAGTGAACCAGTGTATGGAAGACATTGCTCTTGCTCTCCGTCTCTATAACTCTGCCTTTCAAAGAAATAAACAAATCTTTAAAAAAAAATATGCAGGTGTTTTGGCACAACATGCCACTTGCAATGCCTGCATCCCATATCAGAGTGCCTGGGATTAGATCCTGCCCCCATTTCCAATCTAGCTTCCTGCTAATGTGCCTGGGAGCAGATGATGGCCCAAGTTTTTTGATTCCTGCCACCCACAATGGGAGACCCAGTTGGAGTCCCTCAGTTCTAGCATAGGCTTAGCCCAGCCCCAGCTGTTGTGGGCACTTAGTGAACACGTAGACTGTTCTTGCTTGTTCATGTTTTCTCCCTCCCACACCATTACTCTGCCTGTCAAATAAATAAAACCTTTTAAAAATGTGCTACTTCATTCTGAACTTTCTGGTTTCTGCAGAGAAATATACTGTTATTTTGGAACCTTTGTTCCCTTACAGACAACATGTCACTTCATTGTGGTCGCTTTCAACGACTTTACTTTTCAGATATTTGATTATGATTCACCTGAGTGTACACTTCTTCGCATTTTTATTTTTATTTTTTTTGACAGGCAGAATTAGACAGTGAGAGAGAGACAGAGAGAAAGGTCTTCCTTTTCCATTGGTTCATCCCCCAAGTGGCCGCTATGGCCGGTGCACTGCACTGATCTGAAGCCAGGAGCCAGGTGCTTCCTCCTGGTCTCCCATGCGGGTGCAGGGCCCAAGGACTTGGGCCATCCTTCACTGTACTCCCCGGCCATAGCAGAGAGGTGGACTGGAAGAGAAGCAACCAAGACAGAATCCGGCGCCCCAACCAGGACTAGAACCCAGGGCGCCGGCCCACATTTGTTTTTGGCTTGGGGTCTTGCTGAATTTCTTGCATATATAGGCTGTGCTTTCACTCAGGTTATTTTTTTTTTTTATGATTATTTAGCTCTACACTCTCTCTCCTCGTGTGAATATTAGATATTTGTATTTTCTTATTGTCCCATAGGTACCTGAGGCTTTGCTCAATTTTTTTTTTCAATTTATTTTCTCTTATTTAGGTTGGTAGTTTCTCAATCTGTCCTCCAGTTCACTGATGTCACCTTTACATCATTTTAAGTTTTATCTGTTTGAGAGAGAGGATAGGCAGACATCTTCCATCGGCTGTTTTACTCCCTAAATGTCCACAAGACAGGACTGGGCCAGGACAAAGTAGAAGCCAGGAGCTTTATCCAGGTCTCCCATGTGGGTGCAGTTGCCCAATTACTCAGGCCATCCTCCTATGCTTTTCCCAAGCACATTAGCAGGGAGCTGTATTGGAAGCAGAGCAGTGGGGACTCTAAATGGTGTCCATATGGGACGCTGGTGTTGCTGGTGGCGGCTTAATCTGCTGCACTGTGGGGAGCAGCTCGGACTATACTGTTACTGGAATTAAGACTTATTCTATGCATCTGCTCTCCCACAATATGGCGCTGGGAGAGGAGAAAACAGCTTCTACGCAGCTGCCTCCAGTTCAACCAATAAACTGTAGGACTTGCTCCTGATTGGAGAGCAGCGTACTCGGCGTGTGGGCAGCTGAGTTAGGATTGGCGGAGGAGGACTATAAAGGAGGAGAGAGATGGCATGCACCGGAAACATCTATGGGGAACATCTAAGGGGAACACCTGTGCAGCCCCCAGAGAGCCGGCCGGCGGTGTGCCGCTCCCCTGCAGAAGTGGGGAATGTGGCTAGGGGGAACTGCCCTTCCACGGAGGTGGAAGGGACAGTAGCCAACCCGGGAAGAACCAGCAGCAAACCCGGGGAGGGCTGAGCAGACGAAAGAACAGCGCAGGGTCCTGTGTCGTTCCTCCACGAAGACGGGGAGCGACACTGCACCACAGCATTGTCCCGCACCCCACCCCTATACGTATATCTTCATTCTATTGAACTAACCAGTGAGTTTGTTACTGTGTATTTTTATTCTAAAATTTCCATTTTCCTCTTTGTATCTTTTATTTCTCAGTTAAGACTTTGTCTTTTTACTTCTTTGAAGAGTGTTCACTAGAGAATGTTTATAATAGCTACTTTGAAATGTTAAATGCCTGGCAGAGTAAAGTGGTTTTTTTTTTCCCCTAGGAATTTATTTGAAAGGTACAGTGACACAGAGAGGGAGATCTTCCATCCTCTGGTTCACTCCCCAGATTCCTTCAACAGCCAGGGCCAGGCCAGGAACCAGGTCTCCCACAAAGGTAGCAGGAACCCAAGTATTTGGCTAAGCCTGTTAGCCAAGATCTAGACTGGAAGCAGAGGCAGGACCCCATCCCAGGCACTCCAATACAAAGTCCGTGTATCCCAGTGGGTGGTATAATCTATCGCACCACAACATCCACCCCACTAAGTATTTCTAGTAAGCTTCCATCGTAACACCCTGCAAAGATTCAAAGTCCAGACCGTCTATGCCTAAGCAATAAACTGCCGCCACTTCTGCTGCTAAAGTGGGTGTTCTCGGCATTTGAAATGCCTTGTTTCTCAAGAGCTGTGGGGAAGCCTGCTGCAGCAGACTACCATCTTGAGGGTTCTCTGGCAGAGCCAGCTCTGGATAGCAACGGATTCAAGTGAAGTCCTAGAGATTCTGAGACAGAGGCAGGACAGTGTGGAAGATATTTCAACTTCAGATTTCTGGGCAGAAGCCGTGGACTGCAGGAGACCCCAGAGCTGCATCAGTCACTGTAGCTGACATGCTGACACACTGAGGAGCGATGGAGAAAACAACTCTGAAATAACTGCTATGGGAGGATGGCCCTCTTAAAATACAGCGGGGGGGGGGGGGGGGGTAATGAGAGCAGAATACAGGCCTGTAGATAAAGAGAACAAGCCAATCAGGATGAAGAAAACTCACAGCAGCCTGGGAATTTCATTGAGTCAAGGCTTTCTCAGTCAAAGCAAACGTGGAGGTGAATTCAAAGGGACATGAGGTTCTGCAAGAGCAAAGGTTTGCCTCAGTGTGACCTACTCTCACCCGGCCACACTAACACTTTGGGTTTCTGAGAACTGACAAATTTTCAGAAACTTCCTTTCTCAAAGCTCCAAATTTATACAATGCCACCTCCATAGTGGCAAAGATACCAGCCCACTGAAAGATCCATCTCTGCACTGAGAATGTCTCTTCTGGCTTCAGGGTTGTTTTCATTTATGAAAGGACTACCGATTTTTTTTTTTTTTTAAGATTATTTATTTGAAAGAGTTACAGAGAGGCAGAGAGAAAGGAGAGACAGAGAGAGGTATTCCATCCACTGGTTCACTCCCCAAATGGTTGCAATGGCCAGAGCTGGGTGGATCCAAAGCTTGGTGCCAGGAGCTCCTTCTGGGTCTCCTATGCAGATGCAGGGGCCCAAGGACTTGGGCCATCTTCCACTGCTTTCCTAGGCCATTGCAGAGAGCTGGATCGGAAGAGGAGCATCCCAGATTCTTAACAGTGCCCATATGGGATGCCAGCACTGCAAGCGGTGGCTTTTCCTGCCACCCACAGTGCTGGCCCCAGGACTATTACAGAAATTTGAGTTTTAAACAACATACAAACTTTGTCACCAAAGAACAGTGCATGTTTATTTGTATTTTGATCACAAATGCAGTATCTGCCTTAGTAATCTCAGATTAAAAAAAAACTGATAGTTTAAAGCTGGTTCAATCACAACTTTATATGCTTGTTTATCAAGAGTAAAAATAGAAGATTTTAAAAACAGCTACAAAGGTAAAACATGTCATAACGTTTAACGTTTCTGTAACTGCTGGTAAGGCTGACATTTAATCCAAGGTAGAATTCTTAATGGCCTTGAGACAGTTCTTAGCCGCCGGCACGTGCCGGTGCTATGAGTCCGGCAGGGTCTGGCTGTGGGTGCCGCTCCTCGTCTTCAGCTGGGACTGTGCAATGTCAGCGAGTGCACTTTGGATCTTTTCCAGAAGCATGTCCCCTCGGTACACAACATCCTCCAGACAGGTGGCAGCTTCGTGGTTCTCCTCTTCTAGCTTATATAAGCTAGCAGCCTTTTAAGACATAAATTTGACAATCTTTTAGAGTGGAGAAGAGACTGCAGTAGAGGTATTTATTTTTAAATCTCGGTGATTTTGCAACCAGTGATACAGTTTTAATAGGAGAAATTCTCAAAGTGAGGTAACTTAAGTTCCTCCATATGATTATAAAGTAATGGATTTTCAAGAGATCTTACTATCTAGTATGACTCTGTTCCAAACTGCCTTTGCTATCCATTATTTTATTCCTCGTTCAGAAAGCCACCATCCTTTCCTTCTTTGCTAGAAAAAGATAAACCAGAACATACAAGGTTTCCTTCTAACTCAAAATTGGACAACTACTGTACAGCTATTCAGCACAATCTTCAACAGACAATACTAGCACTGAATTAGTGAAACGCCCATCTTAGAGGCTGACATCATGGCGCAGCACGGTAAACCATCATCTGCCACACCAGCATCCCATAAGGGCGCCTGTTCAAGTTCTGGCTGCTCTACTTCAGATCCAGCTCCCTGCTAATGTGCCTAGGAAGGCAGCAAAGGATGGCCCAAGTCCTTGGACCCTTGCACCTACATGGGAGACCCGGAAGAAGCTCCTGGCTCCAGCCTGGTCCAGCTGTGATCATTTCGGAAGTGAACTAGAGTATGGAAAGTATGGGGACAGTGTTGTGAGATGCAGTTGGTTAAGCCACCTCCTGCAATGCCAGCATCCCACATGACTGCTTGGGCTCCTGTCACCCACATGGGAGACCCAGATGGAATTCCAGGCTCTTGGCTTCAGCCTGACCCAGGCCAGACTGTGGTGGCCATTTGGGGAGTGAACCAGTGAATGGAAGGTATCTCTGTCTCCGGCTCCCTCTCTGACTTTGTCTTTCAAGTAAATCCAAGAGTAAATCCTTAAAAATAATCATAAAATAGTTCTGAATATTACAATGAAAGTCAATAAATCTATCTCCTTCAATTCAAAATTCTCTGCTACCAGTAAAATTCTCTAAGAAAAAAGGTTGTTACCTGTAACGCAGCTGTGGATTCTTCACTGGGTAAAGAATCTATCAAAACATCAATATCTTTTGCTGTTCGTGCAATAAGTGCTGCAAAAAGCTGGGCATACTCTGCAGAAAGACTACTCAATTAGTATGAGAAAATCTCGGGTTTACACAAACAGAAAATTAGATTCAAGTTAATGAAACCAGGAAACTTCACCTAACTTTTTAATATTAGAATTCCAATGATCAAAGTGTTATTTTAATGAGTCAGTGTAGTGATGCACTGGGTTGAGCCACTAATCGTAATGCTGGCAACCCATGTCCCAGTGCTGGTTCAAGTCCTGGCTCCTCTGCTTCTGATCCTGCTCGCTGCTAATGTCCCTGGGATAGCAGCAGAAGATGGCCCAAGTACTTGGACCCCTACCACCCATGTGTGAGACCTGGATGGAGTTCCTGGCTCAGTCCCGGCCTTTATGTCCCTGTGGGGAATGAACCAGTAGATGGAAGGTATCTCTCATGCTCTCTGTCTCTCCCTCACTCTCTATCACTCTGCCTTTCAAATAGAAATATTTAAAAGAAAAAAATCAATTTCAAGGCACCAGTTCTGTTACATATTTAACTTAATACAGGCTCAGAGAATTAAGCCTAAGGCATGTTCACTTCATGTATTAGGATAATATGGAAGACACTAGAATCAATGAATCTGTACATGGGATGCCCTAATTATCAGGGTCCGTCAGTAAAGTTCAGCCAAATTCCTAATTCTCTCCAAGGGCACCAATCTGGTATGACACAAGAAGAATTATGGTATTATGCAAGTTAACTACAATAAATAATTTCTGGTATGACATACAAAACGTCCAGTAGTACCTCAGTAACATCTGTATAAAGAAGCAACAGAGTGAATTTCTAAATAAATCTAATTTAAAGGATTACACGAAGTCCGAGAATCAAATAAAGGGAAGCCAAGAAAAGCTGTTTACCTTCGGTGGGATTAGCAGGCTGGTCTTTGTTAATGGCTGTCTGAATGTTGTTAAAAGAGGCAGGAGGCCCACCCTGCTGCAGCACTCCAATGGCGTTACAGAACTGATCTGCAAGCTTGGGCCAGAGAAAACAGGTCAGGATTATACAAAGTTTATCAAGTCTAAAGCTTTTGCTGGTAATGGCAACAAGTTTCCCAAAACAATGCTCTCTGAGCAGGGGAGTGAATCAGAAAGGAGTAATTTCGGATAAAACAAGCCAGTGTGTTAACAATGATTAGATATTTCAACCATGCAAATAAACTTAGTATCAACCTAGGTGGTGTTGATATCAATCTAGATGAGACAGTAAAAATGGAATTAAAAGATCAATATATTTTTATGCAAAAAAATTTTGCAGCCCATGCAAACTTGTATCATCTTTCTTGTCTTCTGAAGCTAACAGAATGATAAAGACAATTTTGTGCCAATATTACAGGCAACGAGACTTTCCACGTATGGCCCCAGATTTAATTTAAAAAAGTGTTACTCATATACAATTCCTTTTCTGAGATCTCAGTGTTCACAAGGCAAAGAAATAGGGGAAATAAGGTGCCTTTTCTAATGCAGTGCTAAGGCTCGCGTTGTTAAAGTATTCCTTCAGCAGCTCTCAAGACTGAGAAACCAGTGCCTTACCATCTTCAACCAGGGACCACAGCTCCCCACCAATCCTCTCACTAGGCCTGACCTCTCAGACCTCAAGTCCTATTTCCCATCAGTGAGGAAGCATTTCCACCGCCCTTCTCCGCCATGACTGCAATGGCCGGACTCGAAGTCACCTGCTCCCCGGATAAGTATCTAACTGGTCTTGAGAGCGTCCTAGCCAACCAGTCTCATTCCAGAGCCTCATGCCTTCCAGCTTCCTATCCCGCGGATGGTTCATTCTCCCCCTTCTGTTCCATCACTTACCTCCTGCCAGAATTACTGCAATCGCGCCCTCACTGTTCTCTGGTTACCCATCGTATTCCCCCCTGCACAAAAACCGCCGGCTCACTCCACTGCGGTCAGCAAGCGGTTTCCAACTTTTCAATAATAATCTCAGCCAGCTCTTCCTAAACATTTTTCACATTTTACTCCCTCACAGTTACTCGCTAGTTATCAGTTTGCTGGTTTGCTATTTGCAATGGAGGGGGAAGAGCTTGGAAGCTATATAAACCTAGATTCTAATCCTGGTTTGATTAACCGGACAAACAGCGGAAACGCACAAAAAACCCTTCAACACAGTGGCTATCTGTACTGTCCCTCACAAGCTTTCAAGATCCATTTAGACGTTCATTCAACAAACAGTGATTGAAAAAAACTCCACGGCAAGAAACGAACATAAACCTAACAGCCGTAACACAAATATGGTGAACACGACATGAATAATTACGATTACGATAATTCAGTATTTCAGGGCGCATGGCTCCATATTCCAATTTACTCAGCACTGACAGCTGAAAACACCGCATTCATTCTAACTCCCTAACCCCATAGTGTTTTTACATCATTTAAACGTCCCCTGAGTATGTGACATCATCCTTATGCCCTTCAGGCTGTCCCTTTGGAACTACGATTGGGCTCCGACACAGCAGGCGCTCATGGCGTACCCTGAAGGCTTCTCTGGAGACCCCAGCTACCAGCAGGCCTCCCCCTGGGGGAGAGGCCACACTCCCTCCGCCCTGCCTCGCCTCCAGGGGCCAGGCCACGAAGGAAGGCTTCCATCCAGCACCAGCATGTGTAGAAGCTCCCCGAGGGCCTGGCAGGATGTCACCCACACTCGGTGGCTGCCCGCTCAGCCTCGCAAGCTCCCGCGCTGTTCACAGCACGCTGGCGCTCTGCAAGCGCTCGGCTCGTCAGCTTCAAGGGCTGGGGGGTGAACAATCACAGTGCCCGCCCAGGCACCCGCCCGGGGACAGCAGCCCCAGCAGGCAGGGCAGCCAGCGGCCGCTCCAAGCCCAGGGCCTAGGGCTCGCACGCACTCTCAGGTGCAAAGCATCGCCAGGGACAACGCCAGGGGAGCCGCTTCTCAAACCCAGGGACCTCAACGCCCGACACAAGGTTCACAAGCTTCCAGACGTCAGCTCTCGCCATCCCCGCCTGAGGGAGCGAACACAACTTCTCCAGGCGCCACCGCTCCTGCTCCCGCCCCTCGAAGTACCGGAGCCCGGCTAAGGCGTCGCACCGAGACGCAGTCTCCAGGGCCCCGGGGCCGAGGTATACGCAGAGAACCGCGTCTGCTTTCTTCTCCTCCCGCCCCCAGCACCAGTGTCCGGCGAGCCCCGTGAGGCCGCCGCCGGGCAAAGGGGCTGCTCCCTCCGCGGCCCCCGCGGCCGGCCTCGAACGCCCCGAATTCGCAGAGGCACCGCCTCCATCTGCTCGCCACCGCCGAAGGCTGCGTCTCGGGCCTCTTCTCCTCCCCCGTTTTACCTCAGGAATGAGGCAGACCGCAAGTAAGCGAATTAAAGCGCCTACCGAGTTCACGGCGTCTTGCAGCTGTGTGAGGCGGTCCGCCATGTTCCTCCCGCACGCAGAGACGCTGCAGCAGCTGCTCCTACGCGATTGGCCAGCTTTCGTACGGGTCACGGCCAATCAGAGTGCGGCTCTCCGGAAGGGGTGGGGTCATGGAGGACACGCCCCGCGAGGAGGGGCGGGTGCCGGGGAGAACGCCGGGTGAGCTACCTGGACCTGCAGCGGCTGGGGCCCGGCATCCTTTGCGCGACTGGGCTCCCTTTCAGGTTGTGAGGTGGTCAGCTGTTTACCGAGATCGTTGAATTCTGTGGGATTATTTAGTGGTTTGTCCTACTTTCCCATGTATTTAAAAATTTATTTATATATTGTCATTTTATTAGAGAGGCAGATTAAGTTCTATCTGCTGATTGATTTTCCAAGTGCCTGCAGCAACTAGGGGCTGAGCCTGGCCAAAGCCAGAGCCTGGAACTCAGTGCAGGTCTCCCACCTGGGAACCACTCCAGCTATAACCTGCTGCCTATCTGGTGCTCACTAGCAGAAGCTAAAATCAGGAGCAGAGCTGGGATTCGAACTCAAGCCCTGTGATGCAGCTGTCCCAAGCAGTGCCTTAGCCACCATGCCACACACCCACCGCCTGCCCAGGGCTACCCCAGTAATCCAGTGGATTAATCCACTCAGAAGGGCCGAGTCACCTTTCCCTATCACTGCCCTGCACAGCTCAGAAACTGTCAACTGACTCATCTCTACTTGCACATCTCAAAGGCACCTGATGTAGTTCAGGTTTGCTGTCACATGCCAGAGAGAGATGCAGTTCCCTAGCTATCCTGGACTGCTCGGGACCCTACTGCAGGAGCAAGGCCGGCGCAGGCGGGTCACAGAGTATCCACACCTCACCTTTTGCTTCATGTTAACACTAAGAGCTCCACCCCAGGGGGAGTGTGAGCTGTGCTGCCGTATGGTGCAGCCAGTGTTGGAGCATTCTTCCAAACTGTACCTTCATGGACCTGTACCCACCCCCAGGTGTGATCAGAACCTCCCTCTTACCTGCTCATCTTTCCCTCTCCCCTGCTCACAGAGTCACGGCTTTGGAAATGACTCCTTGTGGTCTCCTTGTCTGCTGCAGATATATGACTTGGTGTGACAGCTCCTTCTGGTGCATTCCTTAGATGCATGAATGCGGCAGACACATTCAAAGCATGGCAGTGGGGGAGACAGTCCTTGGGGAACTCAGCTTGCAGGACTGAGCCCGGCCCTTTCTGGGAAGCCCCACCTCTGCGTCAATAGACCTGACCTGCTGGGGGAACCACACAGGTGAGACACTTCCCATATCATGGTACCAATGCCAAGTGACTCTCATTTGCTTTAACTGTAGTTTGGAGCAGTCTGTAGCTTTCTTGTACCAGTTGAGAGTATACCGTACCGAATGTTGCACCGTGCCATGGAAGCTGCGTTTGCAAGGGGCAAAAGGTCAGGGACTTGCTAGGAGTTCTACACTTGCCCAAATGTGAGATGAATAGGGCCTGAACTAGAGTGTTGACCTTGATAAAAGCAGAAGTAAAGACTAGAACCCATCTAGGTCTCCCACGTGGGTGCAGGGGTCCAAGCACTTGGGCCATCTTCCGCTGCTTTTCCCAGGCCATTAGCAGAGAGCTTTGTCAGAAGTGGATCAGCGGGACTCCAACCATTGGTCATGTGGGATGTTGGTGTTGCTGGTGGTGCAGGTGCCACAATCCGCTGTGCCACCACTCTGGCCACAGCCTCTTTTCAGAGCCAGTGTTTGTAACCAATCATGTTGTAAAGAATGTTGACGGGGATGGCGCTGTGGCGTAGCAGGTAAAGCCACTGCCTGAAGTGTTGACATCACATATGGGCACCAGTTCCTGTCTGAGCTGCTCCACTTCCAATCCAGCTCTCTGCTATGGCTTGGAAAAACAGCAGAAGATGGCCCAAGTCCTTAGCATCCTGAACCTACCTGGGAGACTGGGAAGAAGCTCCTGGCTCCTGGCTTCAGATCAGTGCAGCTCCAGCCATTGCAGATGGAGTGAACCAGCAGATAGAAGACCTCTCTCTCTCTCTCTCTGCCTCTCTGTAACACTGCCTTTCAAATAAATAAATAAATACTTTAAAAAAAAAAGGAAGAAGAAGAATGTTGTCTCCAGCCCATGAGGAATTCACCCTCCACTTACCTAAAGCCCGCAATTTTGGGCCAAGCCATTGTATCTTCTGTCGTGGATGGTTATGTTCCAACCAGAATTTGACCACACTGGGACACTTCCCAAGACTCATTCAGTCACTGGGCTTGTGTCTCCCTGGCCTGCTCACTCATATTGTCCCGAGTCAGCCCTGTATGAATCACTTTACAGAGCCTGCTTTGTTCCTGTCAATGCTCTGACATCCTGCGACCCCCACCCCGCTCCTTGGCTGCACATCCCCACTTCTCCATGCTGCATTCAGACTTGAGTCCAAGCTCTCCTCCACTCTGCAAGACCCTGTTGTGGTGCTGGTACCTATCTTGGTAGGCCTGGGTAAAGACTTCCTCACCATGCTTTAACAGTATCATTGAATAGCTTTTTCTGTAACAACCAGCTTCTGTACCAATCAATTGGCTACAGCTTAATTGACTAATTGTTTACAGCTTCATGTGTTAAACTGACTACAGGGCCTTCTACAGCCACTCAACAATGACTTACTGTGGTTAAACTTGATAACTGAGTAGGTCAACCAGTTCAGGTACCCCATGCGAATCCCTGGCCTTCAACAAAATCTTACTTAGCACATGTACATTTCATGAATGTGTAGAGTCCATGTAGATGTGCTTCTCTTGCACGTGCCCCACCCCACCACGAGCTGAATGACATGTGGTTTTAAGAGGAGGGACCCAGTATTATATGTCTCATCTTTTAAACAGCTAATGTGGGTAAGTACTTTCTTTTAAACTTTATATTATTAAAAGTTTCAAACATACACAAGAGTAGTGAACCTTCATGTAGGTATCACCCAGTTCAACAATTATCAACTCAAAACCAATGTCATCATTAGTACTTTTTTTTAACAATCTATTTAATTTGAAAGGCAGAGTGACAGAGCTAGAGAGACACACACAGAGAGAGAGATTACTTTTATCCACTGTTTCACTCCCTAAATGCCCTTAGCAACTAGGGCAGGGGCAGACTGAAATCAGGAGCTAGAAACTCCATCTGTGTCTCCCACAGAGGTGTCGGGGACCCAAGTACCTGAGCCATGATCTACTGCCTTCCCAGGTGCATTAGCAGGAAGACAGATCAGAAGCAGAGCAGGCGGGATGTGAACCGGCACTCCAGTATGTACGTAGGCATCCCAAGCAGCTGCCTAACCCTCTGTGCCGCAACACCCACCCCCAGTACTTTGGTTTTTTAATCTATAGTAACTCTAGTTTTTCGGAAAAAAAATCATTATTTTTAACTTGGTGTCTTAACCCCTTAACTACCTTTTTTACCTGTTGAGCACTAGGCTGCATCACTGTAGAAGAGCATTGGCTGTGCTGATCCTGCTGTTCTGTTGCACACTTCAGTGCACACTACACCAAACACACATAATTCTCTTTCTCGCCTCCACCTCCCTCTCCACTTTGTTCCCTTGGTGATTGTCTACTTGGGCTTCCAACCTTATTGTAAATATCTCTTTCTAAAACTTTCCTGCGGGAACAACCTTCGGGAGCAGCCTGGGTTGGAGCCCTGGCTCCACTTCTGATTCCAGGTTCTTGCTAATGTGCACCCTGGGAAGCAGTAGGTGATGGCTGAAGTGCTTGGGCCCCTGCCACCCACATGGGAGACTCAGATGGAGTTCCAGGCTCCTGGCTTCAGCCTGGCCCAGTCCCAGCTGTTGTGAGATCTGGAGGAATGAACCAGCATATGGGAACTCTCTTTCTCCTTTTCTCTCTCTGCTTTTCGAATACAAGTGAAAATAAGTAAAAATAAAAGTTTCCTGAATGCTGCCTGTAAGTAAGTTAACCGCTCCCACACTGTAGAATTGTTCCTTGCGCTTTCCGTGCCGCACGTGGCATTCAGAGTGCAATCACGGTCGTGGTCCCTTACAGGCGGACAACGTTCTGAGAAACACGTTGTGAGGTGACTTCTTTTTGCAGACATCACAGAGTTGTGCTCTGTGAACCCAGCAGTACCGCCTCCTTCACACCTGGGTTGCACAGTGCCACTACTGCTCCGCTGGCCACAACACAGAAAGCAGCATAAAGTTAAATCAAGAGCAACAGAAATTGAAGCCATCACAGACTCTGTAACCTGAGACACTCTAGGTAGCCGCTGCAGCAGACTTTTTTAAGAGGCTGGAGTGCACACTAAGCTGATGATAAACAAGTAATGTTGGGGGCTGGCACGGCACTGTGGTATAGTAGGTTAATCCTCCACCTGCGGCACCGACATCCCATATGGACGCCGGTGCTAGTTCCAGCTGTTTCTCTTCCAGTCTAGCTCTCTGCTGTGGCCCGGGAAAGCAGTAGAAGGTGGCCCAGGTCCTTGGGCCCCTGCACCCATGTGGGAGTCTGGGAGGAAGTTCCTGGCTCCTGGCTTCAGATGGGCACAGCTCCAGCTTTTGCAGCCATTTGGGGAGTGAACCAACAGAAGGAAGACCTTTCTCTCTGTCTTTCCCTCTCACTGTCTGTAACTCTACCTCTCAAATAAATCTTAAAAAGAGTAATGTTGGTGGATTGCCACTGTCACTTTTGGTGCCTGTATACAACTGGCAGTGCAGGTTTGTTCACACCAGCACCCCACAGTAGGGAGAAAGCATGTGCTAAAGTGTTAACCCAGCTGCAGGGTCTCGAGGCTGGAGGACTTGTTCAGCTCCAGTGTAACACTGTAGCACTGAGGTGCTGTTTGCTCTGCTGGGACAGCAGTCTCCCTGTGTGGTGCCTGCCTGTATCCACACACCACCCCTCCCCTCACCAGACCATGAGCTATTTGCAGCAGGAAAGGAAGGCACAGATCCATGAAGGCGTATTGTAAAATACCAAGGAAGCCCCATTTTGCAAACATTTACTGCTTCATAAATTGCCTTTGCGCAAACACTTCAAGATCACTCAGGGGCCAGTGTTGAGGCTTGGCGGGAAGAGCCTCGACTACAATGCTGGCATCCCATACGGGCACCTGTTCGAATCCTGGCTGCTCTGCTTCTGATCCAGCTCCCTGCTAACGGCCTGGGAAAGTGGCGGAGAATGATCAAAGTTCTTGGGCCCCTGCAGCCATTGGGAGACCTGGAAGAAGCTCCTGGCTTCAGAGAGTGAACCAGCAGATGGAAGACTTCCGTCTGCCTCTGCCTCTTAACTCTGCCTTCTAAAACAAATGAAGCCCCCCACCCCGCCCCGCCCCGTGGTTCTACTACGTAGAGATTCCAGGGGTTATGCAGCGAATTCCTCTCATTGGCCATTTAGGTTGCGGTGGCTGTTTCTCCTATCAACGACACTTTGATGAACCGTTCTATGCACTAACTTTTGCATTTGTATCCGATCGCCACACTTCAATGTAAAAATGGAATCATTACACCAAAGACACAGACCTGATCTTTGAAACATTTTATTTCTTTGTCACCTTCCCTGGATTTCATCCACTGCGGCGGGCGGGCGTGCAGACTCCAACCCCCGGGGTGCGGGAACCGGGAGCAGGCAGGCCTTGGCCCCGGGGGCAACGACCTGCAGCTGTGAGGAAGGGGTCGGTTTCTCTTCTCTCTTTCTTCACAGAGAACCGTTATGCGCGGGAACAGGGCCTGTTGGGCCCTAGCCGAGAGCTGTTCTGTCCGTCCGCGGCGGGGAAGCGCTCGCCGCGGCCTCCCCGGACAGCCCCGCGCGCGCCAGCAGGGGGCGCCCGCCGCCCCGCCCCGCCTCGCCCCGCCCGGGACCCGCCGCCGCCGCCGCCGCCGCCGCCGCCGCCGCCGCCGCCGCCGCCGCCGCCGCCGCCGCCGCCGCCGCCAGCCGCCCGCTCCATCGCCGGAAGAGGCCGCCTCTCCGTGGCGCGGAGGTCGGGCCGCGCCGGCGACCGCGGGGGCTGGCAGGTGCGCGGCGCGTGCCCTCGGCGGGCGATGGTGCCCCCCGGGGTAGCGCTGGGGAGGCTGCGGGGCCCCGGAGCGCGCGGCCGCGTCCCGACTCGAGCTCGGCGTGGGCCCGGCGCGCTGGCGATGGTGCTCCGGCGGCTGCTGGCGCTGGCGCTGCTGGCGTGGGGACGCGGGGTGGCCGCGGGCGCCGAGGCCGTCGGGAACGCCAGCCAGGGTAGGTTATGGCGTGGGGCGCGCTCGCAGCGCCGGGTTGCTGGCGCTTTCCCCGCTAGGGTTGGGGTCCGCCTGGATGCGCCAGAACCTCCGATGCGGGCTGTGGAGATGGGCGGGAAGGATACGGCGAGCCGTGTTCGCGTCCTGCGTGGGGTCGTCCCGGCGCTCTCTGGGGCGCGGAGCCTGGCCGGGGGTCCCCGTGACTGGGCCGCGGCTCTCGGGGTGTAGCGGTTCCCTCGGCTCCAGGCTGGCGGCCGCCGCACGTCCGAAGCGCGCGTCGCACCAAGCTGCGGGTCGCGTGCGTTTCGGCGAGGTGAAAGCGCGTCCCCACTGTGGGAGGGAGCTTGCGGTTGCGGCTCTAGCAAACGTGGCGCTCCCGCAAAGCCCGCGTGCAGCGTGAGTGCCAGGATCTTTGCCTGGGACTCAGGCCAGAGCTGAGCCGGGCGATTGTATTTTTGGAATTAAAAAAAAAAAAAATCGGGTTAGCAGCGAACACGCCGCAGGGTGTGCCAGGCGCTCCTCGGGCGCGCTCCGTTGTAATCCTCAGAACTCTGCAAGGCGATGATTGGCCTCACCTGGCGGCCCAGGGCGCTCGCCGCGCAGCCTGGACCGAGGGGCGGGTACCCCAGGTGCGGGTAAGCGAGCCCAGCCGTCTGCATTTAACACGGTGCTGCTGTGTATTTCGCCCGCCTGTCTCAAAATAGCCTGAGGAGGAGGAACAAGAGGTGAGCGACAGAGGCTGAATTTGTCCTTGATCCAGCGCTGGCCCTCCGGAGTCAGGCCGCCTGGGGTCCCCCATTCTTATTGCTAGGTCACTGCCTTAGTGTTTCATGTCCGGGAATGTTTGCGCCACAACTTGAGCAATAACCTGGGAAATTAGTTTTTTAAAGATCTATGTATTTATTTGGAAGAGAGATCTTACATCTGTTGGTTCACTTCGCAAATGGCAGCCGCTGACTCGGGCTGGGCCAGGCCAAGCCAGGAGTTGCAGCCGGGTCTTCCGCGTGGCTGGCAGGGTTCCGAGCGCAAGGGCCTTCCTCTGCTGCTTTCCCACACTGTTAGCAGGGAGCTGGATCGGAAGTGGAGCAGCCAGGACTGGCACTGGCACTCCAGTGTGGGATGCCCGTATCACAGTTGGCGGCTTAACCTGCACACAACAGCCAGGCCAGAGAAATTAGTATTTATTTCAGGCACCCTCCCCCCTTCTTTGATGGCAGCCCTGATACCTCCCTTTTTGTCACTGTGTTCGTTGCATGAGTGTTACTTCTGCACAGGGAAGGGGTGGCATGTGGTAACTGAACGGCTGTGTGATGGCAAAAGCTGATGGTCTCTTGGCGGGTGGTGTGGTTTGGTGGGTGGGGCTGCCGCCTGCCGTGCTGGCATCCCATATGGGTTCCAGTTCGCGTCCCGGCTGCTCTACTTCTGATCCAGCTCTCTGCTGTGGCCTGGAAGGGCAGTGGAGGATGTCCTGGGTGCCTGGGCTCCTGTGTCCGCGTCCAGTGGTTGCTGCCATTCGGGAAGTGAACCAGTGGATGAGGACCTTCTCTCTCCTCCCACCCTAGCTACCTACCTACCTACCTACCTACCTATCTCCTACCTCCTACCTCTCTACCTCTCTCTGTCGGCCTTTCACATAAGTGAATAAATATTCTCTACAGCAGCAGATAAAAATCAGAAAACAAGGAAAGATTTAGTTCAAGGCTTGCAGCCTCCTCTTGAAAATGCCTGGATTCTGCTCTGGTCTGAACCGAAGAAATCGAGCAGCTGTGGTGATTGGAGATTTATCGGTCACTGCACAGCTTGAGAAGCGACTTGAGTGCCCAGTGAATCTTGGACAGAGGCAGATCTGGACTCCGTACGTCTGCGGCAGGTGCAGTCTGTGGCACGCTGGGCACGCAGGAGAATTGGTCATTTAAATGGTTTTCCCTTTTCTTGTGGTTTCCATCACTCAGCATGTTAATACGTAGGACATGCTGAGCAGGGTGTCGTGGGGACCTTCCACGGTGTGTCCTAGTGCTGTAAGAAGGTGGCGGGCGGCGGCTGTGACCAGCAATCACTCTCTCAAATGTGTCTGAGAGGTGGGATGTGCGCTTGTGTTTCCTTTTGGCTTTTGGGGCTGATAAAAATTCCTCAAAAGGTGAACATGCGATTGTGAGGGGTCGTCCAATGCCAGCCAGTGCAAGCAGCTGAAGCAGTTTTCCTTCTGACACGCTCCTGGTAGGGAATTAGACTACATGTTCACAGGTCTCTCCTTGAATGTGGTTGTTGTTTCTAAGCATGAATGATGGGGATGTTGGAGGTAACTTGTTAAAAAATGTGAGAGGCAGAATTAGAGACAGAGAAAGAGGTCTTCCATCTGTTGGTTCACTCCTCAAATGGCCACAGCAGCTGAAGCCAAGAGCCAAGAGCTTCCTCCAGGTCTCCCATGCAAGTGCAGGGGCCCAAGCACTGAGGCCATCTTCCACTGCCGTCCTGGGCCATAAGCAGAGAATTGGATCGAAGAGGAGCAGCTGCGACACAAACTGGCCCCCCGTATGGGATGCTGGTGCCGCAGGTGGAGGCTTAACCTCCTATTCAATAGCGCTGGCCCCAGAAGTAACTTATAGTAAACAAGTAAGATGCAACAGTAGGGGATTTTTAAGATTGCTGGATTAGGATACGGATGTTCTTTTTAGACTGGAAAAGTGATGCTGCAAAAGAATGGGTATGGAAAAATAAGAGAAAGACTTGTCCAGGTCAGATGGCCAAAGAACATTTGTTTTAAAGTTGCATTTACCCATTTATTTGAGCGGGGGTGGGGAGCGCACCGGAATGCGACCCCGCATCTGTTCCTTTACTCTGCGGATTCCCCGTCAGTTGCAGGGGGGAGCTGGGAACTGTATCAAGTCTCCCATGTGAGTGTCTGGGTCCCAGCTGCTTCCCGTGGAAGCTGGAGTCAGGAACCCGGAATCAAACCCTGGCACTTCAATGGGATGTAGGTGTCTTAACTGTTGGGCTGAAGGCTTGCTTTACGAAAAATATTTCTGGCAGAAAAAGTAGGCCTTGCTTCTGGAGGAGAGCGGCTGGCTGAGTCAGTGCCTCACCCGGTGCTCGCCGTTGGCGCTGTATGGTCATGTGAGGCGCTGCCTTTTTTCCTCCCACTCCCGGGTCACAAGACGTAATTATGCCTCATAAAGTGCATCCAGTGCGTCGTTTTCCAAATGACTTAGAGGTGAAGTTCCTGTGAACTGCGTGATGTGTCTTGAGTTTGTGTCTTTTGCCAAGTCTGTTTTTGTGAGGAGTTAAATGCCATTCTTCCCACACTTGCAGTGTCTTCACTCATTTTCTTTGAAAGACAGAGTACCCACCTCTTCCGTGCTCCGGTTCACTCCCAGAATGTCGGCAACAGCTGGTGCTGGGCCAGGCTGAAGGCCGGGGCCCGGGTCTCCCACGTGGATGCTGGAGACTCAGCCACGTGAGACAGCACCTGCTGCCTCCCGGGAGGAACCTGGATCAGAAACACAGGAGGCAGGACTCGAACCAGGCACTCTTATTTAGGACGTGGGCGACCCAAGCCGAGGCTTAACCACAGCACCGCTCAGTATCTTTCCTGGTCAGTCTATGGAAATCTCTTTCTCAACCTGGTGCTAATGAGGTGCCAGGCATTTCTATGAATGCCCGCTGTGTGCATGTGTGTGTGTCCCCTTCTTGCCAAGAGCTTATTTGCAGACTGATTCTGAGGATCCCTGGCTCCTGTTTACTGAGCTGGGGAGGTGAGGGGTGATCTCTGAAGCGTTGAAAAGCTAATGGAAGTTAATAATGGGTTTCATTGTGTTGCGCTGGGCAGTTGCAAGCTCCAGTCTTTGGAGACTTGCAGCAGCCACCTGCTGTGTGAGACAGCTGTCTTCGGTTTGCCTGAGGTCCCGTAGCACAGCTGTCATTCTGTAGCCACTTACTGCGTTGGGCTCCTCAGGATCGCACATGCCCAAGCCCTGCCCAGCCAGGGTCAGCCTACAGCTGGCTTGGTTCAAATGTGATCTTCTGTAACAATTGTGAAATGGCTGTTGGGCTGCCAAGGTATTTTCTCACACAAGTTAGGTGAAGGATAACTAGACTAGAAGAAAATGCAGTTATTTTTCCCCCGATTTATTACCATGGTGTTAGGAGTAGCAGCATCTGGAGAACTTTAAGAAAATATATTGTTTAAGAGACATCTAGAAGTTGGAACTCAGGAGAAAAAAATTTATAGTGACACCAACATACGTCAGATATTTAGGGTTCATGGTAATGAAAAATGTTAAGACATCTGCAGAGAAAAACTCTACAGCATTTTGAAATAAATTGAAAAACCAAATAGAGAAGTATCTCAAAATCATAGATTTAAGCATTCTGTGTTTTTTGTAAAGATTAATTTATTTCAAAATCAGAGTTCCACAGAGAGAGGAAGAGACACATAAAGATCGTTTATCTGCTGGTTCACTCCCAAAATGGCCACAATGACCAGAACTGGACGAATCCAAAGCTGGGAGCTTCATTTGGGTCTTACACATGGGTGCAAGGGACCAAGTTCTTGGGCTATTTTCCCAGGTGCGTTAACAGGGACCTAGACCAGAAGAGGAGCAGCCAGGTCTCAAATCGGCACCCATATGGGATGCTGGTATACTAACCAGGTGAAGGCTTAACCTGTTTTGTCACAACACAGGCCCCAAACAATCTGTGTTTTAAAGATAGCATTTCTCCCCCAACTGAATTTATTCTTTCAGTGCTATCTCAATTAAAATCCCTTCAGGCTTTCTTTTGCGGGTGTGTGTGTGGGGGCATTGACAAAGTGATTTTCACAAGGTATATGGAAATGAAAAGGGCCAGAGGTAGTTCTGAAGAGGAGAACACGCTTGGGGCAGGGATGAAGGTGATGTAATACTGGTGTGAGGACAGATAAGCCAGTGGAGCCCACTGACCCTAAGACACATTCTCACTGAGTCCTGTGAAGGGAAGCAGCCACGAGAAGGTGGGGTTTTAACAAAGGTTCCTGTCAACTAGAAGCCAAGGGAAAGTGAACCCTGACCCCTGCCTCACATTGTACATAAAAAGCAGCATGAAAGGTGAAATAAACTTCCAGATGTCAGCATGGAGAATGCATCTTTGTGATCGTGGAATAGGTTGGGCAAGTTTTTATTATTTTAAATGACATGGAAACAGTCATAAAGGAAAAACTTGGAAAACTGGACTCTATTAGAACAGGTGTTAGCATGTGAGACGGAGGGAGATAATTGTGCACATTTCCAGTAGAATACTGGTGTGTGATGTGGGAAGAACTCTGAAATTCAAGGATGACCTGATTGTAACAATGGGCAAGGTGCAGATCCTGTGCTGTGGTGTACCAGGTTAGGTCGCCACCTGCAGCACCAGCAACCCATATGGGCACCGGTTCCAGCTTCCTGCTGATGGCCTGGGAAAGCAGCAGAAGGTGACCCAAGTGCATGGACTCCTGCAACCCACCTGGGAGACTGGGAAGAAGCTCCTGGCTTCAATCTGGCCCAGCCCTGGCTGTTGTGACCATTTGGAGAGTGAACCAGCAGATGGAAGTCCTCTCATTCTCTCTCTAACGCTGCCTCTCAGGGCAGAAGGGGCTGGCACTGTAGCTCACTTGGTTAATCCTCCGCCTGTGGCACTGGCATCCCAAGTGGACACCAGGTTCTGCTCCCAGTTGCTCTTCTTCCAGTCCAGCTCTCTGCTGTGGCCCGGAGAGCAGTGGAGGATGGCCCAAGTCCTTGGGCCCCTGTACCCGCATGGGAGACCAGGAGGAAGCTTCTGGCTTCGAATCGGTGCAGCGCTGGCCGTAGCAGCCTTTCGGGGAGTGAACCAAAAGAAGGAAGACCTTTCTTTCTGTTTCTCTCACTGTCTATAACTCTACCTGACAACAACAACAACAAAAAAGGGCGGGGGGGGGGGGGGAGGAGGGCAGAAAACCTGAACAGACACACAGAAAGGAAATCCAGGTAGCCAGTAAGCAAAACAAAAAGCTCTTGATGTCTTTAGTAATTAGGGAAATACGAATTCAGGTCAGATACCCCTGAAGCCCCAGCAGAGCCCTCTGATGACACCAGGTGTGCTGAGTATGTCCCTGGGCGGGTAGCTGGCAGCACTTACTAAAGCTGAGCACGAAATTATTCTATTACCTGAAAATTCTACTTGGAGCAGAAATGTGTACATCTGTGCACCAAAAGGCAGGCACAGAAAGTACATGGAGTTAACCAGGAACGATCCAGTGTGTTAGCCGTAGGAGAGAGGCAGTGTGGCACCTCCACTGCATGCGGGACACCACATTGGGGATGCATGAACTGTGCACACTTAGAGCAGCACGACTGAGCCTTACTCATCTTACGGTGATTTTTTTAAAAGGCACACAGAGAAGAACTCGTGTGTAAGTTTCAAGCTGTCATGATTGGAGTGACTACCGGGCTCTCCAGGGCTGGAGTGCTGGTTCTTGATTCACGTGGCAGTTTCATGGGTGTGTAGACTTTGTGTGCTTCTCTGCCTGTTATTTTAATGAATATTTGCTGTTTAATTGCTACCTGGACCCTACCCCAGGCATTCTGATTTAGGTGGTGTGGAGAGTGTCCCTGACAACAGTATTTAAAAAAAAATCACCTGTAGGTCAGAATATGTAACACCCAGTGTATATTACACTTTCCTAATAAGAATAGCTCACGAACCCTGTAGAAAATTTTAAAAATCAGAAAATGTGTAAAGAAAAAATCATTTTTAAATACACCTGTAGAAATACTTGCTCCTACTCCCTCTACTGATTTTCTCCAGTAACCAGGTTTTAAGTAATGTATACAAATACCTCATTTCTCCATTTTGTTACCTGGTTTCCACCTGGTTCTTGCTGCAGGCATTTGGGGAAAGAGGGTGAGTGCGGTGTCATCTTGTAGTTTTCTGGAAGTTTTGACAAACCCTGAAATGCCTGGTGCTCTTCCTGAGAAAAAAGTCACAAGCAGAGACCACAACTTGAGTTTTTTGGTCTTGATCACCATGTATTCCCATGTGGACTGTTTGTTTTCATATCTGAATTGCTTAAGCTGAAACAAGGCTGTTATCTGCAGTTGCACTGATTAACATCAAAGGCCATCTGTTAGACAGTTGCAGCAAGGACCTGGTCAGATCAGTTTATTATCTAATGTGGATACTTTGTTTTTAAAAAAAAAAAAAAACTTGTTTTTTTATTTGAAAGGCTGTGTTACAGAGAAAGGGAGGGAATAGTCCATCTGCTGATGCATTCCATAGGTGTCCACAACAGCCAAGGCTGGGCCATACTAGAGCCAGAGAATCCATCCAGTCTTTCATGTGGCTGGCCCCCAAGTATTTGGGCTACCTTCTACTTTCCCAGGTGCATTAGCAGGGAGCCAGATCAAAAGTGAAACAGCCGAGACTCAAACCAGTACTCCAACAAGGGATGCAGGCATTATAAGCTGTGGCTTAACTAGTTGTGCCATGATGCTGGCCCTAACATACATACTGTTTTTTAAAAAAGATTTATTTATTTTATTTGAAAGTCTGAGTTACACATACAGAGGTCTTCCATCTGCTGGTTCCAACTGCTTCCATCAGTTGGCCACAATGGCTGGAGCTGTGCCAGTCTGAAGCCAGGAGCCTGGAGCTTCTTCTGGATCTCCCACACGTGTGCAGGGGCCCAAGGACTTGGGCCATCTTCTACTGCTTTCCCAGGTCGTAGCAGAGAGCTGCATCAGAAGTGGAGCAGCCAGGACTTGAACCGGTGCCCATATGGGATGCTGGTACTACAGGCGGCGGCTTTACCTACTATGCCACAGTGCTGGCCTGTGACATGTATACTTTCTAGAGTATTCTTCAAGAAACGATTCTTCCTGTAACTGTCTTATTCCTGCTAGAATGCTAACAGCCTCTGTTGGTCATTAGGAGATTGATTGAAAATTGTGGTTTGTACACAGAATTGAATCTTAGATACCTTCTAAAATGGTAAAGCTAGACACATCTATGTTGACATGGAGAGATATTGAAGACTTAGGAAATGGGCTACACCAAACATGTATTCCCCACCGCCTCCATTTACATGGATACATGTCTGTGAACATCTTCCTAGGTCCTAAAAGACTTGCCAAACAGAAGTGATTTCTACATGGTGTTCCTACTGGAGGAGATAATGTTTTCTACATGTTCTTTTAAAAAACAACTTTCTTCTAAAATAAAATGTGAAGGGTGGGCATTTGGTTTAATGGTTAAGGTGCCACTCAGAATACTCACATTCCCTATTGGAGTGCCTGGCTTCATGGCCTGGGTTGGCTCCTGATTCCAGCTTCCTGCCAACGCACACCCTGGGAGGCAGCTGGTGATGGCTCAGGTAGTCGGGGCCCTGCCATCCGCATGGCAGACCTGGCTCCTGGCTTAGTCCTGGTGCAGCCAAGTGCTGTGGGCACTTGGGGAATGAACCAGTGAATGGGTATGCTTGCTTATAGTACCCCACTAAATATACTTGTTCCACTCTGGGGCTAATTATGAATTGTAGTCTTTTTTTCAGTAGCGCCTTTGCCTCTGTCTTAAAGGTTTTTGATTTCTCAGGTTGAGATGCCTGGCATGTCTGGGAGAGCCTCTGTTGTTTGTGCAGGATAAACTGGCCTGAGGGTGGGGTGAGGTGGGAGCCACGTGGAGGAAGCAGCAGCCTGACTTAGTGCGTTGTTGGAGAATTAGATCAGAGCAGGAAAGAACCAGTGTGGGTATGGGAGAGAGGGCACAGAGAATGGAGGACAGTACGTTCAGCGCTACCAGGCGAGGAAGACGACTCTCGTTCTAGCCTCTTTTATGGTGGACTCTGACCTTGATCCTTAAGCAAACTGAGGGTTCCAGTCCCCTGAAGGCCAGGGTCACCATGGTGTGTGCAGTGCAAACATTTCTGCTGATTTGGTGGCACTTCCTTAGAGAGTTTGGGAGGGCAGTTCCCTTTGCCTGGTGAGCAAGTAGAGGCCTAAGGGGATGAAGAAACTTGGCTGCGGTCACACGGTGAACTGGGAATAAATGCAAGTCACCTGCCGCTCTCTGGAATTCCCCAGGGGCCACTGTTGTCGCTGAGCTTATAGGTGGTTTATCCCAGAAGTCAGGGGCTCTGCGCCGAAGAGAATTGTTTTTGGTTTTTGACCCTGGGACCCCATCTTCCATTCAAGCGTCCTTGGCAGCTTTGGAGCTGACTTCTCCCATTGCGTTCTCAGTTCCGATGTTTCCGGCTTGGGTGGCCCACTGCACCTTTAACCCTCAGTGTCCCCGTCAGCAAGATGGGGTGGTGACAGTGTTTCCTTCCAGGAGTCTTCCCAAGGATCCAGCTCCTTCCACGTCTGTTTATGAAGGGGGTTTCTCCCGGTTGGTGTTGGAGGGTCCGGTGTTTTAATGCAGTCCCTTTCTTTGTAGGTTTCCTTGAGTTCTCTGTGGGGAAGTTCAGATACTTGGAGCTCAGCAGAGCTTCTCCAGAGGAAGCTATATTGCGTGATATTTCCAGCAATGTGACCTTTCTCATTTTCCAAATACACTCCCAGTCCCAGAACACAACTGTCTCTTCTTCTCCGGTGAGTATACAGAGTGTTGTCTCCACGCGAACCATTTCTGGATGTTTGAGTCTTAGGTATGGGATGAGCATTAGACGTTGGTGTCTCTCTCTGTGAGTTTATGTGTTGAGTTTACAAAAATCGAAACTGGGTCTCGTCAGGCTGGTGATTGGCGACCACGAGGTGAGTGTCCCTGGCCTTTCCCGATGCGATGCGGCAGCTTCTGAGTCAGCAGGGTCGTAGCTGAGTTGGTGGGGGGTGCACGCTTCTCTCTGAGTTCAGGTTTTCCTCCTGAGCTCCCACTTCCGCTCACTCTCGTAGGTCCTTAATGACTTTACAGGAAAGCACACCTGCATGCGGTTCCTTTATGTCTAGCTCTCCATCACTGAAGCTAAGGACCATGCATCCTTTGGAGTCTCTGTTGTAGACGGAAGAGTCACACCCCTGTGCTGGTTCTAGCAGGGCTAAGGACTCTGTTCGTACAGATGTTAAACCACTAAACCCCTTAGTCTCAGCCTCAGCTTTGGAAAACTTTTGTTTTTAAATTTGGTTATTTATTTTGTTTGAAAGAGAAGTAGAGATCAGATGTGGCGGGGAGCCATTGCTGCCATCTCCCAGGGTGTGCATCATCGGGAAGCTGGAGTGGGAGGTGGAGCTAGGACTCACACCCAGGCACTCTGATAGGGGAGTGGCATCTTAACCTCTGTACCAAGTGCCCTGCCCCTGGAAACTTTTGTAAATGCCCTGAATTAGCTTAAGCTATTAACATCCTGCCATGTACATAATCTTTTACGAATCTGTTTTAGTTAATTTACATACCTATAAAGTAATAAATGGGTTTCACCCTGTAAGGAGTTACCTACTTCATATTTGTTCTAAGTTTATCTTGCAATATCCTGGAGTTTGGCACACAAAACTGTCTAAACCCAATTCAGGTATAATTTTACATGCATCATTCCTACTAAGTATTTTGTTTTATTTCTGTCTCTTGCTCTTACCTTAATTTTGAAATTGCGTGTGTGTGCACGCGTGTGTGTGTGCATGCTGGGGTGAAGGGGAAGTAAGTTAGTTACTAGGCTGGAAATAGAAGAGTTTAGCCAAGGAGAAAGAGGAAGGAATACGTTGTGTTAATTGTTACAGGCGTTGCTCACACATTGTTTTGCTGGGGCAGATAGAAAACCATGTTCTGTTTCCCAACTTTCTGAGAAAGGAAGAAGCTTCCCGTTCTGGAAGGGGAGTGGGGCAAGGCTTTCCCGGCGCTGAAGCTGAACTTCACAGTCAGGCTTTTCCCAGGAGACTCGTGAAAGGGCACGCAGATGAGGTCTCTCTCGTTTCCCTATTTTAAAGCTAGCTCTCTTTAAAGTGTTTCTAAATTGGCAAATAATAAAATGACTTCAATCTGGGGCCGGCAATGTGGCTCAGCAGGTTAATTCCCTGGCCTGGAGCACCAGCGTCCCATATGGGTGCCGGTTCTAGTCCCGACTGCTCCTCTTCTGCTCGAGCTCTCTGCTATGGCCTCAAAAGCGGTGGAGGATGGCGCAAGTCCTTGGGCCCCTACACCCACATGGGAGGCCCAGAGGAAGCTCCTGGCTTTGGGTCGGCACAGCTCCGGCAGTTGCGGCCAATTGGGGGGTGAACCAGCAGGTGGAAGACCTCTGTCTCTGCCTTTCCTCTCTCTGTGTAACTCTGACTTTCAAATAATTAAATAAATCTTTAAAAAAATTAATAAATGACTTCAATCTTTTTTCTTTTTTTTCCCCCAAAGACAGAATTTTGGAGAGAAAGAGGTAGAGAGAGATTTTCCATCTGCTGGTTCACTCCTCTGTGGCTGCAATGCCTGGAGTTGGGCCAAGCGCTAGCCAGGAGCCAGGAGCTTCTTCTGGTCTCCCACATGAGTGGCAGGGGCCCAAGTATTTGAGCTATCATCTGCTTTCCTAGACGCATTAACAGGGAGCTGGATTGGAAGTGGAGCAGCCGGGACTTGAACCAATGCCCATGTGGGATACTGGTACTGCAGGCCTCAGCTCTACCTGCTATACCACAGTGCTGGCCCCAGTGACTTCCCTTTTAATGGCGTGACTCAGAGACTAAGTTGTGAGAAAAAGAGCAGGTAGGGAAAAGGCATTTGTGGCTTTTGCATGCCTCCTATGTGCTGGGTCAGTGGTTCTGAAGCTCCTGGGACTGTAGACTGCTCAAGTGTATCAGTGTCTCCCAGCAGAACACATACTTTTAAAAAAGATTTATTTATTTGAAAGACAGAATTAGAGATCCTCCATCTGCTGATTCACTTTCTAGATGACTGTGCAACAGCTGGGGTTGAGCCAGGCTGAAGCCAGGATGCAGGAGCTTCATTTGAGTGTCTTACTTGGGTGCAGGGGCCCAATTACTTGGGTCATCCTCTGCTACCTTCCCAGGTGTATTAGCAGGGAGCTGGATTGGAAGTAGAGCAGCTGGGATTTGAACTGCCACATGTGTCAGATGCTGGTGTGAAAAGCCTTGGCTTAACCCACTGTGCCACCCTGCGGGCCCCCAAATATATCATTTTGTTGGGGGGAGGATGAGGAGTCTTCAGAAAGTTCATGGGAAATATGTATTATGAAAAAACTATATATAGGTTGCACAGTTATTTGTTCTGCAACAAACTTATCTTTTTAAGCTTTATTTTCATTTTATTTGAGAGACAGAGGGGGAGAGGGAGCGAGGCAGTGAGACAGAGACCTTCTTCCTGCTCTTCACTCCCCAGATGACTCAGCTGATGGGGCTTGGCCAGGCTGCAGTCCAGCTTGGAACTCAACCTGGGTCTCCCAAGTGGGTGACGGGGTCCCAGATACTTGAGCCGTATCACCTGCTTCCTTCCAGGGAATTTGTTAGCGGGAAGCTGAAGTTGGGAGTAGAGCTGGGCACTCTCCCATGTCGGATGCAGGTCTCCGCTGCTGCACCAAATGCCTTCCTAAGCTTATCTTTAAATTCCATTTTTCAACAGGATTTTGGGAGTGTCTTTGTATGTGCATACCTTCATGAGGGCCTCTGGACGCTGCTTAAGAACTGTGTGCTTGGTGTTCCACCTGGGTCACCTTACAGCAGCTGCGCAGGGTAGTTAAAATGCCCACTGCTGTGCTTGCGTGACAAGATGTCGGAGTAACTAGTAGTGACAGCAGAGGTCCAGGTGACTGGCATCCTGGGCTTCAGTTCCCATGCAGAAGGGGTCTCAGTTGGCCCTTAGTTTTTATCTCTTGCGTGGCCTTCAGTTACTGCTGTTCCTCCCACAGGAAGAGTGTGGCTAGAACTGTACGGGCATGGGGCCCTGGCCAGGGAGAGGAGCGCTCCTGTGCCCTGTGCCCTTGCTTTGGTGCCTGGCACTTTGGGGTTTTTGGGGTCATCCTGCGGTGTTTTGCAGCTGGCAGCTGTTTTGGTTAATATTTGGCTAGTTTTCCCTCGTGCTTGCCTAATTGAAGTCAAGCTCAGACCTTTCCTCCCCATTTCCGTAGTTTTAAGAAAAACTTGGACCCTGTTACCTTTTAGCTTAGCATTTTCTTGATAAAGCTCTCTGCAAGGGGCAAGAGGTGTCTGGCCTGGTAGTTTAGATGCCAGTGTCCCACACCCAAGTGCCTGGGTTGGAGTCCTGGCGCTGGCTCCTGACTGCAGCTTCCTGCTGCTCAGGCCCTGGGAGGCAGGGGTAAAGGCTCAGGGAGCTGGGATCCTGCCGCCCATGTGGGAGACCTGGATGGAGCTCCTGCCTCCTGGCTCTGGCTGGGGGCTGGTGTAGACATTTGGGGAGTGAACCAGTGGGTGAGAGTTCGCTGGTGTCTGCTTCTCTGCCTTTCAACTTAAAAAAAATTGATTTTTAAGGCTGTCTTAGGAGGGGGCATGAGGAAGGATTAGCGAGGGCCATGGGATGCTTTTTTGGCCGCCATCCTGATCGTGGCGATGGCTTCACAGGGGTCTCCACGCGTGAAAACCTACTGAGCAGTTACTCTATGGTAGCTGATGTCAGTTGTAACTCAGTAACTTGCACAGCCGGCACTCCTGGGGCCAGGGTTCACGGTTTTGCCTCATTAGTCTGAGAATATGACATGACGCAGTGGATCCTCGTGCAGGGGAGTGGAGGGCACCGAGAACCGACTGTGCGTGCTGCTCCTGATCGGAGGTCGTTGTCAGCGACTGTGCCTCCCCACGTCTCAGGTGCCAGGTTATGGGGGCAGAGCCCTCCTGAGTGGGACCCGCACCCTCACCAGAAGTCCCAGAGAGTGGCTTCCCCTTTGCCCAGGAGGGTGTAGCGAGGGCGTGGCTGTCTGCAGCCTGGGTGAGGAGCCGCCCCAGGCCCCGCCCAACCCTGCTGCACCCTTATCTCTGGCCTGTTGTTTGGGAGCCACCCCATCTCTGTCCCAGCAGCCCGAGCAGGCTGAGACAGAGACATGAAATAATTCTCTCTCCAGGAGTATTTGTGGAGCACACAATCTAGAGACGGAAAGAACTCCTCCGTTTCTCCAGGCAGGGCTGCGGCTCTCCCTTTCCTCTGTGAGGTTTGGAGCAGGACGTAGACCCTAGAGCAGCTCTGTCGCACATGCGCTGTGTCCGATTCCCCATCGGTGATGGCGTCTCTTTCTAATCGCAGACTTTCCTGCCCAGTTCCTCGGCCACGGGCACTGACGGAGGGCTGGCTTTCATTCTGACACCGGAGCAGAGTACGTGCTCCTGGTACCTGCAGACTGCCGCGGCGGCGCCTGTCCAGTGTGTGGCCATCCCGCTGTCCTACTCGGAAACAGGTAGCCTTCTGTCTTCGACTCCCTGTCGCTCCCTGGCGTGTGTGACGTGTTGGGGAGGGTGTATGGAAAAGGATCTTATTCGGAACATTTGTTACAACTTGTTTCCTTCTTTTTAAAACAGCTTTTCTACTCTTCCTCACTATTTGTAAAAGATTTTTAAGATTTGTTTGAGAGGCAGAGTCACAGAGAGGGAGAGACAGAGAGAAAGGTCTTCCATCCACTGGTTCACTGCCTAAATGGCTGCAGTGGCCGGAGTGCGACTGGTCTGAAGCTAGGAGCTAGGAGATTCCGCGGGTCTCCCACGCGGGTGCGGGGGTCCAAGTATTTGGGTTACCTTGCACTGCTTTCCCAGGCTGTGCACGCTGTATTGGAAGTGGAGCAGCCAGGACACGAACTGGCACCCATATGGGATAGGCTTACTATGTCATAGCGCTGGTCCCAAGATTAATTTTTTTAAACTTATTTGAGCAGCAGAGCAACAGGGAGAGGAGAGACGGAGGAGGAGATCACCTCTCTGCTGGTTTACTCCCCAAGTGGCCACAACAGGCACCTGGGCTCCATGCGGATCTCCCACGTGGGTGGCAAGAGCCCAAGCGCCTGGGCCGTCCTCTGCTGCCTTCTCAGGTGCATTTGCAGGCAGCCCTCTCAGAAGTGGAGCAGGCGGGACTTAAGCTGGCACCCCAGTAACGGGATGCTGGCGTGGCAGGATGTGGCTTACCTCATTGATGGCAATGCCGGCCCCTACTTCACCCTGTTGGAGCTTAGTACAGGAGACAGTAAGAAACCAGAAGCTCTGGAATAGCATTTACCTTCTGTATGGGAAGTCCTTGTAAGCTCAGAGTTCTGCTTTCCCGAGTGATGGGAATGTATAAGAACTCTTTGTTCATTCACTTCCCTTTTTCCTCTCCAGATCCTATCCCTGGAGGCTGTAACTTGGAGTTTGATTTAGATATCGATCCCAACATTTACGTGGAGTATGATTTCTTTGAAACCACTGTCAAATTTGCCCCAGCAAACCTCGGCTATGCACGGTACGTTTGTCTGTCTCTCATCCCCTCACATTGCTTTGGGATCATCCACAGTGTGTTCGTAAAGTCTGTGGAAATGTGTATAATGAAAAAACTGTGTGTGGGTTTCCGAACTTATGCAACAAAGTGAGCTCATCTTTTAATCTCATTTTATTTTCTGAAGTACTCTCATACACACCCAACTGTTAGGTAATTCAGCACACTCTCAAATCTAGTAAAAGCGGACAGGCTTGTGTCCTGGGGAACTGATATAATTTAAACTTCATTACCAGTTTTGACCTGTCATTTATCGGTAACAGGTTCCCCTCCATCCTGATGAACTCTTTGTTTGAAGATCCTGATCTGAGTCTCATGTGAGCTTGGACATGCCTCTTCAATTTTAAATGTTTTAAGGATTATATTACTTTAATTAAGAAACTCTGTTGCAATATGTACATTAATAGTAAAGCAAGCTGGCCTTGGAATGCCTCCTGTGTGCCAGCGGTGGTGCTGAGTGCTGTAAGTTCTTTGTCATTTAATCTCAGCAGTTGCATGAAGAGGCCGTCGTGTTTGGTGGGGTTCGAGTGACTTGCCAACATGCTCACAGCTAACAGGCAGCTGAGCTGGCATCTCACTCCAGGCCTGACTGACAGTGTAATCTGGTTATTGAATCAAGACTTTGTCCCGTTGTGCATGTGGGTCCATTTGGCCCGCCCTAAAAAGGTGGCCGAGACTGGGTGGCTTATACGCAGCAGTGGTATGTGTGCCCCACTGCCCTGGAGGTTGGTGTCTGAGATCAGGGAGCCAATGCAGATGGGCTCTGGTGAGGGCCCTCCTGGGTGCAGGCTGCTGACATCTCTGTTGCCGCCCATGCCAGGGGCCTGGTCAGCTCTTCCTGAGGTGTCTGCCAAGGGCCCTGATGCCATGCATGAGGGCTGTACGCTTATGACATTGCCACCTTCCAGAGCCTCCCACTCCCATGTTGGCGGTTAGAGTTCCAGCGTATGACCTTGGAGGGTGACACAGACATTCAGCCCCTAACAATGCATTGCTTTGTCTTCAAATTGCCTAGTGTTGCCCTGCAGAAGGGGAGCTGTGACATTGGAATTGTTCCAGAAGTTTGAACTCGGAGCTTTGGAGGCTGGGGTTGCACCACTAGGGGCTGACGTTCGGTTTTGCTGGTTTGCTGTAGGGGCGCAGCTCCTCCGTCGTGTGACGCTGGGACAGGCCGGGACTCCAGGTGGAGGCTGCAGTATGACGTCTACCAGTACTTCCTGCCCGAGAACGACCTTGCCGAGAAAGTGCTGCTCCAGCACCTGCAGAGAATGGCCGAGGTGTCGCAGGTCAAGGCCAGTGCCGTCAAGGTAGTGCCTGTCTCGTGAATTGTGGGGTCGATCGCAAAGGCTTTGGGAGCGTTGAGAGGGTGATGCCACCCGGAGCTGGTGTGTTTGCTGCTTCTTTGGGCCTTCAGGGTTTATTGCTGTTCTCCCTTATTTTCTTAGTATCTTATTACCACACTGGTGGTATTTCACAGTGATGTTGGTGGTTAAGGAGATGCATGTAAAGGGTGCCAAGTTGTAGCTGCAGTCACGCATCTGAGGGGTCCAGACAGTTCACCGGGGCAGGTATGCAGCTTGGTGATTAACAAGCTCGCTAGGACACCTGCAGCCCCCATGAGTGCCTGGGTTCAAGTCCTGGCTCCAGCTCCTGACTCCAGCTTCCTGCTAATGAAATCCCAGGGAGGCAGCAATGATGGCTGAAGTGATTGGGTTCTTGCCACCCAGCTCCTGCTATGGCCCTGGTCCAGTCTCAGCCGTTCTGGGTGTTTGGGGAGTGAACCAACAGACAGGAGCTCTCTCTGTGTCTCTCAAAAAAAAAAAAAAAAAAAAAAAAAAGAAAGAAAAATGCATATTTGAAAAACAACTATGCATTGATTTCAAAATTTCTTTGCAACAAAATCAACTTATCAACTTATCTTCTAATTCCGTTTTTCCATGTAGACATAGATGAGAGTAGGTGGTAATTTTTTGTATACTATTAAAACCATTTGATTAAAAACTTCAGAAAAGGTTACACTGTTTGTAGAAAAAAAAATAAGAAACCACTTAAGGTTATACATATTGTACATATTGGCGTTAATATCAGCATTCTAAGTTGGGGCAGGTATTTCCTCTGACTTCCGGAGTCCCTGTAAACCCTCGGTACTGTAGGTGTGCACCAGGGAGCGGCAGCCTCTGCATCAGCGGGGTGCGGAGTCCTGGTCTGCAGCCCAGAATACAGAATCAGAATCTGCATTTTAGAGGACGTCCTAGGCGATTCCCGTGTGTGGGAACACCTGAGACTCACACACGTGGATCACTGTCTCGAAGGGCAGGATTTTATCCATCTGCCTCGAAAGGAGCCCACTAGCAGCAGGACGTGCGAGGCCACCCTCCGTCTCACAGTTGATGGGTGGCATCTTTCTAGGCTGCTCCAAGGCCTCCCAGGGGACTGATGGGTCGTCAGGTTGTGCAGCAGGAAGACTGAGATTGGGCGTAGGTGCTTGTCGCTGGCGTGGTCCTTGCCTGGTCTGTTGCACAGCTGGCGCTCTTGTTGCTGATTCCCCTAGGATGTCATCGCCCCCACTGGGCATTGCTCCCCTCTGAGAGCCTTAACATGAGAAAACTCACAGTGTTGGCCGGCGCCGTGGCTCAATAGGCTAATCCTCCGCCTTGCGGCGCCGGCACACCGGGTTCTAGTCCCAGTCGGGGCGCCGGATTCTATCGCGGTTGCCCCTCTTCCAGGCCAGCTCTCTGCTATGGCCCAGGAGTGCAGTGGAGGATGGCCCAGGTCCTTGGGCCCTGCACCCGCATGGGAGACCAGGAGAAGCACCTGGCTCCTGGCTTCAGATCAGTGCGATGCGGCGGCCATTGGGGGGTGAACCAAGAGCAAAAAGGAAGACCTTTCTCTCTCTCTCTTCCTCTCTCACTGTCCACTCTGCTTGTCAAAAAAAAAAAAGAAAAAAAAAAACAGTGCTTATTCACACTCCAGGAAGCTCTGTTGACAAACTTAATCAGCTGCCTAGTTTGATATAAATTTTTGACATCTTTTTTTATTCTCATGAAGAATATAAAGACTTGCGAAATAGGTTATGTTAGGTTACTTTTTAACTTTCTCACTTTGTATTACAAAGATACTGTTTGCTAGAATATGCAAAAACGCTTGGAGGCTGGAGAGTTTGTCAGGAAGGCGCAGGGCCTGCGGGAAGGACTTGCCCTGGCCGGGCTTGGGATGACGCAACGTCAACAGCAGCAACAAAAGGGATTGTGATTGGCTGTGAGACCTGAGGAAATAGAAACGCGAGGGAGACAGAGACGGAGAGACAGAGAGTCTCCCACGCCGAGGGCAGGGACTAATGCTTTCCCAGGCATATGAGCAGGAAGCTGTATCGGAAGCTGGGTAGCTGGGACTAAAACCAGTCATTCTGATGCAGGTTGTGGATCACAAACAGCACCTTATCCTGCTGTGCCACAACACCTGCCCATTTTTAGATTGTTTAAAACATAAGAAACGGGGCTGGTGCCATGGCATGGTGGGTTGAGCCTCCACCTGTGGTGCTAGCATCCCATATGGGCTCCAGTTTGAGTCCCGGCTGCTCCACTTCCAGCTCCCTGCTAATGGCCTGGGAAAGTAGAGGAGAATGGCTCAAATGCTTGGGACCCTGCTCCCATGTGGGAGACCCAGAGGAAGCTTCTGGCTTTGGATCGGCCCAACTCTGACTGTTGTGCCCATTTGGGGAGTGAGTGAACCAATGGATGGAAGATCTCTGTCTGTCTCTGTCTCTATATCTCTGCCTTTCAAATACGTGTCTTTAAAAAAAATAAAATAAAAAAGAAAACATGTTTTACTTGTTCCTGTTTGCATTTATGCATTTCTTATATGTACTCTATTGATATTTAGCACTATACGAAAACATTGGTGGGGTTAGAATAGCTTTTAAAAAAAGAACCCAAACAGTAATCACATGTAATTTTCGGCTTCAGGTGGTCACCCTGACAGCTGACGATAAGACAGAAGTTTCCTTCTCCTCCATCCGGGGACAAGGTGTCATTTACAACGTCATCGTCCGGGACCCATTCCTCAACTCCTCCGCTGCCTACATTCCTGCCCACACGTATGCTTGCAGCTTTGAGGCTGTGGACGGTGGCTGTGCCTCTCTCGGTGAGTGGATGGATCTGAGCCTCTTGGCCATTCCCGAAGTTTGCATCCATTCAATCCTTCATTCATTCAGCAAGTGCCCAGTGAGCCTTCCCATCATCTGCTCTGAGGGGTGGGCACTGGAATATAATTGCAAAGAAAACAGCCTGAGCACTTCCGCTCCCCCCCACCCCGGGCTTTTGACTTAGTCTGGGAGTCGAGACAGACGAGATGGATTTGTAGGATACACAGTATGTGAACAAGTGAGGAGCAAGGAGGAGAGGGAGCTGTTGCAGGCTGTATTTGAGGTGGTGGGGCAGGGCGGCTGTGCTGAGCCATGACTCTAGAGGTTGACTCAGGAGCCACAGCGAGGTAGGGGACCATGTGCCCAGCACAGGAGACATCTGGGAGCCCAGCTGTGGGTATGCAAGTCTGTAGAGGTTAAAAACAAAAGGGTCCTGTTTCCACCCCCTCTTTCTCTGGCTCTCGCCCAGGGCCAGAGTGCACAGACGCTGGGCAGGTAAGTGACTTGGCGATGCAGGCAGTGCTGTATTCTCTCCAGGTCTCCTCCTTCACAGCCCCTGTGGCCCAGGGGTGCGGTGGGCCGCTGGCCTGAGGAAAACAAAGTGCTCCGAGCATGGCAGGTGTACAAGGAGTGTGCACAATTTCTGCGTGAGCTCCACCCAGATGCCGCAGCAGTGAACGTGCTGATCTGTGTGCTTCTCATTCTCTTTCTGTGTCTGCACACACAGTCCTCTCTTTGTGAGCCACTGGTGACATAAACGCCTTTTCCCTGAACCAGGAATCGGTGTTGGTAACGGCTTTGATTTGGGTTAGTTGGAGTAGTAGATTCCGATGATGAGTTTTTGGCAGGAAGACAGAGGAAGTGATGCTGTGTCCTTCTCCTGAGATGCGCGTTGTCCGTTTGTCCTCTTGCTGGTGGTGGTGACCTTGATCGTGGGTAATGGTGTCTGCCAGCTTTCCCACTGTAAAGTAACTGTATCCTCCTTTAGATGAAGTGTCTTGAGGGCCGATGCTTTGAGCAGCTGTGAAGTCCCATCCACAAGCTCTCGCCTGCCAGCTTTAGGTTCCTGTGCTGTTTGCCTGAAATACTTAACACGAGGCGGTTTTTCTAGTTCTATCATTCCTCCTGTGCTTATTAGTTGGCATTCCCTTACAAAGAACAGCTCTCCCTTGTCTTCCATTTACATACCCGTGTATGTACGCACACACACCTATAGATTCTTATCCTCTGGATTGTGATCCACACAGTTGTTATTTTCAGGTTCCCATTGTCCCAGACCTGATCATTGCATGCCTGAGGTTTCGTTTGCTTTGGTTTGGTTTTAATTTATCTAAAAGAGTTGGGGGACGGAGGGATCTTCTGTCTCTTGGTTCACTCCCCAAATGGCCACAGCAGCTGGAGCTGGGCCAAGCCAAATTTGGAACCTGGAAGTCATTCTAGGTCTGCCATGTGGGTGGCAGGGACCCAACCATTTCGCCATCATTTGCTGCCTCCAGGGGTGCCGCATTAGCAGGAAGTTGGAAATGGGAGCAGAGCCGGAATTTGAACCCAGGAACTGTGACGTGGGGTTTGGAGTCCCAAGTGGTATCCTAGTCACAGCACTAAGCACTCACTCCTCCTACCATGTTGCTCCTACCCCGCTGCCCCCCTGGAACCACCCTCGCTGGCACCAGTGGTCTCTGTGGGGCTGGATCCAGGAGTCCTTTCTCAGTCCCTTCGTTTGCTGACCTGTCCAGAATCTGACCCAGCTGACCCCTCTCTTCCCCAGTCACTGCCTCTCGCTGGCTTGGAAGCCATCCTATCCCTTTGACAGCTCTGCTCTGGTGGCTCCCTCTCAGCCTGCCTTCGGGGTCTTCGTTAGTTTCCTGGGCTCTGCACAGGGCACACCCCTCCTTCCATACATACTCTACAGTGTGAGAAGGAGAATGTACCCAGTGATTGCTGCTAAAGCACAGGGAGGAAGTCTATTCGAGGCGAGTGGTGCAGGAGGCGCAGGGACCACCGTGGTGGAATTCTGCCGTAGAGAAGGAGCACGGCTGCCCTCCCAGGGCAGCACAGCCAGGGAGGGTTTACACCAAGGAGCAGGTGGTGGGTGGTGGGTGAAGAATGACGGACAGGAGACATCGTCGGGGTCGGAGCAGCTGGCTCAGCTGACCGTACAGGGTTCTTGCTGAGGGCGGGCCAGGGTGGTCAGGCCCCGGGAAAGGTGGGGTGTGGAGGGGTGAGGATCCTATCAGATATTCGGACAGGCTGGAGAGTGCGGATCCTGATCAAATACTTAGGCACAGTGTGTTTGTGGGGGGATCTTTGCTAACGGACTTAGCAGAGTCCTTGCTGAGGCTGGATTTCTGGATTTTGGAAGGACATACCCAGGTAGGCCTAGGAGAGGGCTCAGGAGCCCACTACAGCATGATTGAGTAAGCTGCTTTGTCACCACCCCGTCTTCCATGGCCACCCACGCTCACCGTGCTTGAGAAGGGCGATGTCGGAGACCAGGCAGATGTGAGTTAGGTGTTTTCAGCGGCTAGCTGGTCTCCCATCTGGGTTCCTCCACCCCAGAGCACCCCTCCCCCTCAGGAGCCTCCTCCTTAGACTGAGGCAAGGAAGGCTCTCATCCCATTGTTCTGCCTGCCCAAAGGTGAAACCTCTTGGTGACGTTGGTCCCATTTTCCTCCTTCCTGCCTGCCTGCCTTCCTTCCTTCTTTCTTCCTTTCCTCCTTTCCTCCTTCTTTCCTTCCAGGGAGATCTTGCATCTGCTGGTTCCCTCCCTAAATAGTTGCAACAGCTGGTGCTGGGCCAGGCCAAAGCCAGGAGTCTGGAACTCCACCATCATCTCCCATGTGGGTACAGGGGCCCAAACACTAGGCCATCCTCCACTGCTTTCCCAGGGTGAGCGTTTGCAGGGAGCTGGGTCTGAAATGCAGCAGCCAGGACCAGAACTGGCAACTAAATGGGGTGGGAAGGGTCCACCCATAAGGTGTGTGGTTGAAATCCATGGCCTGTGCTGCTGTGATGGTCAGAAATGCTGGAAACCTTGACTCTCTCCCATCCTGTTCCACGTCGTCCTTCATCTTGCCTGCCCCCAAATTGTCTGCCTTTATTCTCACGTCATCTCTGCCCTCTATAAGAGAAACCTTTCCTCCGTTTTTTTTTTTTTTTTTTTTTTTGACAGGCAGAGTGGACAGTGAGAGAGAGAGAGACAGAGAGAAAGGTCTTCCCTTGCCGTTGATTCACCCTCCAATGGCCGCCGCGGCTGGCGCACTGCGGCCGGCGCACCGTGCTGATCCAATGGCAGGAGCCAGGAGCCAGGTGCTTTTCCTGGTCTTCCATGGGGTGCAGGGCCCAAGGACCTGGGCCATCCTCCACTGCACTCCCTGGCCACAGCAGAGAGCTGGCCTGGAAGAGGGGCAACCGGGACAGAATCCGGCGCCCCAACCGGGACTAGAACCCGGTGTGCCGGCGCCGCTAGGTGGAGGATTAGTCTAGTGAGCCGCGGCGCCGGCCTCCTCTGTTTTTTTTTAAAGATTTATTTATTTGAAAGACAGAGATACAGAGAGAAGGAGAGACAGAGAGAGAGGTCTTCCATCCACTGGTTCTCTCTGCAGATGGCCACAATGGCTGGAGTTTCACCAATTTGAAGGCAGGAGCCAGGAGCTTCTGCCGGGTCTCCCACGTGGGTGCAGGGGCCCAAGCACTTGGGCCATCTTCCAGTGCTTTCCCAGGACAGAGAGCTGGATCAGAAGAGGAGCAGCCGGCGCTAGAACTGGCACCCGTAAGGGATGTCGACGCCACAGGCAGAAGCTTAACCTACTATGCTGTGGCACCTGTACAGCCACCCTCTGATTTTGCTTATGTATTTCTTTGCCTGTGACAGGGGAGCCTGTTAAGTTTCTGATGCAGTCAAGAGTATCTAACTGAATCTGCCAGTTTCTATTGGATTGGAAGACCTTGCTACCTTGGTGATAGTCCTGGCTGGAACCTCCTGCCAGATTTTCACTTGAAAAAATTACGCCTGCCAACTCCATGTTTGGTGTGATAATTAAATCCTTGAACCATAATCAACCACAGGTTCTGGCCAAACAGAAAGGAGGTTGATGGAACATAAAAACCAATTTCCAGGATGAGAAAGAGAGAAAGAAGGAGAGAGAGAAAGAGTGAGAAAGAGAGAAAGAGAAACAGAGAAAGAGAGAAAGAGAGAGAGAAGGAAAGAAAGACCACAAGGATTGGCCTCGTGGCTCAGCAGGTTAAGCCACCACTTGGGATGCTGGCGTTCCCACGTGAAGCACGTTGCAAATAACGGCTGCGCTGCCTCTGATGCAGCTCCCTGCCAATGCACCTGGGCAGCAGCGAATGCTGGCTGAGTGCCGAGTCCCTGCCACCTGTGTGGGAGCCCTGGGTGAAGTTCTGGTTTCTCCCTGCCCTGTCTCTGGCTGTTGCAGCCATTTGGAGAGTGAACCTGTGGATGGAAGACTTCTGTGTCCCTCTGCTCTGAAGTAAGTAAGTTAGATATTAAAATAACAGCAGTATAATTAACACATTTTTCAGTTAGAAGTATTTAAGATCATTCATTAATGTCATCAAATTAATAGCATGAGCTTATACAAAAGCATATTTCAAAAAGGTTGTTGAACAGTGGGATTAAATGATGACTTAGTTTTGGTTCAAAAAATGTCCAAGTCAGAAAAATATGAGAGTCTGACAGAAGTTCATGGAAAATGCATTTTATTTAAAAAAAAAAACTGTGTGGATTTCATATTTTTTGTACCAGAATTTTTCATCCCACTTTGCACGATCGTTTTGAAATCCCCTCATGTTTCCTGAATCGTCTGTCATTTTGCAGCTTGTGCAAATCAAGTTTTAGACGAGGCCTGCTACTGTGTTCGGCTGATGTGTGTCTTCAGTCCCCCTCCCCCGCCTTGCTCCTCCGTCCCTGGTTCTTGAAGCAGTGCCATCTCTGCTCCTCCATCCCCGCCGGGCCCTGAGCCTCCCTCACAGGCCCTGAGCCTCCCTCACAGGCCCTGAGCCTCCCTCACGGGTCCCGGGCCTCCCTCATGGGCCCTGGGCCTCCCTCACGGGTCCTGGGCCTCCCTCACGGGTCCGAGCCTCCCTCACGGGCCCTGAGCCTCCCTCACGGGTCCGGGCCACCCTCACGGGTCCCGGGCCTCCCTCACAGGTGTGCTCCCCTTTCCCTGCCGGGAGCATGCCTTCTCTTTTTTTTTTCTCTGTGTTGCAGCAGTAGCCACCCAAGTCCATTGCCTACAAAGATCCATTTGGGCAGCGAGGGTATTTTAAGATGAATTTATAATGCACATGTATGAAATAAATCACTGTGAATCCAGTTCCCTTTTTTTCCACGAAGCTGTGTTCTCTGAATGAAATACGAGCGTCACAGGGGGCGTGATGTCCATTGCGTTGTTGTTTTCCAGGAAGAGTCTCCACTAAAGTGTTCTTCACTCTCTTCGCCCTGCTCGGTCTCTTCATCTGCTTCTTCGGACACAGATTCTGGAAAACAGGTAATACAGCCGGTGCTGCTGTTACTCACGTGTCGGTGGTCTTCGCCTTTAAATGCTGCTGGGGAGTTGGTCATCTGGGAGGGCTGTGACCACTTATTTTACTGGTGATTCTACTGAATCTAAAATACAAAGACATTACCAGGTCTGTTGAACCATCGCTAGATGTCTCATTTTAATTGTAATTGTAATCTTTTCCTTAAAGAGGGGAGAATAAAAAGTAGTCTATGCAGTGAACATCTTCCGTGGCCAGATCTGCTAGTGGACTAAAGAGAGCTGAGATTAGAAGTTGGGATGTCTGCAGGAAAACACTTTGGGGTTTTGGTGTTGGTGATGGACCTGATGTCAGGTGCATCTGGCTGTGGGGCTGCAATGAGGTGGACAAATTTGCTTCATCCTGGGAAGCTCAGTGGCCCAAGGGGATGCAGAATCCCTACCCGTGAGACACTGGCAGAGTGGATATAAATCCGCTCACTGAATTGGTTTGACTTCTTTAGGCTACCTCTTATAAAGCACCTTACACTTGCCCTAATAAATTGTTAAAATAGCAACTCCTTCCCCTGCCTTATTTCAGTTTTCCCTACTAATTGTGCAGAGAGTAGTGTGAAGAAGCAGTCCCCGGAAGTCAAGGGTGATTCTGTAACAGACAAGTTCATTGCTAAGCTCTGGACATGGTCCCAAAGATACTGCCAGGTCCAAGCGTGTTTTCATATTGATGCATGTAATTACGTAAGCGTTAAAGCTCAGATGCAGTGCGCAGATCTCCAGTGGCAACTGAGAAGAATTTAAGAACATAGGTAGAGCTGCCTCCGCCAGAGTCAGGATCAGGCTGATTAGTTGGAAGTGAAGTTTCCAGAAGTTTTCTTAGGTCTTCGTTACCAAGTACTTCAACAGGTGAAGGTGGTAACTGCTCATTCCAGGAGGGGATGAATTGAAGGAAGATCAGAAAGTCACACTGTAGTGTGGAATACTTCCTTCTATTTCTTTTACCTTTCACATTTTATTTTTGCTTATGTAGGCACTAAAGTTTAGTGTGTAGTTTCAAAAGGTCAGGCACGAGTGATAAAAGTACTATTCTTGTTTTAAGAAGAAAATACAAATGTATTAAAATGAGCTCTGAAATTATCAATTAAGAGTTTAATCATTGAAGCTGACCTCCATAACAAGAAATTGTATATTGTGGCTACTACTTTAGTATTGTGTCCACTTACTAATAATGACTCCCAATGACTTCGGAATTTCTCCTGCCTTTTTGAGAATTGTTTTTCTTTTCCAGATGCCATAATGTGTAAAATTTGGAGCTTCAGCATATCATGTAATCAAAAACCTAAATTGCATTATACAAAGAGCCTCACCATTGTTGCTTTGCTCTGTTCCTGTCCCTAGAATTATTCTTCATAGGTTTTATCTTCATGGGCTTCTTCTTCTACATCCTGGTTGCCAGGCTGACGCCCCTGAAATACGATGGTGAGTGGAGAGTAGAGTCGCTGGGCATGCAGAGGGAGGGTGCTGTAGTTCACTGCCGTGTCCTCTACAGTGTGACCCTGTGGTGTGTTTAAAACACTGGGCCCTGGTGCTCCGAACATCTTTTATTTTTCAATTTGTATTTATTTGGAAGGGAGAGAGAGAGTGTGTGTGCACACAACGGAGAGAACTCCCATCTGCTGGTTGACTCTCCAGATGCCTGCCACGCCAAGGCTGGGCTGGGGCTGGGGCTGGGGCTGGGAGGCAGGAGTGCAGGGACCCAAGCATGTAAGCCATGTCCTGCTGCCTCCCAGCGTGTGTGCTGGCAGCAAGCTGGGGCCAGGCACTCTGACACGGCAGCCTGGCGTCTCAACCACTAAGCCAAATGCCTGCCCCGAACCTGCATTAACTTTGCATTCAGACCGTCTCATCTGGGTTTTGACTCAGTGTGGTGAAGTCCTTTGTACTTAGTGAAGATAGGACCATTTTGATTATAAACTTGTGTTCCAGTTACGGTATATAGTGAAGACCTAAAATATATAATGAAAATACTTAGGTTTCCTTTAGTTTGAAATAAATACACCCCCATCCCCCCAACACCTCCACACATCCTGTTCAACAGATGCTGGTAGTCACCTTTTCTGCCTCAGTTCCACTTTATTGACAAAGCACACCTGTCACCAGACCTGTGGAGTGCAGCTCCTGGCTAGCTTCCAGGACCCCTGAAGCGGGAGGTGCCACGCAGGGTTCAGGACACCACTGGCCATGGGGGGCGCTCAGGCTGGCCCTGGGAGCAGCCTTGTGTGTACACGAGGTGGATGAGTGCTGGAAGCTCATGGTGCATCTTCTCCCTTTGTCCAGTGCGTCTGATTCTGACCGCCGTGGCCGGCAGCATCGGGGGCCTCGTCCTGGCGGTGGTGTGGTGGCGATTCGGAGTCCTCCCGCTCTGCATGCTGTGTGTGGGGCTGGCCCTGGGCTCGCTCGTGGCCTCCGTGGTCCTCTTCACTCCACTTGGTAGGAGACGTGCGGCGGGGAGAGTGGGTTCAGCGGACTCCAGTGCTGCCTGGGGAGGGGTTTGGCCCTGGGCTGTTGTCACTAGCGCCGCCTTTGCTTATAGAGCTCCTGAAAACACAGTGGTGCTGTGGCACTTGATTAATTTTCATTTTTACAAAGATTTACTTATTTGAAAGGAAGAGCAGCAGGAGACACACACACGCAGATCTTGTGTTTGCTGTTAACTCCCCGAAATGACCACAACAGCCAGGCCTGGGCCAGGCGGAATCCCAGGAGCCAGGAGCTCCATCCAGGGCTCCTGTGTAACTGGCAGGGGCCCAAGTACTCGGGGCATCTGTTGGTGGTTTTGCAGGAGCCTTAGCAGGGAACTGGATGGGAAGTGGAGCAGCCATATGGATGTCACTGCTGTAGGCAGTAGGTTAAACGGCTGTGCCACAGCAGCAGCCCCACTTGATTTTTTTTTTTAAAAACCTCCATTTTATTTAAAAACCCAAGAGAAAGAGAGAGAAACGTCGCCAATCCAGTGTCTTCTCCGCCCCTTCCCCCTCTCCCCCCCAACCCCAGGCTGCAAAAGACAGGGCTGGACCAAGCTGAAGGCAGGAGCCTGGAACGCAGGTGCCCGAGCAGGAACCTGAGCGCCTGTGCCGTCAGTGCTGCTCAGTGAGCTAATTCTGTGGTGCTTGATGCCCCTCCCGCTCTGTTCACCTCAGAGGGTGGAGGCGTGTTGGGGGGGGGGGGCTCTTGTAAAAAGTTCATGGAAAATGCACGCCATGACAATACCTTACATGGGTTTCAAGCTTTTTTGCACCAAAATCATCTCACTTTTTAATGCCATTTTCCACCATGAGTTATAATCTCTAGTAGTCCATGTACTTTTTCAAAAGAGATTATCTGAGAGGGCAAGAGATTCTGTCGGCTGGTTCACTCCCCAAAGGCCTGCAGTGGTTGAAATGGGGCCTGGGTGGGGGCCAAAGCTGAGAGCTGGGAACTCAATCCAGGTCTCCCACGTGGGTCACAGGAACCCAGTTACCTGAGCCACCACTGCTGCTTACTGGGCTGACATTGGCAGGAAACAGGGGTCGGGAGCCAGAGGCGGGTATTGAACCCAGGTACTCCAATAAGCTATTCCAGCATCTTAACCAATGTCTTAACCCCTGGGCTAAATGCCTGCCCCATTCCTGTGCTCTTGATAGCAGCGTGAGCATAAATGGTGAAGCCAGGAGGGAGCCTGTGTGTGCTTTCAGGCTCTGTTCCCAGCTTATAACCTGGGACAAGGTCCCGACGCTTGGATTCCTCATCTGTGTAACTGTCTCGTGCAGTAGAGGTGGACAGCCAGCAATGTCAACAGGAGATCCCTTAATTTTCATCTTGATAGCAATAGCCTAGTACAGGCATCTCTAAATCCTGTGACAAACTGCTTCTGTTAGTAAAAGTAGTTTCAGCATAGGCCGTGTGCATGTGTTTACTTCTGTCTCCTGGCTCAAGGACAGTTAGGGTGGATATATCCTTACTGCTAGTGGGTGCGAACCCCTGTTTTCTTTTTTAAGAGTGATTGATTTATTTAAAAGGGGGGGGGTGGACAGAGAGCTCTTCCATTCACTGGTTCACTCCTCAGATAGTTGCGACTACCAGGGCTGAGACAGGCCCAAGCCATGAGCTTGGAACTTCATCTGGGCAGGTCTCCTACGAGGGTAGCAGGGGCCCAGACACTTGGGCCATCCTCTGCTGATTTTCGTAAGCCATTTAGCAGGGAGCTGGATCGGAAGTGGAGCAGCTGGGACACGAACTGGTGCTTGTGTGGGATTCTGGCGTTGCATGTAGCAGCTTAACCTAGGCCAGAAAGTCAGCCCTGCAAACCCATATTTTTAAGCAGTAAAATTTGAAAACTAGCTGCAATCTCAGATACTGTTTTCTTTAAGATTTATATGTTTTTATTTATTTGAAAGGTAGAGTGAGAGAAAAAGACAATCTTCCCATCCTCTGGTTTTCTCTCCAAATGGCCACAACAGCCAAGGCTGGGCCAGGCTGTAGCCAGGAGCCAGGAACTCTGTCTGGGTCTCCTGTGTGAGTAGTTGGGGTCCCAACTAGTTGGGCCATCTTCTGCTGCTTTCCAAGGCACATTACTGGGAAGTTGGACTGGAAGCCGAGCATCCGGGACCTGAACTGGCCTCCAGGATGGGATGCCAGTGTCGGAAGCGGTGGCCTTACCTCCTGTGCTGCAGCGCTGGCCGCCAGCCTCTTAGATCTCAGGTGTGACGGTCTTCACCTCATGTGGCTATCAGGGTGTGTGTTCTGAAAAAGTCCATTCATGTGCCCGCATCCTTCCCCTCTGTTCAGTCCCAGGGTATCTTGACGGTAGGAAGCAGCCATGGGTGCTTGGTGACGGTTAGTGGAGTTCAGCAGAAGATGTGACACCCCGGTCACCTCACTGCAGCACTTCCCACTTGGCTTTCAGAGGAGGTGGGGTCCCAAGGTCAGACCAGTTACCCATGGACTCCTGCTTTGTCCAGGATGTGTGGGTCCTGAGAAATGGGCCATCTACAGGGTCCATCTGTAGGGTGCCAGGGACAGTATTGACAGTGGGCTCGTGTTCTTTTCAAACTCAAGGAGTTCTCATACTTGGGTCCTGCATCACCCTAAGGGTTGCTGCCTCTTGGCATCCTTCATCCCACAAGGGTTGGATGGGAGCAAGCAGGTGCTGAGCTCCTGTCTTCCCTTAGTCATGAAGGAAGCACACTTTGCAGTGGGTAGTGGCTGCGCAGGACCTGCCTCCGTGGTGGGAATCTGTGCAGGGGGAACTGAGCCGCAGCTTGGGATGCTGGCATCTCTTGGTGAAGTGCTAGTTCAAGTCCCAGCTGCTCTGCTTGTGATCCAGCTTCCTGCTTATGTGCCTAGGAAGGCAGGGCATGATGGCCTAAGAGCTTGGATCCCTGCCAGTCGTGTGGGAGACCCGAATGGAGTTCCTAGCTCCAGGCTTTGGCCTGGGCCAGACCCAGCTGTTGTGGCCATTTGAGGAATAAACCCCTCTCCTTCCCTCTCCCTCTCATTCTGTCTTTTGCATAAATAAATCAGTAAATCTTAAAGAAGTCTGTGGAGTAGATTTTGTTGTTTGTCTCAGTTGGTAGCTCTGAATGCCTTTTACTTGTATCTTTTAATTCTGCAGAACAAAGTCATGGGTGCATTAAGAATTTAGAGCTAGAGGCACTGAGTTCGAGCTGGGAATTGCTAAAATTCAGCGTTCTCCTCTTGTGAGTTAAGAACCTCGGGCCTGGGCTCACAGAACGAGGGGGCAGAAGAGCCTGGAGTTCTGTGGCCTCTTCTGGATCATTCTGATGTGTGTGCAGGCCCCCCTTCCCCCAACTGGCACACCCTCTTTAAAGGGAGTACATTGATAGTGAAATGAGGAAAATCAGAACTCCCCCCTAGCTGCCAGCAAACCCCCGGCTTGTTACCTTAAACTTCCAGTGTGTGTCTGTGTCCAGATACTGGGGAAATGAAATAGAACTTGGTGATCCTGTCACTGACTCTTGATTTCTGTCTGCTTTCTCAGGAAACCTCCAGGTGTTTCGCAATGATGGCGTGTTCTGGGTGACTTTCTCCTGCGTGGCTGTGCTAGTTCCCGCCGTCTTCGTAGGCTGCCAGAGGATAGTAAGTGCTTCATCAGAGGCGAGCTTTGGCCACTTGTCCTGCACCTGCGGCTGATCGCCTGTGCGTCAGGTGGCTATCTGGCTTGTCAGGAGACACGGTGCCACGTTCTGTGTCGGATGACTGCTAAACAGCATGTTTGTGGTACAAGCAAAGGAAGCTGCTTTTCTGGTTTATGAGACGTTTTTTGTTTTTTACCAAATGGAGCGTCATGGCTTGTACACTGTTAACGTGGAGGGCAGACCAGATCCAGCAGAGAGCTGGATCGGAAGTGGAGCAGCCAGGAACTTGAACTGTCACCCGTATGGGAAGGCAGCACTGCAGGCAGATGCTTTACTACTGTACCACAGTGCTGGCCCTGAGCCAGGGTATTCTGGGGTCCCACCCAAGTGTCTTGACCGCTACACCAAAAGGTGGCTCCTAGATTGTTTCAAGAACGCACCGTGAACTCGGAGGTTGCATTCAGTTATCTTTCGGGGTAGCCTTTGGTCCCCCGTCACGAGCTGTGAGGGAGGTGTAGTGACTCCGGTGGCGGAGTTGGCAGCGTGGTGCCTAACGCTTCCCTCCTCCGCAGCTGAACATCCTGGCCTGTGGAGTCCTTGGCTCCTACTCGGTGGTGCTGGCCGTCGACAGCTACTCGTACACGAGCCTTTCCCACATCACTTTGAATGTTCTCCGGAGAGCGCTCAGCCCGGGTTTCCGCAGAGCTTTCACAAGTGTGCCTTTGCAGACCACTGGTAAGGGCCTTTGTTTTTAAATAGATATGTATTTATTTATTTTCATTTGAAAGGCAGAGTCCCAGAGACAGAGAGATCTTCTATCTGTTGGCTCACTCCCTAAATGGCCATGATGGTCAGAGCTGGGCCAGGCCGGAGCCAGGAGCTCCATCCAGTCTCCCACATGGATGCAGGGATACGAGCCCTTGGACCATCCTCCCCGGCTTTCCCAGGCGCAGTAGCAGGGAACTGGATGGGAGCTGAGCAGCTGGGACTCAAACTGGCGATTCGACGGGAGATGTGGTTTCTCAGGCAGCGGCTTAACTGCTGTGCCTCCGTGCCAGCCCAGTAAGATTCTTAAGCCCAAACGATTCGAACTCAAGGGAAGATTCTTAAGCCCCAAAGCTGGAGTAATGGTCAGATAGGAGTACTGCCCGCTTGGTGTAGCGAGCACCCTGCAAGTAGATTAAAAGAGTCAGCCGGGGTAAAAAGAGGAAACCCACCGTGCAAAGGCCCTGGGTGCCTTCTGCTGATGGCTTAGGGTTACGGGAGTGAAGAATCTAAGTTTCTTAGGTGCTTAAAGGTCATCTAAAAATCTAGATGACCTTGACTATGACATTTCTAAGCCAGGATTCTCAGCAGTAGCCGGTCAGTTCTCTGTGCAGTGGAGAATGTTAGTGGTTCACACTGTGTTTCTCTACTGGTGGTTTATGGGATGTGCAGTGTGGGGCGAGGGTGAGGGTGGCGACCGGGTTGAATTTTGTTGTTACTCCCTCGTTTCCCTTGCCTTAATGAGGCATGCACTTTGCCAGTTGAGAGTGGAGGTGGTTTTCAGTTAGTGTATTGTTTTTTCCTTTGTGTATGATTCTGTTTTAAATTTTCTGTGAACCTTTTGAAGGGAAAAATGACTGCCACATTCCGTGTCTGCAGAGTTTGAAAGATGCGTTGGTTTCAGAAACTTTAAGATACGGAGGGTGGAAGCAGGCACCTCGGAACTGAGGCCCTGTACCACACGGACACCCGGGGTCGCTGAGACTGGGCTGGGCACGTCTTGGCCCTGCTGTCCAGAGCTCTGTGTGTGGAGAAGAGAGTGGTGCTAGAGACTTGAAATCCACGAGGTGCCTGCCAGTGTTTGACCCTGCCTTTTCCCCAGAGCTGGGCAGGATTTGCTGCGTGTGGTCATGGGTGTCTGTGTCCGCTCTGGGTGGGTGAGGCGCGCCCCACGGACAGGGATGTGGGCCGGGTGAGGTGATGCTGTCTGGTGTGCTCCCCACAGTGCATTTACGAAGTCTGGGCAAAGCAGCCCCTCCTGCTACAGTCCCCGTCTGCAAAACCACTCCACACACCGTGCCCGTGGGAACCGGCCACGAAAGCCAAGGAGCCATACGCAGGGTGTTTTTACAGCGTCTCTGGGCTTTCTGATGCCCACGACAGAAAACGGCTCATTTCAAAAATGAGTGTGGTGACTCTCTGGTTCCTCCTTGGTTTGTAGGAAAGGACATACGCGTTTGTACTGACTCACCCTGAAGTCTGATGGTGGAAGACAGTGTATGCCATGCAGAGTGTGTCGCTCTCTGTTAGGTTTCAAAAGACAGTGGTTCACACTGTGCTTCTCCACTGTTTTTTAGATTTTATCGTCCTGGCAGTGTGGGGGATGCTGGCCGTAAGTGGCATCACGTTACAGATCCGAAGAGAGCGAGGGCGGCCGTTTTTCCCTCCGCACCCGTACAAGTTATGGAAGCAGGAGAGAGAGCGCAGGGTGACGAACGTCCTGGACCCCAGCTACCACATCCCTCCGCTGAGAGAGAGGCTCTCCAGCCGCTTAGCACAGATCAAAGAGCTCTTCCGGAAGGAACAGCCCGCTGGGGAGCGAACACCACTGCTTCTGTAAAGCCCTGGAGGCCGGGCCAGGGAGCCGCGCGCTGGTCCCCAGGCCTGGCCGGGTCAGCTGTCACCGGCGTGCAGCTAGTGGGTGACCGCGGGGTAAGTGTGTTCTAGATAGTTAGGGTGTCCCCAAGCGGGAGAGTGAGGAAGGTCGCCCAGAAGTTGGTGGGGGAGAGGCGTTCCTTTATTTCTAAATATGGGAGAAATTACCTTTTTGTTTGCAAATGTATTAGCAATGCGTTCCACTAAATAGATACACTAAAAGAAAACTACAAAATGAACTGGAAAAACACTGACTGTTTGCAGAGTCGTCCCCCCCCCCCCCCCCCCCCCCCGGGTGATTCTTTTTGTAACTCCTTGGACAGTTCTCGCGCCTGAGTCTGTCTGAGCTTGAGGGGTGTTGGAGCTGAACGTTAGGCTGGGTCTGCATCGGCCGCCCTGCCTGGAGCTGCAGGGGTCTGCTACAGGGCCTTGGACATCAGGGGACGACAAGAGCGGTAACTCCTTTCTTTCCACGGCAACCTGATTTCTGAGTTGCATGTCTTTGTTCCTATCCTACCTTATGGAAAAGGTACCTTTTGTGTGTTTCCTAGTATTTTTATTGCAACTTTTTAAATTGTGAAATGCACGTGGAACTTAGCACCTGACTCATTTCTAAGTGTACGGTTCAGTACGTCCCCTTTGTTGTTGCCTTTTACTGCTGAAAATGATCGTGGAAATAGATCAGTGATTGCATTTGTTTGAAAATGGGCTGGCTGATGTTGGTGAGAGAAGCCTTCTGTGGAGGATTTATCTGTATTCTAAATAAGGGCTTCTGCGATTTTGTTGTTGGTTTTCCCCCTCTCGAGCCCTTTTGCGATGGTGTTGACAGGTGATCTTTACCTTGAACTGTATGCAAGGACATCCAGGTGACGTTCCTTCTTCACCGGTAGCGCCTCTAACAAGGAAGCCGTGGGAAGGTTGCCTTTGTAGTTCTTTGTGCTGGGCTGGCTGTGTTAGCACTGGTGGGAGATGGAGTTTGTCATCACCAAGTTTCTGGGTGAAGCCTTTAGGCCGTCTGTGTTTCTCGGTGACGGCCTGAGAGGCAGGAAGGATTCTGCCTGTGGGGCTGCACTCGGTCGGCACCTTGGGTTCTGCAAGGAGAGGCCCCTGTTCACACCCCAAGGAAGCCCCTGGGCTCCATCCTGCTTCCGAGGGCGGGGCCCTCCCTCCCAGCCGGCAGAGCGCTGGGTTGTTGTGAGCTGCGTTAAGCTTGCGGGAGCTGAGGTGCTTGATGGTTGTGCCATACGCATCGGTGAGCAAACTGCTGCTTCTAAGAGTGTCTTCAGAGTACAAGCGACTTTGGAAGGTAATAGAAAAATTGTTAAGCTTTTGCTTTTTAAAGCATTTTGGGAAGGAAAAAACAAAATTTGAAGACCAGAAAATGAGCACCTTTTGCTGTTGAAAACCAGTACGACTGAGTTATCCTGTAATTCTTACCGTCTGCATCTTGACTGACGTTTAGACTTGATGAGAAATTGCTTTTGCATGATCGTAGGGACTCCGGCTTCGATGTTTGTTCATTCCAACAAAGTGCCCTGGGATGTTTGTGAGTTGTCTGCGACACTGTCAGAACATACTGCTACTGAGGACATGCGTTCCTGGGGAGGACTCACATTGTTCCAGAAATTTCCAGATAATTTGTAATAAAAAGCAGTTTATATAATTTTATAATAAATTCCTATTTTGAAAAATGCTACAGTGTCTCATGATATTTTTATAATTTTTAAAGCTGGTTATATTTGTACCGCAGCAGCAAGATAGAGAGTTCGTAGCTATAAACACAGAATTAAGTGAAGAGTTCTTTATTTGTAAAAATCCGTTTATGGATAACTGAAACACAAGGAAAGCAAGGGGCTCCGGGTCGGTGGGCTGGCGTTTGTCTTCCCGGTTGGAAGGAGGCGGAGCCTTTCTGGTGGATGAGAGTGTGTCGGTGCCCAGCACCTCAGGCGCACCATACTGAAGAGAGGTCGATTATGCTTGGATGTTTTCAAAAAGCTCTGATTAGCCCGCTGATCCACCTCTTGAACAGGTGGCTCCCTGGACACCCTGTACCAGCTTGCCAAACCGCGCCGGCTGCTAAGGTGCGGATACTGGTTTGGGTGCCCCCGAAGACCCAGGTGTTGGAACGCACAGTCTGCCGTTAATGGTTTCGTGTTAATGATGCATGGCAGGGACTCAATCCCATTCCGGTGTCTGAAGCGGGGTCCCCGGGAAGTGCTTAGATGCACTGGGTCGTGCGGGCAGTGAATCTTTGTAGCTCTGGAAGGAGAGACCTCGGGGATGTCTACGAGTGTGCTCCCTGCCACTGCTCCCTGGCTTGCCCTGTGATCTTTGCTCTGCTTTGCACAACCCTCATCACATGCCAGACCCATGTGGCTGCCAGTCTTGGACTGGGAACTTGCAAAACCGTGAGCCACAATCGATCGATCTTAAGTAGCCTGTGCCAGATACTTAGTTGGTGTCAAATAAAACTCATATTCAAGGTAATTCCTACCATAGCTGGTTTTCTGTAGAAGGTGTGGTAGAAAACTCTGGGGCTAACCACCTGCAGCGCCAGCATCCCATATGGGTGCCACTTCAAGTCCTGGCTGCTCCACTTCCTATCCAGCTCTCTGCTCTGGCCTGAGAAAGCAGTGGAAAGATGGCTTAAATGCTTGGGCCCCTGCACCCATGTAGGAGACCCAGGAGAAGCTCCTGGCTTCGGATTGGCCCAGCTCTGGCAGTTGTGGCCATCTAAGGAGTGAAACAGAGGATGGAAGACTTCTCTTTCTCTCTCTCTGCCTCTGCCTCTCTCTAATTCTGCCTTTCAAATAAGTAAGTAATTTTTTTTTAAGTGTATTAGACCAGGAGAGGACTGAAGAGATCATATTATCTGACCTCTTTATTTTAAGTCTGGGGAAATTAGTGATCCCAGAGTGAATTGTGAGTCATAGAGTAATGAAATACCTGTTCCCAAACCAAAATGAGATGCCTGATTCTTTTCTGCAAATGTATTTTAAACTCTTTGATGATGAAGATACAAATAACTATTTCCAGTTTTGTTCTGCTGAATTGGTAAGATACTTCTTTTAAAAAAATCTTTATTTGAGAGGCAGAGTTACAGAGAGATAGAGGGAGAGACAGGGAGAGGTCTTCCATCTACTGGTTCACTCCCCAAATGGCCACAACAACCGGAGCTGGGCCAATCCAAAGTCAGGAGCTTCTTCCCAGTCTCCCACATGGGTACAGAGGCCCAAGCACTTGGGCCATCCTCCACTGCTTTTCCAGGCCATAAGCAGAGCGCAGGGTTGGAAGAGGAGCAGCTGGGACACAAATCTGCACCCATATGGGATGCCACACCTAGGCAGAGGCTTAACCTCTGCTGTTAGACCATAGCACCAGCCCTAGGGAGACACTTGTAATGGTCATAGCTATTGCTGTGGTGTCTAGGTTGGGAATTAGTACTTTTAAACAGTGTGAACATGGCTTTCCAAGTCATTTGCAAAGATGCTGAACTATTTCTTACTTACCTCGAATGACCGGTACTTACAAGACATTTTAATTTCCAATATCCATGAACACCTCCACGGCAGCTTTTGCACAGAACATTTTGGTATCAAGGTCACTCCTTGGTGATATGCTTCATATCTCTTAGTAGCCTTTATTATTGGCTGTAGTTTCCTTAGAATGGTGCCTTAGCCCTTGTTAGGAGGGTGGCTACCTGTGTTTCAAACTTGAAGTTTATTAGTTGAAATCCTAACGCCTGGAACCTCAGAATGCAACTGTATTATTGGGAGATGGGACCTTTAAAGAGGTGCATAAATTGAGGCCTTGGGGCTGGGCCCTGGAGCCGTCTGACCGGTGTCTCTGAGATGGGATGTCCAGGGCCCCCTCACGGCCGTTGCCCAGAGGGCGCTGGGACAAGGCAGCAGGGGGGCGTCCATTTGCAGCAGAGGAGAAAAGCTTCGGAGGAAGCCGGCCCTGTCGGCATTTGATCACGGACAGTGAAGAACTGGATTCTGTTGTTTGAGCCATTTCACTCTGGTAGCCTTCGCACAGTAACACCCTTTTCAAACACGTCTGTCCTACTTGTGGGTTGAATGCCTCTCGGCACTTTGGCCGCTCTATGTACGAGTCCCGCCCTTTCTGAAATGGACATAAAGAGCTGCTCAAGTTAGTGGAAATTCGGGAGTTATTCAAGGACTTCCAAGTAATTGTTACACTGGGAGGGGTGGTAGGTCTGGGTAAAGCTATACCAGCTCAAGAGGCAAATAAAAGAAAATTTAATATATATTGTAATGTATTATAGTATATAATTAATATAATATAAAGTGGCCTTTGACTTGTGCTATAGTTTGGATGTTGACTGGCCCTGAAGGCCCATGTGTTAAAGGTATGGTCCCCAGAATGGTGCTGTTGGGAGGCGGGGCCTCATGGAAAGTCCTTCCTTGGGTTGTTGCAAGTGTGCCCTTGGAAGAGGGTTGTTTGGAAAGCCTGTGTGTGAGCCTCCTGGCTCGCCCTGTGAGCCTTACTCTGCACACGCTCTGCCACTGCCATCTGCCCGCATCAGAGTCCACGCCAGGAGGACTGCCTGATCTTGGACTTGAACCTCCGAAACTGTAAGCCAAGGCTGCCATTCTCCTTTAGGTATTTTGTTACAGGACTGGAAAGCTGACTACCACACCTTTACTTGTTGAGTGCCTGCATGTTGGGCATTGCCTGGGGCACTAGGAGGAAGATGGCAGGGGATCAGGCATGCTCTTTGATCTCAGTCTGGAGTGTCATAAGTGAGACGCATACTAAGATGTGCATGTACAAAAGAGGTTCTGCATGTGATGAACATTTATTAGGGGGTGGGAGTAGGAGCTAGGGTGCTGGCAAGAATTCCTTGAGGTGATGACATTGGAGAGAGTGGGGCAGCAGCCAGCTAGTGGTGGGCGGAGCACACACAGAACCTGAAGGCCCTAGGCCGTCCCAGCCCTTCCTGGTGGCAGTTGGTGGGGCCCCATTCTCACTGGGTTAGCCCTTCCTTGAAGCAGGTGTTGTCAGGCTTCTCTCAGTTAAATGGTAACTGCTTCCACGAAACTGCCCAGAGGATGCTTGTTCCTCCCAGCACCCTGGCGTTCAGCAGTTGCTCCCTGGGAGGTGGTGGCCCTAAGCCATTGCCTCTCTCCCTGAGTCTTTCTACTGTCCCCAGGCGGAACAGCTGTCCTGGGCAGGAGACTGAAGAATGGCTGCAGCTACCTTTCCACCTGGGAGTCTTCAAGGGGCGACAGGCCTGTTCACCTCTCATACACCTCCTGGCTCCTCTTGTTGATGGATTTCCTGCTGCCTGCACTTGCTCTCCTGTGCTCTGACCTGCCTGCCTCACAGCAGCAGACATGCCTTGGGAGGGGCTGGATGCCTGTATCTGGTGCATCTGGAAGCAATTGAATCAGGCCCCAACTACTTTTATCATTAAAAAAAAAAAATTGTATGTATGTGGGTGAGAGAATGACACAGAGCTCCCATCCATTGGTTCACTTTCCAAATGACAACAGCTGGGGCTGGGCTGGGGCCGGGAGCCAGGAACACAATGCAGGTCTCCTGTGTGGATGGCAAAAACCTTAAAACTCGGAGCCATCTCTGCCCCTCCAAAGTCTCAGCAAGAAGCTGGAGCTGGGAATTGATCCTAGACTCTGACTTGGGACAAGGGTATCTTAACTGCTAGGCCAAACACCTGTTCTCAACTCCTTTTGGGGGAGAACTTCCTTGCATCACGATTTTTTTTTGTTAAAAGGTGTGCTGTTTGGAATGTGTCTGGTTTCTAAAGGAATAATTTCAGGGCAGTGCTAAGGACTGCCTTTCTCTGTAAAAGCATCTGTCACCATGCTTCTTAATGCCTGAGGTTTTTTCTACACAGGACAGCCTTCTGTTCCACATTATAGCTACTCATCTTTGCTTGCAAACCAGCTCCACGTCTGAATTCCTTCAGTGATAAACACCAGTGGTTCTCTTCCTGCTGAATGAACAGTATTTTGAGCTTCTGTGTATGTCTGGAGTCTTGCATGAATCAGGAACAAAATCCCTCTGTGCTCACTGAAACAGGTCGTAAGACAAACCTAGTCCAAAGAGAGTTAGCATTTCAGAAGCTCGTTCACTCACTCATGGGAATAACCTGGAGCACTGAGCGCCTGACCAGGGTGCTGCTGCAATTTGAGACCTGTGGTCAGAGCCTCTGCGCTTCCTAGTAGCCCAAACCCAGCACCATGCATCTGCAGCTCTAGGTAGAAAGCGAAGATGCTAAGGTCTGGGGTGCTGGTCATACTTGACATGTTGCGAGGGAGGGGGAGAGAGGAGGCCGACCTGTTTGAACCAGCTGGGTGATGGACAGCCACAATCACGACCCAGCCTGCAGCTTTGTAGTGTTGAGAAAGCCCAGCTGTAGTCTTCCTAGGTGTCTCACACTCAAGAAACATCCTGAGTTTCAAGACAGTCTGTTTTATTCGGTTACCATTCTGTTAATATTGGTTTATATAGGCTGTGTTTTCTGAAAGGCTTTGATTGCTCTAAAATAACACATTTCTTTCTTTCCTCAAATGGAAAAAAAATTTCCAAGAGACATCAACTCGAAACTAATGTATTTGTGTAATTTAATATTAAGCTTTTAATTTACTACACAAGTTTATTTTCTTTCCCTTGTTATAATCTTCAAGCCATAGTATACACATAAAATAACTATTCCCTTGCTGCAGGTATTTGGGGGGAATCTACTCCTTCCACTCCTGCCCTACCAGCGTGTGGGCTTTGGTCAGGAGGTAGCAATGAAGATGACAAGGGATGGCAGGTTTCCAATAGATCTTGAAGAACCAGCAGGATCTGCTGATGAATTGCATCCAAGAGAAAAGACAAAGTGGAGTCACAAGGCACCACCAAGGATTTTGGCCTTAGCAGCTAGAAAGATGGAACTGTTGCTGGCTGGAATGGGGACAGGGTATGGAGAGGGTCCGGGAGTAAGACGGGGAATTTCATGTTGGACATGCTAACTCTGAAACATTTGACAGTCACAGGTGGCTGAGTTAATGACAGGTTTATGCCAACACTGTACATCTGGGAGTCTTCCAGCTCCAACGCGATATTTAAATTTATGAGACTAGGAGAGACCACCAAGGGTCTGAGCAGAGGACAGGCAGGATGACCTAGCCTAGCAATCCTCTAGCGTAGAAGGCAGAGAGCATGAAGGAACAAAGAGGAACAGGCAGCGAGGCAGAAGGAAGCTGTCCCCTCAGGCTCCAGTTAGAAGTGATCTTCATGTTTCACTCCAGCAATCAAAAAGAGGTAGTGGCAGCCATCCCAAATTAAGTTAGGGATCTGTGATCTTCCATTTTTCATTGAAACAGTTTAAAAATAAAAAATACTGGAAGCTACCCAGATATTAAAGTCTATCAGAATATATTTGAGCAGTTTCCCTGATAACTGTACTCATTCTAGGAAATAAACCAGCTGACTGATGAGAAATAACAGATGGTCTGTCTCCTACGGGTGACGGGGTGCAGCTGTTCACAGTTCGGGAGGCCGGAATTCTGGTCAGGGAGAGTGCCTTCCAAACCTCTCTGCTGGCCTCTGCTGGGGGCTGACCACCCTCAGGGTTCCTGGCTTCCAACAGTCTGCCCTCCCATGGTTTCCTCTCTAAATCTCTGGGCTTCTAATCTCCTGCTGTTTTTATTGTTAACATAAAGAGAACAGGTTTCATGTATTTCATAGACAAAATTCTAATACAGTGATACTTCTCTCCCTCTCTCCTCCTCTTTAATTTTTCCAATAATATCCTATGCTTCTTTCCTAAGGACACGAGTCATCCAAGGTAATCCTGTTTGGGACCCTTAATTACATCTGCAAAGGCCGTATTCCAGATAGGGTCACACATTTCCAGGAAATCACGTCACATCTTGGACTTCCCTTCCGGGAGCTGTGGGGCAGAGACCTGGGTCAGCCTGCTACAGAGGATAAAAAGGTTTGCAGGATCAGAGTGGCTCAGAAACTCTATTCCTAAGAAATAGTTTCTGAGTTCCTAGTTTTGTGCTAAGAAGAGACTTTAAAATACATAAGAACATTGTTTTCAAATTAAATTGGAGACCATATCAATTTTAATTACTCATCTTTATTGACAAAATAGGCTCCTATGCAGTATGTACTCTCAAGACATACATTTAAGGTTCAGTTTAAAAAAAAAGTACAGGATGGAAAACTGTCACAAAAAAAGACAAAGTAAATGTCTTACAACAAGACCATAAAGGTATCCAAGCAAGAAGACCAAGAATAAATTAACTTAATTGTTTATAAAAATAAGTATTTATCAAGTAACATTTGTTAACAGAGCTGCCTCAATGTACTGCCTCAGACTTAACCTCAATTGTGTAGCTTATTTTCTTTAATCCTTACTTGGGATAAAAACTGTTTCAGTGAATGAGCGTCAAATTAAGGGATATTTGCCCAAAACCAATACAAAAGTTTAAAAGAAGTGCCTTTTATTTATAAAATATCAAGTAAGGCCTCTGAATGAGAACAGAAATCCAATTAATGTCTGGGCCACTAGCCCTTTCCTATCAGTCAGCCCCACTCCCCCAACCTTAAGATAGAAAAATTCTGAAGCAAAAAGTAGTTTTGCATTGTACCAATATATGAAATTATACATAAAAGTTACCATGGAAAGTAATATTTGCTTAACAAATTATATACTCCAAAGTAGAATCTCTACTTGTGCTAACTTTAATATGTATTTATATAAATGAATATATTTAATTATATCTGACACTCATCCTTTTATTCTATAATTACCACATAGTATGAAAAATTTAGGTTTCAGCTAATGTTAAAGCTCATTTATATATCTGGTAGTTTTTAAAAAATTTATGTACTGTGTATCTGTTATTTTTTAAAAAACAGAAAACGTATTTCTGAATCCATAGACTTTCAACTGAAATGTTATAAGAAAGTCTTACAGGTTCCAAGACCAGATCAAGCTTAAAAATTGATTTAGAAATTTTGAGATTTTGATTTGATAAAAGGGTGCTATGAGCCAGAGGAATTCCCAACTTACTTTGAAATTACTTGGCTTATCTTGCTCTATTACACGTTTCAACTCTGTAAGATAAACGAACTATGTAGTATCCTTGAACATCAACCAGAGAAAAATCTCATCTTTGTTTCTGACTTATAACCAAAACTTATTCTTTCCAAGAAGTAGTTTAACCTACTAAATGTTTATTATAAGATTTTTCTTTCTTAGAAAGTAGTATTCCTTCCTCTTTCATTCCTGAAATGACATTTCATACACTTCAGCGAGTTATAGACAATTATTAGGTAAGTATCAGGACAAAATTAAATCACCTCTCTTAAGGTACATGTAAAACATTCCCACATCCTTTAAAACCAAATTTTCTTAGACAAAAACTGAAATTAATGGGAAATTAGATAATCATTAAAGTTGAAGTCTCATGGTCCGTAAGCTGTTTCACTTCTGACACCAAACAAAAAGGGTAAAATTTACTAAAAGGATCTTCCACTTGAAGAAGTATGGCAAAAATAAATACTTTAAATTGGGATAACTCTGTGGATTCCCATGTACTGGGAATATTGAAGTTTATCTAAGCTCTTTATGCTGAGCAGTCGTGGAAACCTTTCATCCCCAGCTAACAGCGTTCAGTTTCCACTTCTCCATTCTGTTTGGAATAGTCATAACCATTAACTACACATTTTCTGTTGCTGTCCCTTAGCCAGTGTACTGTACATGTTAGAAACAAACAAAGGGTGGATTAAGACTGAGTGGTCTTTTCCGTCATTGATTCACTGATGCATAGGTCGGTCCTAGTGACCTCGGGAGCCAGGTGAGTGCAGACGTGGGGCTCTTCAGCTCTTTCTCAGACTCAGGTCACTGTTGGTCACTAATGCTGACAGTGACGTACTTTCTGATGCGTCATCTTTCCTAAGGTTCAGAAACGATTCTCGAGTTATTTGAAGGATCTCTCTCAGGCCTTTGTTTTCTTGCTAAAGGGAGGCAAGCACAAAGCAGCAGTCACCTTCTGCAGGGCAGTTACCAGAGGACAAACATAACAGCACGTTCTGTCACTGGCGTGAGGGTGCTATGGGATACATGTACTGACAACTGGAGTGGAAAGAACTTCACAAAGAGCTAAGAAACGTGTGCAGTATCTTCCACCATTGCAGATGTAATTCAGTAACTCAGAAATTGCCTTACTTAGTAGTCACAGCAGAGGTGAAGGTAATACCTGCATTTACACCTACGTAACTCGTGGAGCCAGTGAACAGGTTCCGGGACTAGAGTGGCAGCACAGAATGCAGCACAAGACCTGTGATTTGCTCTCCTTGATGGAATGTGAGAGCAGTGCTGGCTGAGTACAGGATACTTTCAACAGGAAAGTAACTGACCAGATCTGTTCTTGGTAAACAACGCTGCTTTTGTTCTGCTTTTATAATTTATTGTCTACCATTTTATTTTCAGTCCCACTTTCTAAGTTTCAATGGTATAAAGTGGAGATTAGCAAACCAGGGCCTGCCGTTTTTAATTTTTCATTTTGGACAGGCAGAGTTAGAGACAGAGAGAAAGGTCTTCCTTCCGTTGGTTCACCACCCCCAAATGGCTGCTACAGCCGGCGTGCTGCGCTGATCTGAAGCCAGGAGCCAGGTGCTTTCTCCCGGTCTCCCATGCGGGTGCAGGGCCCAAGCACTTGGGCCATCCTCCACAGCCTTCCTGGGCCACAGCAGAGAGCTGGACTGGAAGAGGAGCAACCGGGACAGAATCCAGCACCCCAACCAGGACTAGAACCCAGAGTACTGGCGCCGTAGGCAGAAGATTAGCCTTGTGAGCCGCAGCGCCAGCCAAGGGCCTGCCCTTAAGACTTTTTGTAGATAAATTTGTGGTGGGGGCTAGGCCTGGTTTTGAATTACAGCAGCAGAGGTGAGTAGGTGAGAACTCGGCTGTAAAGTGGAATGCACTAACACCATAAGCTCAGAGTGGAAACTGGCGTGTGGTTCTCTGTCAGCAATGTCCCCACTGCAGTTTGCAAATGAAGAAACTTCTGACCTATGAAGCCCTGTTCCATTGATTTGAGCTGCTCAACAATGACTTACACTTTTGATACCACAAAAATCAAGGACAGATCAGACTACAAAGGCTTTTACTGTCCCTAAAAAATAAACAGTGCCCCAAAAATATTACTTGCGGCTTGAAAGAATATTTCCCTTCCTCACCTCTAACAGCACAAATAAAGCAATATAGGATCAATTACTGGTATAAGTTACAAATGATGATAAATTCTTGCATCACCATACAGGCTTGTACATAGAACTGCTAAAACCAAGAGGAGAGAAGACACCATCTTACCAGTCAAGGTAGGAAGAAACTGCCTGACGTTCCGCTGAGAGGGAATCCCACCGTCACCCACTGACCGTTACTCCCCCTGGGAAGCTGATGAGGGTCTGAGCAGCTGCTAGGCTTGGAGAAGGGAAGCCACATGCTGCCCTCTGTTCCTATCAGAATCAATCAGCTGGAGTCGGGGCAACATGCGGGGCAAAGCACAGACTCCCTGCATCCTGCAGCAGTGCGAGTTTTGGTGCAACAGCCCCGGAGCTATGCTCTCTCTACATGAGCCGGGACACTCCTCTTAGCTTCTGGAGGCTGGCACAAGCAGCAGCCTGTAAAAAAATCTGCTGCTGCTCCGGGAGACCTGGGTAATGACCCCACTGACCCTGTAACACCAGGACTGTAACAATTAGTTCTGAATTTCTGAATCCCACTGGAACCTACCCTTTGGACCTAGGGAAGAACCCATCTGCCTTCTACCTCCCTGAGCTCAAACCTGCCAGAGCAGAACCCCCTGATTGGATGGGGTTCAGTTCACGCCCCTTAGTCCCAGGACCAGGACTGTCAAGTGTTATAAGCCACAGTACCAGTGGACTCTACCATAAGGCCCCTCCACAACACACAGTCCTAGAGCCACACAATTTGTGCCACAAGCCCTAGTGTCAGGCCTGTCACTGTGACAAGGGGAAAGCCACCTTTGTCTCCCTCAGCACCAAGAATACAGCCCTATCATAACTCCCAGGGAGAGTGACATACAACTCTGTGTGGACAGAAGATACACATGCTAGGAAATCCATATTCATCTCAAAGCCACACTTCTATCCCTGTGAATGCAGCAGACCAGACCACTGTGTGAGTTACACAAATGACATCAATTAAGACAAAAGAAATCACTCAGACTATACTCCTGGGCTCACCTCAATCACACCAATAAGCCAAGTGATATCCTACACTCTTTTCCAATAAGGCCTACTCCATAAAGGAGGAATGATGGCACAGATGTCAATGTAGGGACACAGGAAACAAGAAGCAAGGTAGCATGACGCCTCCAAAAGAACTCCTCCAGAATTAGATGCTGAACTGCAGGGAATCTATGCCAAAAACAGAAATCAAAGTAATGACTAACGCCCTGGCCTGAAGCGCCAGCATCACATATGGGTGCCAGTTCTATTGCTGGCTGCTCCTCTTCTGATCTAGCTCTCTGCTACGGCCTGGGAAAGCAGTAGAAGATGGCCCAAGTCCTTGAGCCCCTGCACCGGTGTGGGAGACCTGGAAGAAGATCCTGGCCCCCCTTCGAATCAATCAGTGCAGCCCTGGCTGTTGCTGCCATTTGGGGAGTGAACCAGCAGATGGAAGACCCTGTTTCTGCCTCACCTCCTTTCTCCGTGTAACTCTCATTTTCAAGTAAATAATAAATCTTTTTAAAAAATAAAAAATATATATGCACCCAACACAGGACTACCCAGATATGCACAGGCAATACTTTTGGACCTAAATAGAGAAATAGACTCATCCATTGGGCAACTTCAACACACCATTCTCCTTAATGCACAGATCATCCAGACAAAAATCAATATACATTGGAGTTGAAATGTACCACTGAGCAAATGGACCTAACAAACATTTACAGGACATTCTAGGGCCCGGCGCCGCGGCTCACTTGGCTAATACTCTGCCTGTGGCGCTGGCACCCTGGGTTCTAGTCCCGGCTGGGGCACAGGGTTCTGTCCCAGTTGCTCCTCTTCCAGTCCAGCTCTCTGCTGTGGCCCGGGAGTGCAGTGGAGGATGGCCCAAGTGCTTGGGCCCTGCACCCGCACGGGAGACCGGAGGAAGCACCTGGCTCCTGGCTTCAGACAGCAGCGCACCGGCCGTAGTGGCCCCTTGTGGGGTGAACCAATGGAAAAAGGAAGACCTTTCTCTCTGTCTCTCACTAACTCTGCCTGTCAAAAAAAAAAAAAAAAGGACATTCTACCCAATTCATGCATTCTTCTCATCAGCACACGGAACGTTTTCTAGGGTGAACCACATATTAGGCCATAAATCAAGTCTCAGTAAATTTAAAAAGACTGAAAACATATCATGTATCTTCTCATTATCTTATCCTTCTCATAAAGGAATAAAATTATAAATCAACAAGAACAATACTCTTAAATACTTGTAAATTAAACGTGCTACTGAATGGTCAATGGGTGAATGAAGAAATTAAAAAGGAAATAAAAAACATTAATAAATGAAAACACAAGATATCAAAACCTGTGGGATACAGCAAAAGCAGTATTAAGAGGGATGTTTATGGCATTAAGTGCTCACATTAAAAATAAGAAATGTCTCAAAGATGTAATGATGCATTTATAAGACTTAGAAAAACAAGAACAAATCAAACCTCAAATCAGCATGAGGCGAAAAGGAAATGAAATTGAAACGAAAATAAGTATAAAAGATCAACAAAACCAAAAGTTGGTTTTTTGAGAAGTTAAACAAATCAGATAAAGCTCTACCAAGACTAGCCAAGAAAAAGAATAGACATTATAGCTAAAACTATTGAAATACAAAGGATCATAAGAAATGATTATGAAAAACTATATGCCATGGGCCAGCACTGTGGTATTCCAGGTAAAGCTGGTTCGAGTCCCAGCTGCTTCTCTTCTGATTCCGCTCTCTGCTGTGGCCTGGAAGAGCAGTACAAGATGGTCCAAGTCCTTGGGCCCCTGCACCTTTGTGGGAGACCCCGAGGAAGCTCCTGGCTCTGGAATGGCGCGGCTCTGGCTGTTGCGGCCAATTGGGGAGTGAACCAGCAGATGGAAGACCCCTCTCTCTCTCTCTCTCCCTCTACCTCTACTTCTCTCTGTTTAACTCTGCTTTCAAATTAATAAATAACATCTTTATTTTTCTTCAAGGAAAAACTACATCTCAATAGACTGGAAAACCTCAAAGAAATGGATAGATAGACTCCTGAATATATATAACCTACAAAGATTAAATCAAAAACACAAACAATCTGAACAGACCCATAACAAGCAATGAGATTGAAGCAGTAATAGAAAGTCTTCCATCAAGGAAAACTTCAGGACCTGATGGCTTTACTAATGAGTTCAACTAAACATTTAAAGAGGAACTGATAATTCCAGTATTTTTCAAAGTATTCTAAATATTGAACAGGATGAAACACTGCCAAACTTTTTTTTATGAGGTCAACATTACTTTGATAGCAAAACCAGACATAAAAACATAAAAACACAGGCCTATTTCCTTAATGAACATAAAAGCAAAGATTCTCAACAAATATTAGCAAACTGAATCCAAAACCAATTCAAGATCATACATCACAATCAAGTGGGACTTATCCCAGAAATGCAAGGGTGGTTAAACATTGGCAAATCAATAAACACCATAAGTCACATCAAAAGAATGAAGAATAAAACTGTATGGTCATCTCAATAGATGCAGAGAAAGCATCTGATAAGATTCAACATACCTTCATGTTAAAAACTTTCCACAAATTAGGTATAGAAGAACTATTCATCAAAATTATAAAGGTTATATATATGACAAACCATCAGCTAGTATCATACTGAACACTTCCAGTTATCTGGCACAAGACAAGGATGTCCACTTTCATCACTTTTACTTAATATAGTACTGAAAGTTTTAGCAAGAGCAATTAGGAGAAAGAAGGAAATAAAAGGCATCCAAAGTAGAAAAGATAAAGTCAAATTATCCATGTTTGTAGATGACAGGATGTTATATGGAAAAACCTAAACACTCCACAAAAAAGCTGTTAGAACTCACAAACCAATTCAGTAAAGTTGCAGGTTACAGAACATTTAAAAAAAGCCTTTTTATACATTAATGATGAATTCACCTAAAGAGAAATCAAGAAATCCCACACACAATGGACATAACAAAAATCTAATATTTAGGAATAAATTTAACCAAAGAAGTGAAAGGTCTGTACAATTAAAATTATCAAACATTAATGAAAATAATCATTAAGGACACACAAAAGAAATGGGAAGATATCCCTTGCTCATGGATTGGAAGAATCAGTGTCATTAAAATGTGCAAACTACACATTCAAGAAAATCCTTATCAAGATACCAGTAACATTCTTTACAGATTTAGAAAAAAGAATCCTAAAATTCATATGGAATCACAAAAATTCAGAATAGCCAAGGGGATCTTCAACAACAACAAAAAACCAAGTTAGACGCATCACAATACCTGACTTCAAAATTGACAGAGATAAATGGAACAGACAGCCAAGAAATGAACATACTTATATAAAGCCAACTGATTTTTGACAAAAGAGCTCAGATCATACAGCAGAGTCTCTTCAACAAATGGTGCTGGCAAAATTGGAAGTATATATGTAAAATCAGAACCATATCTCCCATCATACACAGAAATCAACTCAAGATGGATCAAAGACCTAAATTTAAGATCTGAGACTATGATGCTGCTAGAAAAAATGTAGGGGAGACACTTCAAGACATTGGTGTAGGTGACGACTTCTTGTACAAGACCCCCAAAGCAAAGGCAACAAAAGCACAACTAAATAAATGGGACTATATCACACTCAGAAGTTTCTGTACAACAAAGGAAACAATCAATAGTGTGAAGAGACTTCCAACAGAATGTAAAGCATTTGTGAGCTACCTATTCAACAAAGGATTAACATCTTGAAAAATCAGCAACTTAGTAACAACAAAACAACCAATCCAGATGAAAATGGGCAAAGGACCTCACCAGACAGTTCTCAAAAGAACACAGCCAACCAACATATGAAAAAATGCTCAATATCACTAGCCTTAAGGAAAATGAACATCAAAACTGCAATGAGATATTACCTCACCCCTGTTAGAACAGCTAAAATCCAAAAGACACAGAAAAACAAACATGGTGAGGACGTGGAGAAAGGGAAACGTTTACACACTGTTGGTGGGAATGTAAACTGCAGCCACTGTAGAAAACTGTGGAGATTTCTTAAAAAAAAACAATAACAAATAGGGGCCGGCTTAGTGGGTAAAGCTGACGCCTGTGATGCTGGCATCCAATATGGTGCTGGTTCGAGTACCAGCTGCCCTGCTTCTGATACAGCTCCTGCTAATGCACCTGGGAAATCAAGTAAGGATGGCTCAAGTGCTTGGGCCCCTGTATCATGTGGGAGACCTGGAAGAAGCTCCAGGTTCCTTCTTTGGCCAGACCCAGCTCCAGCCACTATGGCCATCTGGGGAGTAAACCAGTGGATGGAAAATTTCTCTCTCCCTAACTCTGCATTTCAAATAAATATACAAATAGTAAGGAAAAAAAAAAAAAACCCTACAAATGGTCTTCCCCTATGATCCAGCAATCCCTTTAGTTGGTATGTACCCAAAAGACATGAGCACACTCTATCAGATACCTGCACCACCATGTTTACACCATCACAGTTCACAATAGTCAAAACTGTGAATCAACCAAAGTGTCCATCATCAGAGGAACAGGTAAAGAAATGTGACATATACACACAGTGAATATTATTCACCTATCAAAAAGAAATTCTACCATTTGCATCAAAATGGATACAACTGGAGGACATTAAATTGAGTGAAATAAGCTGGACACAAAGACAAAATACCACACGTTTTCCCTTATATATGGGAGCTAAATGTAAAAAATAAATAAATAAATGCAGGAGCTGGCGCTGTGGCGCAGTGGGTTAAAGCCCTGGCCTACACGGCGCCGTGGCTCACTAGGCTAATCCTCCGCCTTGCGGCGCTGGCACACCGGGTTCTAGTCCCGGTTGGGGTGCCGGATTCTGTCCCGGTTGCCCCTCTTCCAGGCCAGCTCTCTGCTGTGGCCAGGGAGTGCAGTGGAGGATGGCCCAGGTGCTTGGGCCCTGCACCCCATGGGAGACCAGGAGAAGCACCTGGCTCCTGGCTCCTGCCATCGGATCAGCGCGGTGCGCCGGCCGCAGCGCGCCAGCCGCGGCGGCCATTGGAGGGTGAACCAACGGCAAAGGAAGACCTTTCTCTCTGTCTCTCTCTCACTGTCCATTCTGCCTGTCAAAAAATAAAAAAATAAAAAAATAAAAAAAAAAGCCCTGGCCTACAGTGCTGGCATGCCATACGGGCGCCGGTTTGAGTCCCAACTGCTCTACTTCTGATCCAGCTATAGCCTGGGAAAGCAGTAGAAGATGGCCCAAGTCCTTGGGCCCCTGCACCTGCATGGGAACCCGGGGAAAAGCTCTTGGCTTCAGATCAGCTCTGCTCTAGCCATTGCAGTCATTTGGGGACTGAACCAGCGGATGGAAGACCTTTCTCCTTCTCAATCTGTAACTTTACCTCTCAAATAAATAATTAAAAAAATATTAAGGCTTGCCTTTTTGCTAGACAAATATTATTTTGACCAAATATTATTTTCTGGTGACAAGATGGGAACTTCAGTGACCCTGTCTCCTCCCCCAGTGTTGCGAAATCAGTGCATCATGGTAGCTGTATCATGAGCTCCTGGACTCCCTGGATCCTCTGATGGTGCTGGGAGGAATTCAGGTTAGAGAGTTTATCTTCCTTGCTGGTCTACATTTCAGGGCCCCATCAGGTTCTTAGGGGTAGAGTTCAAAGTATGGGGATGTGTGCACATGGCAGCACTCACAAGGGAAAGGACACCTCCATCAGGGGGTGCTCTGGGTAACTGAGGTTCTAACAGGACTTCCAGGATACCAGAGTGGCTGCTGAGTCCTGGCTACTCCATTTCCAATACAGCTTCACGTTAATGCTCCTGGTGAGACAGCAGCAGATGGCTCAAGTACATGAGTCCCTGCCACCCATGTGGGAGACGTGGATGGAGTTATGGGCTCCTGGCTTTGATCAGGTCCAGTTCTGGTTGTTGTAGGCATTTGGGGAGTGAACCAGTGGATGGAGCATCTCTGTTTTTCAGACTTTCAAATAAATAACTAAACCTTTATATAAAAAAAAAAAAACTTGTGAATTATATATAGTCTTTTAACCCTATCATATTTATATTCCTACAGTTAGATTTTAATTTATCTGTTTTTATTTATTTTTTATTTATTTTTTGACAGGCAGAGTGGACAGAGAGAGAGAGAGAGAGAGGTTTTCCTTTACCGTTGTTTCACCCTCCAATGGCCACTGTGGCCAGTGCGCTGCGGTGATCCAAAGCCAGGAGCCAGGTGCTTCTCCTGGTCTCCCATGGGGTGCAGGGCCCAAGTACTTGGGCCATCCTCCACTGCACTCCCGGGCCACAGCAGAGAGCTGGCCTGGAAGAGGGGCAACCGGGACAGAATCCGGTGCCCCGACCAGGACTAGAACCTGGTGTGCCGGCGCCGCAAGGCGGAGGATTAGCCTAGTGAGCCGCGGCGCCGGCCTGTTTTTATTTTTAAAAATATATTTATTTCAAAGGCTGAGGGACAGAGCGAGCAAGCACTCCCACCTCTGACTCATTTGAGCCAGAAATGTAATCAAGGTCTTCCATTTGAGGGGCAGGAACCCTAATTCTTAAGCCATCAATGCTGTCTCTCACATCTCAATGGCAGGAAGTTGGAGTCAGGACCCCACCAAGGCACTCAAGTATGGGATGGGATGGTCTGCACCGGCATTTTAACTACCAGAATAAATGCCCAATCCTTTCTTTTTTTTTTTTTTTTTGAGAGGGGAGGGATGCATTTATTTCAAAGGCAGAGTTAGAAAGAGAGAGAGAGAGAATCTTCCATCCACTGGTTCACTCTCCAAATGGTCGCAACAACCAGGGCTGGGCCAGGCTGAAGCCAGGAATTTCTTCCTGGTCTCCCATGTGGGTGCAGGGGCCCAATTACTTCGGCCATCTTCCTCTGCATTTGCAGGCACATTAGCAGGGAGCTGAACGGAAGTGGAGCTGCCAGGACTTAGAACAGCACCCAATGCAGATGGTAGCTTATTAACCCATTACACCTCAATGCTGGCCCCATCCTCTCATTGTTCCTTTTTCAGTAGTACCTTATAATTCTTATGGATGTAGTATCTTCTATTATTATTTTATTTACTACTGTTATTCTGAAGGTATCAATAAAACTTTGTAAACTTGAAAAAAAGGGGGGCATTTGGAATGCTAAATTAAACGGGGAAAATGTCAAATCAGAAGTGTTTTTGTAAATTAATTTTTGAGTTATAGTTATATAAATTTATTAAAATGTTTCAAAATTATAAGGGGTTCCTAAAAATCTGATATGTTTTGGTACAAATTAATAGTTACAATTCTGGTTCTATTTAATGCTGCAGAACTAACAAAATTTTCTTGCTAATTGTTGACTATAATGAACTGTATATCTTTAATCATGCCCATTTTAAGTCCTGTTGTCCACAGTTAAAATTCTTTATGCCAATGCTTCTTCTAAAAGGTCTCTACAAGCAACTATAATCCTAGAATATTTTTACTGAATACAGGTTTCTGGTAACTGCAACCATACCAGTAGATTGCTAACCAAACATCAAGGAGAACAAAATTAGTTCTTGTAGCCCTAGACTCTCAAGCCATATGGGGAGAATTCTTGTTATCAAGAGCTAATTAAAAATGTTAATAAAATGGCTCCTTAATGAAACCATCTTTTTACAGTGACCTCCCACTTCACAGAATCCAGTTTGGTGAGTTTTTCTACTGGAAACATCATCTTCAAGATTCCCTCCAAGCTTGTTGACAGGTCCTGCATCTGGCATTGCTAACTAAGCACCACACAGGTAAATTACAAGGCAGAGACGCTTGCATTCACACTTGAACACTTGCTCTTCACTGAAATCAGAAACAAACACCACCTGGTTGTCATCTCATCCCATCTTGGCTATTAAGGTTAACCAGATACCCTCTCAAGGACAAGATACAGATAAAATCTACAAAGAATACCTGCTCCCCAAGGCACCAACCAGTCCAGTTATAAGCCCCTCACCTTGACAGACAACAGAAACACTATTCTGAAGCCTTGGCTCAGTCCTTCCAGATGATATATAACCTTTTCTGTTAGTTGTCTAGATTATCTTATTATGTACCTTTATTCTTATTTTATTGTAGCCGTAACATTATGACAGCCAGGATACCTTTGTATTTTAGATTGCCTATTTTTAATTACTCTGATACTTGTGACCATTTTTAAGTCCCCAGTATTGGCCTTCTCTCCTGAAATTCATCATCCTGTTCCTCATCCAACAGGTATTCTTTTACCCTACAGAAGATCCCCGAGGCTACAACAGCTTCAGTGGCAACCCAAAGAATCTGCCTGGGACTTCTGGTTTCTCTCTTGGATTAACTTCCTCAAAGGCTGACATGCCTTCTTTAATTTTAATGATTTTAAACTTCTCAATGACAATTCCACCCTCCCAAGCTTGGAATAAGAATTCTATGCTTGGGGGCCAGCACTGTGGCGTAGTGGGTAAAGCCGCCACTGCAGTGCCAGCATCCCATATGGGCGCCAGTTCAAGTCCCAGCTGCTCCACTTCTGATGCAGCTCTCTGCTATGGCCTGGGAGAATAGCAGAAGATGGCCCAAGTCCTGCATGGGAGACCGGGAAAAAGCTCCTGGCTTCGGATCAGTGCAGCTCCAGACGTTGTGGCCAATTGGGGAGTGAACCAGCAGATGGAAGACATCTCTCTCTCTCTCTCTCTGCCTCTCCTTCTCTGTGTAACTCTTTCAAATAAATAAATAAATCTTTAAAAAAAAAATTCTATGCTTGGTTAAACTGGGAAATCTTACTAAGCCCCATTACACACCGCTTCACTACACACAAGACCCTGACCCATGGAGAATGCCCAGGACAGACCTATGGTTTGACTCCATTCTCAAGACCCTTTTCTCATGATGCCATCTTACTGTGCCATATGATGCACTCATTTATTGGGGTATTTGACAACTCCTTCTTCTATCTGTAACTCCAATGATTTCCAACACTGGACTAGTTCCTTAAAACTTTTTTCTAGAACATAAAGTCCCTGTTAAATGGTGATTCAATCTGTAGAGTACCAGCTTTTGAGCAAGCAGCCACACCATTCTGGCAACCATATGGGAGGAGTGGCCAACACCACTTGCTCTTTAATCCCAACTGGTCAGGAGTACTGTATTGTCACACGGACTCTAACCTACAAGGAGGAGTGTAGAAGTTAGTAACAAAATACTCTGTAAAACCTTATGATGGACTCTTCTTGGAAAAAGATGACCAAAATTTAAACCTTGGGTCACAGTCCATTTGGTAGACAACCAAAGAAACCACAAAGAAACATAAGAGCCGACTTCCTGTTATTTGCAAGGAATTGCTCTGTCCCAGGTTCTGTAAGCTGACAGGTAAGAAAACACATCTTGCTGGAACAGATCCAAGACCAGCTCCGGTCACTTTACAGAGATTGCCCACTAATAACCACCCTAACCTAGGAATCAACTTCTTTTTTTTTTTTTTTTGACAGGCAGAGTGGACAGTGAGAGAGAGAGACAGAGAGAAAGGTCTTCCTTTGCCGTTGGTTCACCCTCCAATGGCTGCCACAGCCGGTGCGCTGTGGCCAGCGCACCGCGCCGATCCCAAGGCAGGAGCCAGGTGCTTCTCCTGGTCTCCCATGGGGTGCAGGGCCCAAGGACTTGGCCGTCCTCCACTGCACTCCCTGGCCACAGCAGAGAGCTGGCCTGGAAGGGGGGCAACCGGGACAGAATCTGGCACCCCAACCGGGACTAGAACCCGGTGCGCCAGCGTCGCAAGGCGGAGGATTAGCCTAGTGAGCCGCGGCGCCGGCCCCAGGAATCAACTTCTGAGGTCACATAGGCCAAAATCTCCTGTATTCTAAATGCCCTCTGCTTCCCAAACGTGCACATGTGATGTATGGACTTCACTGATGTCAAATGGGCCTGTAAAGCTGTACTTCATGACAAGCGATCGAGTTACTATAATTTCTGTGAATATGTAAACATCACTCTCTTAACTTACATTCTAACTTTGGTCCCTTTTTAAGGTGGACAGGAGCATACTTTGCTTTGCTCTTGAATGGTATTTCCCCCAATCTACAGGTTGTTTTTCTTGAAAACAAAGCTCTTTTTACCTTTTAGTCTGAGTAAGATTATTTGATTATTTTTTTGTTTGGTTGTTGTGGTTTTTTTTTTTTGTTGTTGTTGTTGACAGGCAGAGTGGACAGTGAGAGAAAGAGACAGAAAGGTCTTCCTTTGCCATTGGTTCACCCTCCAATGGCCGCCGCTGCGGCCGGCGCACTGTGCTGATCCGAAGCCAGGAGCCAGGTGCTTATCCTGGTCTCCCATAGGGTGCAGGGCCCAAGCACTTGGGCCATCCTCCACTGCCCTCCCTGGCCATAGCAGAGAGCTGGCCTGGAAGAGGGGCAACCGGGACAGAATCCGGCGCCCCGACCGGGACTGGAACCCGGTGTGCCGGCGCCGCTAGGCAGAGGATTAGCCTAGTGAGCCACGGCGCCGGCCTAAGATTATTTTGGGTCTACAAAACTTACTTCAAGTTGAAATATCCGTTCCTGTTCTTTGCACCCCTGTTGCTCATCGATCTCAATGGCTTTCCTCATCACTGCGGCCATTTCAGTTATCTGGTCCACATGTGCTTGTAACTCCTGGAAAAAAGGGAAGGGAGTTTGGAGTCAGTGAGACACTTTACTATTCCTGGATTCTCTCCTTTTATAAAATCTCAACTATCACTTAATGGGAATGTAATATATCACAACAAAGTTGGTTGACCACAAATGTGCTTTTAGAAATCAGATTTCTGTTAGGACTATAATTAAGGATAAGCAGTAAAATATAACTAAACCCAGCCACAACAAAAGCACTTATATTTCAGATTGCTCTCACCACAATGATCAGCAACTTTTTTTTACATCTACATTCATGCTATTGGTCAAAGTAATGGGAAAGATAAAAATTGTTGGCACACTCAATCTCTTCTCCTTCAAGTCCCCATGATATACAAATCTTTTCTATATTATCCATACCTACAATTTCTTGATCTAGAAATTGTTTTAGATAATTCACCTTGAGAACAGGAACTGTTTACTTCTTTATTTGCCTTTCATAGTGTTTGATATGAAACTAATGTTTAGCAAAATGAACATAACTCTTGCTTTGAAGTGTTAAAATATTACATGGCCTTCTCTGGCAACAGCTGAAGATATTATTTATGTGTATTCCCCATTTGTCCGGCGCACCAAGTAACACAAATTCTTCCGATCTCATTACTTAGTTGTTTTGTACATCTCTTGTGCGCCTGGCAAGGTGCTCGACACCGGGAATACGAAGCCTGCTATGACAGTCCCTGATCTGCAGAAGCATATGGTCTAGTATAAGAGACAACAAGGCTGAAAATCAACACAAACTAGGGAGTAATCGATTTCTCAACTCAAATCATTACTCACTGGCAATAGAGGATATTATATTAAGGCCAAAACTTAAATATGAAAGTAACTTTCCAGATAAACATTAAGTCTCTGAAATAGTTGTATGTTTGTCAGAAAGATTTTAGTGAACAAGATCCCCCCAAATCCACAAAAATGGTAAAATGGAAGAAATTATGGAGAAAAAAATTTAGGAATCTCTTTGGCAAACCACGTTATGTATCTTCTTAATTAACCAAAAAAAAAAAAAAATGCAGGTTTTTATTTTAATGGAGAAATCTATACAATGTTAGTACTCAGAAGCCACAATAAAATGCTAATTTATGCTATCCAATACATGCCATTTAATTAAAATCAGATAACTTTTAAAAAGTCACAATTTTGTCCCTTGGTTGCCTCAGTGACAGTGCAAGTGCTCAGGTACCATATGAGGCTATGGCTTCCATGTCGGCAAGCACAGATACAGAAAATGATTCCCATCATTTCAGAAAGTTGTATTGGGCAGCCCTGGATTCAATGATGGTAGCGACACAAGTAGTTACCATATTCGCCAACAGTTAAAAGGATTTAATCCTCCCACTGTAAGGGGAGCACTCTGCTTAAAAGCAAGTAAGTACAGACCAGTGCAGCAGCAAACTGAATAAGGGTAAGGAGTACAAATTTTGAATTCCCATAGTGTTCTCACTTTATGATTTGGTCAGTCCTACAGCACTGTCATAAATTAAAAAACTATATAAAGGGGCCAGCGCCGCGGCTCAATAGCTAATCCTCCGCCTGCAGCACCGGCACTCGGGTTCTAGTCCCGGTCGGGGCATCGGATTCTGTCCCAGTTGCTCCTCTTCCAGTCCAGCTCTCTGCTGTGGCCCGGGAGTGCAGAGGATGGCCCATGTCCTTGGGCCCTGCACCCACATGGGAGACCAGGAGAAACACCTGGCTCCTGGTTTCGGATCAGCATGGTGCGCCAGTCGCAGCGCGCCGGCCACAGCGGCCACTGGGGGATGAACCAACGGAAAAGACCTTTCTCTCTCTCTCTCTCACTAACTGCCTGTCAAAAGCAAAGAAAAACAAAACAAAACAAACAAACAAACAAACAAACAAAAACAACTATATAAGGGGACCAGTGCTGTGGTGTAGCAGGATAAACCACCAATGCCTGCAGTGCCAGCATCCCAGATGGGTGCTGGTTCTAGTACTAGCTGCTACACTTCTGATCCAACTCTCTACTATGGCCTGGGAAAGCAGTAGAAGACAGCCCAAGTCCTTGGGCCCCTGCACCCATGAGGGAGACCTGGAAGAAGCTCCTGGCTCCTGGCTTTAGATGGGCTTAGCTCTGGCTGTTGAAGCCATCTGATCAGTGAACTGGCAGACGGAAGATCTCTCTTTCTCTGCCTCTGCTCTCTGTAACTCTGCCTTTCAAATACTAGGAAGCAAGTCTTTGCCTTTAAGATGGAATAAAACAAGATAATGTTTTCAGGACAGAGGCTCTGCTAACAAGATCACCCCAAGGAAAAACCCAGTATTTAAAACAGAATGGTATTTTCACAAGCCCAGTTAATGGTTCGCTTATAAATTATAAAATGTTAATGGAAGTATCACAGACCTTTAAATGGGCAAAAGAGCAAAGGCCTGTGCTCTGAAAACTGTTCAAGGCAAGAAGTGTCAGCAATGAGATCCTTGAACTATTTGAAAACATTTCACCTCTAACTTTTGTCCAGATTCATTTCTGCTGTACTGAATAAAGACCTGCCACAAGGGAGTTTTAAAAAAGAAAAGCAGAATAGAGGAACAATGGAAAGAGCACTACTATATTTACTCAGAACATCTAAACAAAGGCATGTTTATTTGTGAACTCAAAGGACTACATCTATCAAAAATCTGAATTAAAACATTTCAACTCAATAGCTTGACCAAAATTTTTATAAAATCAAGTCAAAGTCAATGCCAAGAAAATGTCTTCAAGGTCCAGAAAGAGAACGACAGGTTTGTGGCAACAAAAGTTACAAGAGCTATAAAGAGCAAATCAATGAACTGGGCTAAGCGGTCTTTAAAAGCTGCACTTAAATAATTCTCTGTTTGAGAATGGACTTAAAGTTTCTACATGAATAGTACAGCTATCAAAAACACAGCTTTCTGTAGTAGAGTTCATTTCTTCCCTGATCTAATCCAGGAGGAAAACTCCATGTAAAAGAACTTTTACATGAACCCCCCCTTCCATCCACACCCAAAGTTGACTGTTTTATTTAGTGTACATTCTGATTTGCTTCCCAGCGCCTCCTCTCCAGTCCATGTTGAGGTGCTTCAAGGATGTGTCGAGATGCATCAAGGAAGAATCCTTCGGAGCTGTTACGATGTACCATGTCAATCTGTAGTACAGAGTCATTATAATGTTAATACGGACATTATCCGTAATTTAAAAACTGAATGAGTGTTAGTTCATGCGTGTTAGCCAACTGTTTGAAATGTTTGTTTTTTTAAGATTTCCAAAAAGGCTTCTGTTCAAAAATAATGTAAAAAAATGAGTATCTGGATGTAAATCAGTTTTCAAACTTTCTACTGGGTTTTAAATGTGTGCTCAAAGACACCTGGTGTCATAAAATCTATATAACAACAGTCTCAAAAGGGTCTTTACCCCTGAATGTGCTATAAAATCTTTTTTTATTTAGGCATATCAGAGCATTAGTGCCTAAACACACTAGAATTCCATTCTTTTGCAGCTTATCATACAAGTTTCTCTGCTCACCCACTTCTGCCTGTTGACTACTCTGTTAACTCAGGGTTGGATTCAGATGGATTTTTTTTTTCTTTCATTGGACACCTTTCCAGAGTCTCCTTGTGGGAACTACTCCTTCTCTCTCCAGCACTAACAATCCCTATCTCTAATTTAGGGTTCACCAGACCCTCCCCTGTACTGGCTATGACTGTGTCTGTACCTCCTACTGCACTGCAAGCTCACATGGTAATGTAACTTCATCATTCACTCATCTTATTGTTACCTATAATAATTAACCCAATGCAAGTGTTAATACTTTTTTTAATTGAGCCACAAGTGTCTCCTTTTTGGGAAAAATCAAAATCACAAACATTAATATGTATTAGTTAGAATTAATAACAAGAAACTGAATAGTCATTCTATGGAAGGCAAGGATCAGCACTTAAATGAAGAATTCATTCTACCTAATGAAAACAGATAGTTTATAGCTACTCAAGAAATGGTTAACTTTGCTAATTAATAAACCAGCTCTGGTGAATGGTAAAAATCTCATGTGCTTTAGAAAACACTTGCTTCTGTCACAGCTGCTACCAGATGAGACCAGCAAGCCACAGAATCTTATTTCATACATTTTCTGTCACAGTATTCTTCACCCTAAGTCTTCAAATTTTTAATTTTTTAGATTAAAGAACATAAGGGCCTTTGGAAATTTCTCAAGATTCCATTTATCTGACAAAAAAATAGGTTTATACTTTAAAATAGAACATTCCTGTTTATACTTTAAAAGGATAGTCATATACTTAAATTTAAATGATTTTATGATAGTTTCATTAACAATGAATACATTTTATAGTCTACAGATTATCAGTTAAATATTCAAGGATTTCTATTTGGTTAGGAGATGAACAGCATAATTAGATAATATGAAACCAATTTTATTAGTTTATTGTTTTACTAAGTGGTAAATGAAATACCCATTATTAAGTTCCTTAATATGTACAGTTGTCACACAAAGCTATATACTACGAATTCTAATATGCATAGAATTAATAATTTTAAAACACATACAAACACCAAACTGGAAGAAATTTTTTAAAGAACTAAAAACATATTTCAGTATTTGAGAAAGATAAAAATGTCTTCTAACAATCACAATTTGTACCTCTTAAATAATATTAGTAATAACTAATAACAGCTATTATTCAACAAAAGAAAGTGGCTTACTTATCACAATCTAATCTAACATTTTTATTTCACATCAACAGTTAAAACTCAGTCTAAAATAAAATGCTAGTTAGAAAGCATTATTTTACTTATCTTCATAGCAGCTGCCAATCAACATGAGGACAGATCAAAGGGAACAGACACGGGGAGGACAAGATGAGCAGCAGTAAAAACACTAATTTTTTAACCCCTTCCACTCTGTCTCTAAAAATGATATCAACTGGTCTGCAAAATTGCAAGTTTAATATGTTAGTTCTTTCCCTTTCCCCATCCCCAAGGTTCTGCCGTGATCATCAGGATGACTTACAATCTGGATGTACTGGCCTCATTCAGAAAACAGTCTTAAGAAAAATCAATCTATATTTAGCTGCTTTCAATTATTATTTTTGTTATAGATGTCAATATGCAAATTTTAGAATTTTCCTAAAGTCAGATATTCTTATAAAATATTTTGAATTCACTATACTTACCTTTATTCCCGAAACAAACTTTATTTTTGAGTGCATGTATTAAAGTAACTAGGGAGCAATGGGAGTTAGAAGAGTAAATCAAACAAAAAATGATATATAACAAGAAATGAAAAAATAAGGAAAAGCATAAAATGTCATTTAAAAAGATGAACTATTCAATATCAACATCATATTAAAATAGCATTACTAAAAATACCTGTAATTTTTTTTCTTTTTAATGTGAACACAAGCAATCAATCCTCTTTTCCAATTCAAGCCACACTTATAGAATAAATTACCTTGGAGTGCTGCTCTTTTAACTTCATTATTATACCGGGATCATCTTTTTTGCTAGCCATTAGCAATCTAAACATCTGTTCTCGATACTTGCTCATTATAAGTTCCAAGGCAGACTGATGTTCTTCCAGAGATGTACGCAATTCTGTTAAAAGTAACGGTGTATTTTATTTTCTCTTGAGTTAAAGATATACAGAATAGTCCCGTCAATACCACATGTATCAAAAAAGCAACTGATATATAGGGTATTTTAAAAGGAAATATAACACAAAAACCTAGCCACATGACACCAAATGAAGTTTCTAGTTAGTTTCTTAAATGACCATTTTAATCACGTTTTGACAATCACTTTAAGAAAAATTTACTGAACAGCAACTTAATAATCAGACAATGCTCTCTCTGTATTAAGAATACCAGAAGGTCACAGATCTCAGACTCTAGTGCAAAAAAGAATAGTAAGTGCAAAGTGGAGTGTTACTCATATACAGAATTTGAGTACGGAACTGAGTTCCTAGAGTTGAAAAATGAAGAGAAAGGCAGTGTAAGCAGGGAGGCGTGAAAGTAAAGTGGTTAGGAACTGTTTTGAGATGGCATGAGCAAAGGGTCTGTGGAGAAGGCAGCTCTGGGAAAAAGAACAGAAAACTGGAAACAAACTTAGAAGGTCCTTGTGCTAGGAAATAAGGATATAGCAGGGGCCAGTGTTGTGGCGTAGTGTGTAAAGCCACCGCCTGTGAAACCAGCATCCCATATGGGCGCTGGTTCAAGTCCCAGCTGCTCCGCTTCCAGTTCCACTCCCTGCTATTAAGATGGCCCAAGTGCTTCAGCCTGTGCCACCCACGTGGGAGACCCAGATGAAGGTCCTGGCTTTGGCCTGGCCCAGCTCTGGCCATTGCAGCCATCTGAGGAGTAAACCAGTGGATCAAAGATCTCTCTCTGTGGCTCTAACTTTCAAACAAATAAATAAAAATGTTAAGAAAAAAAAAAAAAAAAAAAAGCTAGTGCTAGATAGCTAAGTTTGCATCTTTAAAAAGAAAGCCAAAGTTTTATGTGCAATAATGTGATCAGGTTTATTTTTGAAAAATCAATCTGGTGCCTGTGGTAAAATGGTTGGAGAGGAAAAGATACTGCAACCAGGGGACCACTTAGGACACTTCAGGTAAGAGTCTAAGCACCCAAGCTGGTGCCAAAGCAGTGGGCCACAGAGAACGAAGCTAGTTATTTCACAGGTAAAACAATGACACACACTGGATACTGAGGGGAAGAATCTAAGATGAAGCCAAACAGGGCTGACATGCCGACGTAGGATGGGATAAAGAGCCAAACAGGGTTTAGCTACATGAACGAGAAATGAGACCAACGTCATTCAAAACAGGAACTTTGGTTGTCCGTTTTCCATTTTTGAAAACATTAACTGTTCTCTATAGTATAATTTTAAAGTTTTCTTCTGATGTGCTATTCAAAGAGATACTGTCTTGCCTTTGTTCTCTTGTTGTAGCTCTCTGATTTGTCTGTTTTCTTGCTGGATTCCCATTACTAATGTGGACCGTGGCCGATGTCTTGCCACTTCATTAAGTTCTTGAATTTCTTCTTGATACTAAAAAAAATAAAGGGACCCAATTAAAAAATGGAAAAAGAATTTGTATCAATTTTTCTCTAAAGATAGACAAATGGCCAGTAAGTACATGAAAAGACGCTTCACATCATGAGTCATTAGGGAAAGGCAATTCAAAGATACCACTGCACAATCACTAGGATGACTGTAATTTAAAGGACTTAAGACCACTTAGGTGGCACAGCAAGCTAAGCTGCTTCACTTCCTACCCATCTCCCTGCTAATGCACCTGAGAAAAGTAGCAGAACACAGCCCAAGTCCTTGGGACCCTGCACCAACGTGGGAGACCAAGATGAAGCTCCTGGCTTTGGCCTGGCCTAGCCGTTGCGGTCATTTGGGGAGTGAATCAATGGATGGAAGGTCTCTATGTGTCCTTTTCTGTCTGTAACTATGCCTTTCAAATAAAACTTAAAAAAAAAAAAAAAAAAAAGACAAAGGGCAGATGTTTTAGAACAATAGGTTAAGCCACTGCTTGAGACCCTCGCATCCCATACAGAAGTACTGACTTGAGTCTGGGCTACTTCACTTCCAATACAGCTACCTGATAATGCGTCCTGGGAGGCAGCAGAAGATAGCCAAGTGTTTGAGCCTGTCAACCAGGTGGGAGGCCAGGATTGGGTTCTGGCCTCCTGACTTGGGCCTGACCCAGCCCTGGCTGTTGTACACATTCAGGGACTAAACCAACAGACAGAAGATAGCTTTCTCTGTTGCTCTGCCTTTCAAGTAGATGAAAATAAACACTTAAAAAAAAAAAAAAAGGAAAAAAGGACAATAACCAGTGTTGAAGATGTGGAGAAACAGCAACCTTCGCAACATTCATGGGAATGTAAATAGTGTAGCTCTCTGGGAAATAGCCTGGCAGATCCTGAACAAGTTAAATACACAGTTATTATATGACCCATGCATTCTACTCCTAGGTATACACCTAAAAGAAATGGAAACAGAGTTGGTGCTGTGGCATAACTGGTAAAGTTCGAGTCCTGGCTGTTCCTCTTCTGATCCAGCTCTCCGCTCTGGCCTGGGAAAGCAGTAGAAGATGGCCCAAGTGCTGGGCCCCTGTACCCATATGGGAGACCCAGAAGAAGCTTCTGACTCCAGATCGGTCTAGCTCTGGCTGTCACAGCCCTTTGGAGAGTGAACCAGCGGATGGAAAAATTTGTTTGTCTCTCCCTCTCTGTCTCTAACTCTACCTCTCAAATAATCTTAAGAAAAAACAAAAAATGCAAACATATGTATACACAGAAACCTATACACAATAATCATAGCAACATTATTTATAATAGCTGAAAAGTGAAGCAATCTAAATGTTCATCAGCTGATGAATGGATAAACATAATGTATTAGGCTTGCTTTACTATCCCTGCTTTCATCTTTCTGAACTTTAATTTCATTTCAGTGAAAACAAATGGAGGCAAGCTGGCTACCACAGTAACAATGAATTACTGATGCAGGCTACAACATAGATGCATTTTTTTAAAGATTTATTTTATTTATTTGAAAGGCAGAGTTACAGAGAGGCAGAGGGAGAGAGAAAGAGAGAGGTGTTCCATCTGCTGGTTCACTCCCTAGATGGCTGCCAATGGCTGGAGCTGAGCCGACCCAAAGCCAGGAGTCAGGACCTTCTTCCAGATCTCCCATGCAGGTGCAGGGGCCTGAAGACTTGGGCCATCCTCCACTGCTTTCCCAGGCCATAGCAGAGAGCTGAACTGGTAGTGGAGCAGCTGGGACTTGAACTGGTACCTATATGGGATGCTGGCACTGCAGGTGGTGGCTATACCTGCTATGCCACAGTGGCAGACCCTACAGATGCATCTTAAAAACATTACGGGCCTGCAGCGCCGGCACCCTGGGTTCTAGTCCCGGTCGGGGCACCGGATTCTGTCCCTGTTGCTCCTCTTCCAGTCCAGATCTCTGCTGTGGCCCAGGAGTGCAGTGGAGGATGACCCAGGTCCTTGGGCCCTGCACCCGCATGGGAGACCAGGAGAAGCACCTGGCTCCTGGCTTCGGAGTAGCGCAGTTTGCCAGCTGTAGCGGCCACTGTGGGGTGAACCAATGGCAAAGGAAGACCTTTCTCTGTCTCTCTCTCTCTCACTATCCACTCTGCCTGTCAAAAAAATTACATTAACGAGCTAACTGTAAAGAGCCACATATTGTATCATTCCAATTATATGAAATGTCCAAAACGGGTAAAACCATAGAGATAAAAAATCAGTGGTTGCTAGGAACTGGTGAAGCAGCAGCTAGGGAGTGACTGCTGATGGCTATGAGTTTTGAGATGATGAAATGATCTAGAATTAAATGGCTCTAGTTATACAACCTGTGAGTACACTAAATCCAATGAACTGTACCCTTCTGTAAGCTAGGCTTTGTGGTAGACTAAGTGAAGTGTATCTCAATTAATAATAAAGAACATTTTCAAAAGAAATATAAAAAATCTTTAAAGAAATAGTTTGGGGACTGGTGCCATGGCGCAGAAGGTTAATCCTTGGCCTGCAGCACTGGCATCCCAAATGGGCACTGATTCTAGTCCCAGCCACTCCTCTTCCAATCCAGCTCTCTGCTGTGGCCTGGGAAAGCAATGGAAGATGGCCCAGGAAGAAGCTCCTGGCTCCCAGCTTCGGATCTGCACAGCTCCAGCTGTTACAGCCATTTGTGGAGTGAACCAACAGAAGACAGACCTTTCTGTCTCTCTCTCACTGTCTGTAACTCTAGCTCTCAATAAATGAAATCTTTAAAAAAAAGTTTGTATTTTTTAAAGGTAAAGATTTAACTTTAAAAATGTACTTATTTTGAGCCGGCGCCGTGGCTCAATAGGCTAATCCTCCACCTTGCGGCGCCGGCACACCGGGTTCTAGTCCCGGTTGGGGCGCCGGATTCTGTCCCGGTTGCCCCTCTTCCAGGCCAGCTCTCTGCTATGGCCCAGGAGTGCAGTGGAGGATGGCCCAGGTGCTTGGGCCCTGCACCCCATGGGAGACCAGGAAAAGCACCTGGCTCCTGGCTCCTGCCAGGATCAGCGCGGTGCGCCGGCTGCAGCGGCGGCCATTGGAGGGTGAACCAACGGCAAAGGAAGACCTTTCTCTCTCTGTCTCTCTCTCTCACTGTCCACTCTGCCTGTCAAAAAAAAAAAAAAAAAAAAAAAAAAAAAAAATGTACTTATTTTAATTTCAAAGTATTTTTAAGAGACAGTAATGCCATTATATCACCCCTGGTTCTTAACTTCAGATGTCACTCATTTTTTTTTTTTTTTAACAGATTAGTATCCTGAATATGTTTACTGGAGTTCCATAGTGAAACTACTTAGTTGGGAGGCTTCTAATCTGTTTAAAGTAACTGTTAGAAACAAAATAAACAAACTTGCTACACTATTTCCAGGAGCTTTGTTATAAGTATTATCCCAGGGTTGCTCTTTTTTACCAAATGGGAGGACAGAGAGAGTTGGCTATGAGCGTACATTTTCTCCCTCTGATTTTGATCATATCAGAAATTTTATAGTTCTTTTACAAACCTGAAAATTTGTGTTAAAGAGTTTCGTTGTTGTTGTTTTGTTTGTTTGTTTTTGACAGGCAGAGTTAGACAGTGACAGAGAGACAAAGAAAAGTCTTCCTTTCTGTTGGTTCACTCCCTAAATGGCCGCTACGGATCAGAAGCCAGGAGCCAGGTGCTTCCTCCTGGTCTTCCATGCAGGTGCAGGGCCCAACTACTTGGGCCATCCTCCACTGCCTTCCTGGGCCACAGCAGAGAGCTGGACTGGAAGAGAAGCAACTGGGACAGAATCTGGCGCCCCAACTGGGACTAGAACCCAGGGTGCTGGCACTGCAGGCAGAGGATTAGCCAAGTGAGCCATGGTGCCAGCCAAAGCAGTTCTAAATGGTAGTTAAATTCCATGGCCTACTAGGAGATCCTGTTATATAATGTCAAGTAAAGCTCTACTAATTTCTTCGATAACAGACAGACTTAAATGAAAAATAAGGTGGAATGTATGAATGTGATAACTGTGCATCATTAAAACCATTTTTAAGAAGCTATTTTGCTGTTAAATAGCATTATCTATTTACTTTTAAAAAGAAAATTATAAATATTTCTACATTACATAAGAGCAAAATGTGGCCCAACAAAAGGTATCATGTGGTCAAATATATCTAGATCTAACAAATTCATTTATTTTCTCAACTCAACTCTGTAAGAAAAATAAGTGAGCCCATCAACAGGTTTAGAATACACATAAATATATGAGGCATCTTCAAAACATTCATGGAAAATGTAAATTATGAAAAAATTCTGCAAGGATCTCAAAAATTTTGCACCAAAATAAACTTAATTATTATTACCATTTGTCCATGAATTTTCCCTTGTATATGTCACTTGAATATGACAAAATTATATCCTTAAGGTAAAACCAAAATGTACAAGGCAAGCTACTTTAAAACTACAGAGAATACTACAAAAAATAAGTACAAAGTAAGATGCATGTTATGACTCAAGCAATACAGAAATACCAATGACGGCTGTGTGAAATGGAATCAAGATGAAAGAAATCAAACCTGCTTCATTGCTTCTACCCGCTTGTTGAGAGCTGTGGTTTGCTCTATCAGAGATTCTGCTGCATCATCATGATCTCTCAATCTTTCAACAAGAGCTTTAGCATCAGCAAGTGCCTTCTCAATCGTGCAACTCATTTCTAAAGGAATGCCTATAAATAAAAGTAAGACTCAAAGTCAGAATTACCACCTTATTCCAGCTGCATGTTAACAGAGATAGGCTTCTTCAGCCGCCTGTGTCACAGCACTGTTCACCACTCAGAAAGAAACCATCCAACAATATCTATTGGTTTTGCTGCTGTTAGGGTATAGTATTTCAAAAAACATTAGAACATATAAATGATTCACAGATGTATCTAGAACATACAAGGATACTTCAAAAAGTTCACAGAAAATGGAGTTAAAAGGTAAGTTTACCTTGGCACAAAAAATTTTTGAAATCTATGCACATAGGGAACGTTCAAAATGCTCATGGAAAGTTTGTATGTGGGAAAAAAAACTAGGCATTTATTTGTACCAAAATACACATGTGCTAATTCCATTTCCACAAACTTTTTCAAGTACCCTCATATTTAAAATATCCTGAATGTATATTGGGGAAAAAAGTCAGTCTCCAAGGAATACTCACAGAATGTTACATTGTACAGAAACTGTATTCTTCACGAGGGCAGTCTGTAGCTGCTCATTCTGAAGGTCATCCTGTTTACAGTCTGTATCCCTGTCAATGACTGCCAGGCAGGTGTAAGAACTCCCCAAAGCCTCTGACTGACCTGGGACACTATCCACACACACACAGTACTGCAGCCAAAGTGGCCACTATGTCATTCTGCAGCAGATTCAACCTCCTCTTAGGGAAACATCTGCTCTCTATATGAACTTGCATTATAATCTCAACTCTTGCACATCCTTTATAAAGGGGGAGGGGCAGATTCTGACTCAAAGCAGTGGCTATTATGGGAAACTCTGGATATGTTAGTTTTAAAAAATTAAGAGACAATGGGGCTGGTGCTGTGGCACAGCACGTTAATCCTCGGCCTGTGGTGCCAGCATCCCATGTGGGTGCCAGTTCTAATCTCGGCTGCCCATCTTCCAGCACTCAGCTATGGCCTGGGAAAGCAGTTGATGGCCCAAGTCTTCAGGCCCCTGCACTCACTGGGAGACCTGGAAGAAGCTCCTGGCTTTGGATCGGCTCAGCTCCGACTGTGGCCATCTGGGGAAGTGAACCAGGTGGATGGAAGACCCTTCTCTCTGTCTCTCCCTCTCACTGTCAATAACTCTACCTCCTAAATAAATACAGTCTTTAAAAAAAAATAAGAGACAAAACACAAAATAGCCAATAGTTAGCTTTTTGGAAAAGGTGTATGGAGACCTCAAAACTTTAAAACTGGCATATTCAAAAACTTGATATTCTTCTGAAACCTTCTCTCCTTAAAATTCTCTGTTAAGTTTTACCCACCCTTCTATATGAACCACCTTTCTTCAAGAGTTTCCTTTAAAAAAAAAAAATCTCATTACAAATTACAGGGCCAAAAGTTAGGTTTATAAAAGTTAATAAAAATCTTGTACAGATTCAAGTCAGGGGCTATAAAGATTTTTTTTCCTTTTAACATTTATTTATTCATTTGAAAGGCAGAATTAGAGAGAGAGAGAAAGAGAGAGACACACATAGAGAAAGATCTTCTTTCCATTGGTTCACCACCCAAAAGGCCACAATAGCTAGGGCCAGATCAGGTGGAATCCAGCTGCCTGGAACTCCATCCAGGTCTCCCATGAGGCTAACAGGGGGCCCAAGTATTTGAGTCATCTTCTGCCGCCTTCCCAGGTGCCTTAGCAGGGAATTTGACTTCAAGTGGAGCAACTGGGACTTCAACTTCAACTGCTGGCATCACAGGCAGAGCTTAACCCACTGTGCCACAATCTGGGCCCCAGAATTTTCATCAACTTTAAGACAAATTTGCTAGACAATTCAGGCTTTTTCTAAATGTTACTGATCTGCAAAAAAAAGAAAAAAAAACAAAACACCAAAACGGTCAAATACTTCTTTTTCACTCAGATACAAAAAAATGCTACAAGGCAGAAAAGATTTAAATTGCCCAGCTTTATAAAAGTTTTATAAAACTTTAAAAAAATAATTCAGGCAATTCTAGAAGACTTTAATTTAATGTCATATTTAACAAAGATTAAAAACTGTGGAAACTACTGGGTAAGATATCTTAACCCATTGTAGTGCCTTGGTTTCATCCCCAGTTCTAGCTCCTGACTAGTTTTCTTCTAATGTAGATCCTGGGAGGCAGCAGTGATAGCTCAAGTAATTGAGTTCCACTGTTCCTGGTTTCCAGCTCTGGCCTGGCACGGCCCAGCCATGGCTGTTGTGGGCGTTTGTGAAATGAATTAGTGGAAGGGAGTACTCTCTGTCTTTGTCCATCCCTGCTTCTCAAATAGTAAATTTAAATTTTAATTAAAGAAAAAAATATATTTCACAAATGTTCAAATAGTACTCCTAGTTACACTTTTTTTTTTTTAATTTTTATTTATTTATTTGAGAGGTGGAGTTACAAACAGAGAGAGGGAGAGACAGAAAGGTCTTCCATCCACTGGTTCACTCCCTTAAATGGCTGCAGCAGCTGGAGCTGGGCTGATTTGAAGTCAGGAGTTTCTTTTGGGTCTCCCACATGGGTGCAGGGGCCCAAGTGCTTGGGCCATCTTCTACTGCTTTTCCATAGCAGAGAGCTGGATAGGAAGAGGAGCAGCCGGGACTCGAACCGGTACTCTTATAGGATGTCACCACTGCAGGCGGAGGATTAACCTACTGCGCCACAGCACGGGTCTCTCCTGGTCATATTTTAAAAATTATTTTCATTTCATTTGAAAAGCAGGCAGACACCCACACCCACAAACACACACGACAGACACACTGCAAGAACATGTGCAAGGCAAGAGGATTCAGTCCCCAAATGCCCACAATAGCCCAGGTTAGGCCTGGGCAGAGCCAGGAACCCAGGACTTCCTTTATGTCTCCCTTGTGTGTTTATGGGACCAACATACTTGAGTCATCATCTCTTGCTTCCCAGGAAACATAGTGGCAAAAATCTAGCATGAGGCCGGCGCCGCGGCTCACTAGGCTAATCCTCCGCCTAGCGGCGCCGGCACACCAGGTTCTAGTCCCGGTTGGGGCACCGGATTCTGTCCCGGTTGCCCCTCTTCCAGGCCAGCCCTCTGCTGTGGCCAGGGAGTGCAGTGGAGGATGGCCCAGGTGCTTGGGCCCTGCACCCCATGGGAGACCAGGAAAAGCACCTGGCTCCTGGCTCCTGCCATCGGATCAGCGCGGTGCGCCGGCTGCGGCGCGCCGGCCGCGGCGGCCATTGGAGGGTGAACCAACGGCAAAAGGAAGACCTTTCTCTCTGTCTCTCTCTCTCACTGTCCACTCTGCCTGTCAAAAAAAAAAAAAAAAAAATCTAGCATGAGAAGTGGAGCCAAAATTCAAATCCAGGCACTCTGATTTAGGCATCCCAACTGCTAAGGTCAAAGGCCCGCCCTGTCTTCTTGTAATAACTAGATCCAAGCCTCAATAAGATGATTTAATCAAACAAAGTAAATTAAAGTGTTAAGACTACCGATACAGAAAATGTCCAATGTATCACTAGAAACTCCCAGCAAGTTTTAAGACTTGAACAAGCCAAAAAACAATGCAACTTTTGGCTTCGTAGATAAGACCAAAAGATTTGTTTCCTAAGATTTTGGAGGATTAGATAAGGGTACTTAAACATTTGACAAGCAAAGGGGCCAGGAAAGCAACCAATGTCCCACACTGGCTCAAACACAAAGGGTGACTATACAAAATCTATTCCAAGATGCCTCTTTCCAGCCATGCCCTGCCCTGCTCCTCCTGAACTTGCAGGAGGAATTACTTAAAACTGTACACAGACAATAATAAAACTTTCTTATTTACATAAATGTCACTGTAACTCCTATCAATTCCACCATGAGAAAACACCAGATCCTTCAAAGTAAAATTTTTAAACTGTTGGGGTGGGTGTTTGGCCTCATGGGTAAGACACCAGTTGAGATGCCAGTGTCCCATACTGGAGTATGTAGGCTCTAGTCCAGGCTCTACTAATGATTCTGGCTTTCTACTACTGTGCACCCTGCAAGGCAGCAGGTGATGGCTCAAGCAGCTGGGTTTCTTACATCCATGTGGAAACGCAGATTGATTTCTGGTTCCTAGTTTTCAGCCTACTCCAGCTCTGTGTGGGCATCTGCAGTGCTTTGGTGCTCTCTGTCTCTGCCTCTCAGGTAAATAAAAATTAAAATAAATTTAAAATTTAAAGTTGTTTCTAAAGGCAAAGAAAGAAAACAGCTGGAGGGCAAACTGACTTGTCATAAGTAAAAAGAAAAAAAAAACAGAAAAAATATTATTTATAAAAACAACTGGTTTTAAGAAAATAATAAAAGACAAATTTTCAAGTCTAGAGCAAGAGGAAATAAAGTTTATCTTGATTTACTAGAGCCACTAAGTCCCAGGAAGCTCTAATTCTCCTAGATGCCATCTGTTAAATGAAGCCATGTGACCCCACAACAGAAACACTTCTTTATGTGTTGAACCACAGCACGTACAAGTGTTGAGGACAAGACCTACTTCCAAATAAAATGTGCTACGGTTTCCTAGATACGATCAGATGAAAGCTCATGTAGACATCAGAACCCTTATTCTGTATATAATTCAGGAAGTTGCATGGAGGAAAAAAGCTCATACTCCCAGAGTCCTCTGGGCAAAAGAATCCAGAGACAGAGAGTCACTGAAGCCCAGCACCAGTCTGGACAGGGGCTTTCTTCATGGAGCATGAAGCCTCCTTGCTTCAAAGCAGTCATAGACCTTGACTAAATTAATCAAAGTGTATCCAGATTCTACACTAGACCTTTAAACCTAATGCTGCCATATATAAAAAACGCTATGACTAAAGGCAAACACCCCCGGTTTTCTACCTTTGAATGACTATTGCTATTTTTTTCTTTTCATGTAACTATCTGCTGGTGCGATACTCTTAACCAGCAGTCTCTACCTACTAAAAAATTTCAAGATTGTGTTTCTGTCATTCAGGAAGTATACAGGCCTCAAATGAAACTTGTGGTCTCCCTGGTACTAAATCTTGACTTTACTGTTTGTTAATTGGTTTTATATTAAAAATGAAGTGGTAATACCAGGCTTGATTTATAACAGAATAATTGAGTTTTATCACTGATGAACTTAATTTTAAAACACAAGTCAAAGTGATCAAATGACTTAATTGTGGCCCTCCAGGATAAAAGTAGTTTGTTGGAATGAAAATATACATGGTAATAGCTCGCATGCTTTTATTATTTATTTATTATTTGAAAGAGAGAGCGTATGTTGTTTCCCCATCCACTAGTTCACTCCCCAAAAGCCTGCAAAGGCAGGAGCTGGGCCAGGATGAAGTTGGGAGCCTGAAACTCAATTCAAGTCTTTCATGTGGGGGGCAAGGGCCCAATCACTTGAGCTATCAAACACTGCTTAACAGAGTTTGCATTAGAAAAAAGCTAATTGGGAGCCAGAGCAAGGAGCAGAATCCAGGCACCTTTAGGATGTGAGTGCCCCAACCAGGCATACCTGCTCCTGGTGCACTTTTTGAATATTTACTTCTTTAAAATGCTATAAAGCAAAGAGGACCCTCAGACAGCCCATAACAAACAAGTACATTAACTTTGTGATGGCTTGATTTTAACAGAAGTGATGGCAGCCACAACAGTAGATACACAGTAGGAATAAAATATGCAAGTCCTTATGCATAGGCCTCATATGAAACAACAAAATTAGAACAAATCCATGGAGAAGTTTAAATATGCCATCATAGACATACAACATCTGCCTGTCAAATTCCAAAGAAATGGAGGATGGTCAGTTTGTAAGATCCTTGAGAACTAGCCGGCGCCGCGGCTCACTAGGCTAATCCTCCGCCTAGTGGCGCCGGCACACCGGGTTCCAGTCCCGGTCGGGGCGCCGGATTCTGTCCCGGTTGCCCCTCTTCCAGGCCAGCCCTCTGCTGTGGCCAGGGAGTGCAGTGGAGGATGGCCCAGGTGCTTGGGCCCTGCACCCCATGGGAGACCAGGAAAAGCACCTGGCTCCTGGCTCCTGCCATCGGATCAGCGCGGTGCGCCGGCCGCAGCGCGGCGGCCATTGGAGGGTGAACCAACGGCAAAGGAAGACCTTTCTCTCTGTCTCTCTCTCTCACTGTCCACTCTGCCTGTCAAAAAAAAAAAAAAAAAAAAAATCCTTGAGAACTGGGGCCAGTGCTATAGCACAGCAGGTTAAGCTGCCTCCTGTCAGCATCCCTTATGGGTGCTGCTTCATATCCTGGCTGTTCCAATTCCAACTCAGCTCTCTGCTAATGTGCCTGAGAGGGCAGTGGAGAATGCCTGAAGTGCTAGGGCTCCTACCACCCACAAGGGGGCCCCAGATGAAGGCCTTGGCTTTGGCCTGGCCCAATGCTGGCTATTTTGGGATGGAAGGTATCTATGTCTCTCCCACTCTCTCTAATTTTGCCTTTGAAATAAAAAGAAATCAATCAACCTTAAACAAAAAAATCCATGAGGATAAAAACAGACATAATCAGAATGGCGACCAGACAATACCAGAGCACTAAAAACTTCATTGGGGCTGCATTGTGGTGCAGCGGCTTAAACCATCACTTTTTTTTTTTCAACTTTCAATAAATATAAATTTCCAAAGTACAACTTTCGGTTTACAGTGGCTTTCCCCCCCATAACCTCCCTCCCATTCGCAACCATCCCATCTCCCACTCCCTCTCCCATCTCATTCTTCATCAAGATTCATTTTCAATTATCTTTATACATAGATCAACTTAGTATATTCTAAGTAAAGATTGCAACAGTTTGCACCCGCACAGATACACAAAGTATAAAGTACTGTTTGAGTAGTAGTTTTACCGTTAATTCACATAGTACAACACTTTTTTTCTTTCTTTTTTTTTTTTTTTTTTTCTTTTTGGACAGGCAGAGTGGACAGTGAGAGACAGAGACAGAGAGAAAGGTCTTCCTTTTCTGTTGGTTCACCCCCTAATGGCCGCTGCGGCCGGCGCGCTGCAGCTGGTGCACCATGCTGATCCAAAGCCAGGAGCCAGGTGCTTCTCCTGGTCTCCCATGCAGGTACAGGGCCCAAGGACTTGGGCCATCCTCCACTGCACTCCCAGGCCACAGCAGAGAGCTGGACTGGAAGAGGAGCAACAGGGACAGAATCCGACGCCCCGACCGGGACTAGAACCGGGTGTGCCAGTGCTACAGGCAGAGGATTAGCCTACTAAGCCACGGCGCCAGCCTTGAGCCACTTGTAAACTAGCTCTCTGCTATGGCCTGGGAAAGCAATAGAAAATGGTCAATTCCTTGGGCCCCTGCACCCACATGGCAGACCTGGAGGATGCTCCTTGCTCCTGGCTTCAGATCGACACAGCTCTGGCCACTGTGGCCGACTGGGGAGGAATCAGCAGATGGAGGATCTCTCTCTCTCTCTGCCTCTCCTCTTTCTGTGTAACTCTGACTTTCAAATAAATAAATAAATCTTTTAAAAGGTAGATTATCAGAATAAATTTAAAAAGAAGGCCCAACTACATGCTGTTTACATGAAACTCCAAGTATGACAGAGGAAGGATAAAAGAATGGGAAAAGGACACACTACACAAATACTCATCAAAAGAAAGCCAGCATGCTAATGAGCACATGAGAATATGCTCAGTATAATTAGCCACCAGGGAAATGCAATTCAGCACCACAGTGAGATATATCTATTAGGATGTCTACAATAAAAAAGAAAAATAAGTGTTAGCTACCACAGAAACTGAAACCTTCATAAACTGCTGGTGGGAATGTAAAATGGTGTAGCCATTTTGAAAACAGTCTGGCATTTCCTCCAAAGGTTAAACATATAATCCAGCAATTTCCACTTTCAGGTATACACCAAGAAATTTAAAACGATTAGAAACAAATGTTCACAGCAATATTATTCATAACGGCCAAAGAGTAAACTTACCCAAAATATCCATCAAATGATGAGTGAATAAAATGTAGTATATTAATACAGTGGAATATTTGGACAGAAAAATAAAGAAATCAAGGGCCGAGGATGATGTCCTGACATGCGCAAATCCATAACATGTAAGATAGGTTGGTAGCTGCTGAGGGCTGGGGTGATACTGGGGAATCGGGAAACCGTAGGGAGACTGAGACGTGAGTACTAATAGCATACAGGTCCTTTTGGGGGTAATGAAAATGTCCTCAATTGATTCTGGTGATTGCTGAAGAATCCTGAGTATATTAAAAAATAAAATATATACTTAAAATGGGTGAATAGTATGCTGTGTGAATTATATGTCTCCAAAAAAGTATAATTTTAAAGAAGCTGAAGTGGCCATAAATATTAGAAAAAGGCCGGAAGCCGGCGCTGTGGTGTAGTATGCAGACTCCACCTGCAGCAGCCATCTGGAGAGTGAACCAGCAGATGGAAAACTTTTTTCTCTCCCTCTCTGTCTATAACTGTACTTCTCAAATAAATAAGTAAATTTAGAAGAAGAAGAAGGAGAAGGAGGGGAGAAGGAAGAGGAGGAGGAGAATCAGAAGAAGTCAACTTCAAAGAAAAGAACATTAGCAGGGACAGAGGAGCACCATATGAGGGCCGATTCACCAAGCAGATAAAGAATGCTAAGCCGTATGTTCCTAACTAGAGTTTCACAATAACGCAAACCTGGAAGAACTGCAAGGATAGACGTATATATCCACCAACTCTCCCTTCTTAGCAGTTGATGTAACTGGTACACAGAAAATCAACAAGGATACAGATGAAATAAATACTATCAACTAAGAGAGCCGGCGCCGTGGCTCAATAGGCTAATCCTCCACCTTGCGGCGCCGGCACACCGGGTTCTAGTCCCGGTTGGGGCGCCGGATTCTGTCCCGGTTGCCCCTCTTCCAGGCCAGCTCTCTGCTATGGCCAGGGAGGGCAGTGGAGGATGGCCCAGGTGCTTGGGCCCTGCACCCCATGGGAGACCAGGAAAAGCACCTGGATCCTGGCTCCTGCCATCGGATCAGCGCGGTGCGCCGGCTGCAGCGGCGGCCATTGGAGGGTGAACCATCGGCAAAAGGAAGACCTTTCTCTCTGTCTCTCTCTCTCACTGTCCACTCTGCCTGTCAAAAAAAAAAAAAAAAAAAATACTATCAACTAAGAGGATCAAATCTGTATCTCTGAAATGTTACAAGCACCATTAGCAGACCAGAACAGTCCCTTGGTTTCCCTTTCCAAGGTTTCAGCTACCTGGGTTCAACAGTAGTTGGAGAACATCAAATGGAAAATTCCAGAAATAAACAATTTGCAAGTTTTAAATTATGTCCTGCTGAGTAGCATGATGAAATCTCCCATGGGTCTGCCCTGCCTGGGACATGAACCAGCCCTCTCTCCAGTGCTACCCATGCTATGTATTCTACCTGCCACTACTCACATAGTAGCTGTATCCTTTATCAGATTGGCTACCATGGTATCCTAGGGCTTCTGTTCAAGTAACCCTTAATTTACTTGATAGTCCCAAATCATAAAAGTAGCCATGCTGGCAATCTGGATATGCCAAATTCAGGCCATAAGTACTTCCTTAATGAAAAGTAACCATTTAATAAGGAAGGGGGAACAAATCATGCACTGAAATTGCTAAGATCTATACTAAGAATACTGCATCCGTGAAACTGAAGGAAAAACTATTTTTTCCTAGTTTGCTGCACAGCTCAAACTGCAAAAGTCACAGACACAGTGCATGATAAGTACTTAGTCAGATGGAAGAGGCACTACGTCTGTGGGTGGAAGATCTTAACAGAAAACATGTTCTAACTGCAAGTCCCAGAAAGCACTGAGCCTATATAAAGATTTCAGTAAGGGATCCTCTGAAATGCATGGCACCAAGCTGCTCATTGCTAAGGGATGGCTGCAGATTCAGGAACAGGTTTGTCTTGAAAAATATGAAAATTTCTCAGGGACTGCATTTGCTCATGAAGAAGAGGCCACATCATCTTCAGCAGAGTTGAAGAAGTTGATCAGGGAGAACGGATACATCCAAGTCGTCAATTGTGAGGAAGCCTGGTTCTTTTAGAAGATGCCCAGGGTACAAGATAAAACCAGGTGAAGGGTACAAAGTAAAGAAACCCATGTGCTCCCCATGTACTTTTTTATTTTTTTTATTTTTTTATTTTTTTTTTATTTTTTTTTTATTTTTTGACAGGCAGAGTGGACAGTGAGAGAGAGAGACAGAGAGAAAGGTCTTCCTTTGCCGTTGGTTCACCCTCCAATGGCCGCCGCGGCCAGCGCGCTGCGGCCGGCGCACCGTGCTGATCCGATGGCAGGAGCCAGGAGCCAGGTGCTTTTCTCCCATGGGGTGCAGGGCCCAAGCACCTGGGCCATCCTCCACAACCGGGACAGAATCTGGTGCCCCGACCGGGACTAGAACCCGGTGTGCCGGCGCCGCTAGGCGGAGGATTAGCCTAGTGAGCCACGGCGCCGGCCTCCCCATGTACTTTTAAGAGAGTCTATATCTACATATCTTTTATTACATACATCATAATTCTTATTTTCAGTTGTTAACCTCTTACTGTACTTAATTTATAAATTAAAATCTATCACCTTTTATATGCATATAAAAAACCCCAGTATATATAAAGTTTGGTATTCTCTGAAGTTTCAGGCACTGGGAGTCCTAGAACGTATGCTGCATAGTTAAGTGGGGACTACCTATTTTTTTTTTAATTAATTTATTTTGAAGGAGTTAGAGAGAGGAAAAGAGGGACACAGATGAAGAAAGAGAGAGACCTTCCATTTGTTGGTCCACTCTCCAGATGGCCAAAACAGCCAGCAAGAGGCCAAGTGCAAGCCAGGTCTCTCAAGTGGGTGGCAGGGGCTTCCTCAGATCATTAGCAGGGAGCTGGATTGGAAGTGGAGCAGCCAGGACATAAACCAGAACCCATATGGGATGCCAGCGTCAGAGGCAGCGGCTTTACCTGCTATGCCATGCTACCAGCCCCTGTCTATCACTTGTAAGCACATGATATTCACTAGGGAATATCATATCCTGGATCACAAAACAAACCTTAACAAATTTAAAAGAATTGCAATTATATAAATGATATTCTCTGACCACAAAGAAATTAAACTAAAATAAATAACAGGGATATAATCAGGAAATCTCCAAATATTTGGAAGTTAAACACACCTCTACACAATCCATGAGTCAAAAGTAAGTATCTGAAAATTAGAAGACATTTTGATCTAAATAAACTTGAAACATATCTAAAATTTTACCATGTATGTATGCTTTTATTAGATTACAAAGATCTCAAGTCAATTATCTAAGCCTCATTATTTAGAAAGTAGGAAAAGGGCTGGTGCCGCGGCTCACTTGGCTAATCCTCTGCCTGCAGAGCAGGCACCCCGTATGGGCGCTGGGTTCTAGTCCCGGTTGGGGAGCCAGATTCTGTCTCTGTTGCTCCTCTTCCAGTCCAGCTCTCTGCTGTGGCCTGGGAAGGCAGTGGAGGATGGCCCATGTGCTTGGGCCCTGCACCCACATGGGAGACCAGTAGGAAGTGCCTGGCTCCTGGCTTCAGATTGGTGCAGCACGCCAGCCGTAGCAGCCATTTGGGGAGTGAACCAATGGCAGGAAGACCTTTCTCTCTCTTTCTAACTGCCTGTCCAAAAAAAGAAAAAAGTTGGAAAAGAAGACCCCAAAAGAAAATAATAAAGGTAAAATCAATGAAATCAAAAACAGGAAAAGCAACATAGGAAAACTGATAAAATCAAAAGCTCGTCCTTTTCAAAGATCAATAAAGTTGGTAAATCTCCAGCAAAACTGAACAAGAAAATAGAGAAAACAAACAGCCAGTGTCAGCAATGAAAGAAGTGCTATCACCACAGACCCCTAATTCATTCAAAGGACAGGTGAATACAACAATTCCATACATATGAATTGGGTAATTTAGATGAAGTGGACTAATTTCTCAAAACCCACGAGTCACAAGGTCAAGCAAGATGAAACAGTTAACTAGTAATAGTCCCTTGACTATTAATTACAGTTAGCAGAGTTTCTAACTATTAAAGTTTTTTTTAACTATTCTATGGTATTCTTATGACTACTGGAGAAACTGAATGTGTAGTTAAATATCTTCTGCAAAAAATCTCCAAGCACATATAGCAAACTGAACCAAACAACTTAAAGAAGAAATAACACCAATATTACACAATCTCTTCAAGAACTCAGAAAAACGAATACTTCTAAACTCATGACATTGTTACTCTGATACTCAAAGTAGACAAAAGATACTACAAAAAAAGCAATCTACAGATCAGTATCTCTCCTAACGTAAATGCAAAAACCCTCATAAAATATTAGCAAGTGAAATTCAGTAACGGCTACAGAACCACACACCATGACCAAGAGGGTTTCACTCTGGAATTTAAGACTGTCTCAAAACTCAAAAATCAATGTAGTCCACCAAAGAAGAAAATTGCTTGACCCTATCAACTGGTACATCAGAAAAAACTAAGCATCTTTTCATAGTAAAACATCTTTTTCAAACTAGGACTAGAAGGGGATTTCCTCAAATTGAGAAAGCAGATTTCCAAAAAATTCTGCAGCAGACATCATACTTAATGATAAAAAACTGGATATTTTCCCCCTGTTATGAGGAACAAGACAAAGATGTCCCCAAATACCACTCTGGTTCAAGATACTAGTACAATAGGCTAGAAAAAAGGAAAAAGGCATATAGACTGCAAAAGAATAAAACTGATCTTACTCACAATCCACACTGTTGTCTATATAGAAAATCCAAGAGAAAAAAAGAAAAAAATTTTTAAAACTAATATGTGATTATATCAACACCACAAGCTCCAAGCAGAAAAATTAACTGGTTTTCTATAAACTAGCAAGGAACAGTTGGAAACCAAAAAATGTAAAAAGCAAAACCTTTACAATAGCTTAAAAAAAAAAAAGTAATTTCCAATCAAAACCCTGGCAGGATTTCTTGAAGAATAAACAATTATACAATTTCTATGAAAATGCAAAGTAACTAGACTATCCAAAACCATTTGAAAATAAAACTAAAGAAATCACACAATCAAATTTTAAGGCTTGGTATAAAGTTACAGCAATCCAGACAGTGAAGTACTGACAGAGACAGAACAAAGATCCAGAAATAGGCACATGGAAACATAGCCAATAGGTATTTGAAAAAAAATGCAAGTCAAGGGGAAAAAGGTTTTTTTCAACAAATGGTGTTGGCAGAACTGGACATCTACAGGACAAAAAATTAATTCCAACATAATTTATATATTTTATACAAAAGTTAACTCAAAATGGACCAGAAGTCTAAATACAAAATTTAAAAATAACACTTTTAGAAAAAAATATGAGAAAATATTTAAGACAGGGTTAGGCAAAAAATTTTTAGGTACAATACCAAAAGCATAATTTATAGAAGAAAAATTTGATAAACTGGACTTCATTAAAATTACAGAATTCTTATAGATTGGGAAAATATTTTCAAATCATGTATCTGGCAAAGGACTCGTATCTAGATTACATAAAAATCTTTCAAAAATAACAATAACCCAGTTATGGCAAGTCAGTTTCTTTCCTCAAATTTGCTTTACCACTCTTAGGCTTTTTTCCAACATAATTCAACACAAATGGATTTCTAGAACACGCTAGGGTAAAATCAAACTGCTAGGCAATAGTTTTAATTAATTCAAACTGTTGGTAAATTTCCGAACCTTTGGAATATTTCTTCATATCATCATTTAGCAACAGGATGCCATTCTCATGTCATCAATGAGGAAACAGATGCAGGGAGTCCAAATTCTCCCATCAGGAGCTGAGTGACAGTGCCACAACCAAGCAAGCATACTATACCAGAAATAGAATGCCTGATCCCCAGGCTAGTATTCTATTGTCAAGCCTCGTCGGATCCACAGGGCTTTTCCTAAACAAACCCCATCTCCATCTCTCTAATGGACACAGCAGACTCCCTGACCCGACCCTGCAATCCATGATATTAAAATACCGGAAATAAATGAAGACATTATATGATTATAGTTAGAAAAAAATTTTAAAATAACAGAATTTCAAATATTTTTTTCATATAACCAATAAAAGTCTAGCAACCATTTTAATCAGGCATCATTTAATTATGACTCAAGAATGTTTACTAAACTTTTTAAAATTATAATTAACATCCACTTTAAAAAACATTCTCTCTTGATTACATGACGAAGTCCTATCACAATGAACTACACTTAAAATTTGTCTTCTAACTTAAAAGTTATTTGCTCAGGATATGGAATAGCAGGTAATTCAAAGCATATTTATAACAGCTTCAGAAAAACACAGTTTCTAAGAATCTGCATGTTCATTTCCTATATGTGAAACCACACGAAGTTTAAAATATTTTCTAATATGCAGTTAGTCTGCCTCCTTTTGTGAGAACCAAGGTGCTTTTCTAGTATTTTTGGTAAGTAGAGGGAAGAGTGTTTTCCAATTCTTCTAATAAGTTCTAAATTTCTAAAAATAGACTCCAGTAGAAAAGGGGTATTATCAATTCATTTTTACAGTGCCTGTTTAATCAAAAAATACTTACATTATTTTCTATATGTAGGTCCAAATTACAGGGGATTTTTTTTAAAGCCAATTTTTTTTAATTTTTTGCTGTGTTAGCCATATTCTCACCCACTTCACCACCCAAAGACATTTGCAGTTAGACTCTTGGCAGAAGGTTCAGAACATTCTGCAGCTGATGAAAGAGAAACCACCACCTACCCAGGATGGCAACTGCCAGCTGCTTACTTTCAGATTTGGGTTAAGAAAAACACCAAGTCACTCTTCTTCCTTTATCCACGGATCCACTGTCCTACAGGTGAACCTTACAGAAAGACTGGCACTCTTCAGGTGCCACCGGATGCCTCCAACATGTCTACATCTAGCCTAACTTTTTTTTTTTTCCTCACTGATCAGGCGAGTGCCTCTAATGTTAATTAGTGGATAATATTAAATGACACATAAGAAAACAGAAAAAAGGCATAGTTAACGGCTTCTATAGACCTATATTCTTAACAGAACAAGGAGTGCATGTGAATGACATACAAAAGCAAGCATCTTACACAGGCCCATCACCGCATTCGACAACAGAAAATTTCCAGTGTCCTTAACATCGGCGGAATGAAGATGTTTGGAGCTCTATGGAGCAGCTTTCTGAAGAAAATGAATTCTTAAAGTTGGAAGGCACAGAAGCTGGAAATAGGGACACTGGAAGATTCTAAGTCACACATGTTCCCTTAGAATTGTGGTTAAAAATAAATTGCACGTACATATGTTCACGCAACATGACATTTCTAGAAGAAACCCACCTCATCTATAGCCAAGAAGTCCGCCCAAGAGCTGCCTGAACCCAACGCTAAGCATCGTCTGCAATCTAAGACACCTACGTGTTTCCCATTATTTTCCAAATATTAACAGACAGCAGTAAAATAAACACAAGACCACTTAAGAGCATGCTAGGTTTTCGCCATTACACAGAGTCTCAGTCCACCACAAGCACAACTCCACCTGTGCCGCAAGGTCGAGAGGCGTGAAGCGAACACACGAGGCACCTCGTGGTCCAGCATGTTCAGGCCCGAGATCGCCGACGGCGGCTACTTTATCAACAGGCACACGAATGCCTGTGGACCAGCACTGGGCCAGCTTTTGTTCCGAAGGAGCAGTAAGCCACGACTCCAGGACAGACAGACAGACGCACAAAGAGCACAAGCTAATAAACGCGGCAGAGCTGCCCCAAGTGCGCGGGGAGCACCGGGGAGCCGGGAGAAGGCGCGGCGCACACGCACCGAGGTGTGAAACCGCACGGCGAGCCCGGGCAGCCAGCCAGGGGTCTGGCGTGGGTGGACACTGCGAGTGTCTGCAGGGGTCCGACCGATACGGTCGCTGGTCAAGTTTCAGCCTACGGGCGGACGACGGGAGGCAGCAACCGGCTTGGGGAGGGGGAGGGGTGTGTGTGTGACCGCACTCATTCTGCAATTACAAGTAACGCGGTGCACGGTGCGTGGCCGTGCAGAGCCAAGGATGGGGTCCTAACGCGGACACAGCAGGACGGACACAGAGGCAGGCAGAAGACAGCCAGCAAACCGGAAAGCCCCCAGGAGGGCAGCTTCGAGACAAGAGGCGATGGCCGCGCGCGTCCGCCGCCGCCAAGGGGCCACTGGGGTCGGCCGGGGGTCCGTCCCTCCCCCTCCCCCACCCCTGCCCGGGAGCGCCCAGGTGGGTGAGGCGGAGGGTGTGTCCACAGCGCTGGAGCCGAAGCTTCTCCTTCAACTTTCCGCACCTCGGTTCCGGGAAGAGGACCAGGAAGTCGGCTCCCAGGAGCAGAGCGCTCCGAGGGCGAGCTGCCCGGGCCGCGGCGGCCGGCGGCTCCGGAGCGGCCCAGGCGGAGCGGGCTGCCCGCTCGCCTCTCCCTGCACTCCGTCCACTTACTCGGCTCTCAATCCCTCGCAGCCGTCAGCTGTGGAGACTGGGACTCAAAGCCTCCGCCAACCCGGACCTATGCAACCCTAAGGGCAGAGACTCGCGGCCCCCGTCAGTCTCTTCAGCGAGAAGACGCAGAAGCGGGCAGAGCCACCGGAGAGGCGGCCAGGGAGCCGGTGGGGGCGCGGGCCCCTCACTGGCCCGAGGGAAGCCGCCGCCGACCGCCCGCCACCAGCGCTCCCAGAGCGCCCCGGCCTCGCGAGATTTCCTCCCCCGCGTTACCGTGGGGCAGAGCCGACCACTCGCCGACTGGCACGCGAGGTAGGGGCGTGGCCTCCCTAGGTCCCTCCCTACTCATCCACTCCCAGGCTCTTGGTCGGCCTCTCGCAGAGTCTCGCGAGTTTTTCTGGGGAACCTGGCCTAGGCGAAGAGACCGAGCAGGGGAGACCGGGCGGGTGGGCCGTCCTGTTAGGGGGCTGTGGCTGGTTTAAGCCGGTGCCATAGTCGATACTTCGCGGGTGGGGAAGCACTCAGGTCTCCCGGATCGTTCATCCCAATGGATGACTGGGAAAATTAGCGGGTAGGAAATCTTGAGCGGTGGAGGCTTTTTTTTTTTTCTCCTTGGCTCCGCCCTCTTCCTGTGGGGGCGACTCGGGCGGGCGGGGGAAGGGAAGCTGGGCGGGGCTGTAGGAGCGCGCTCTGCGCACGCGCGAGCCCGTGTGTGAGTGAGTTCGCGCGCGCGGGCGCGCCTCCGCGCCGCGCGCCCGCGCCCGGGAGGCCTGAGAGGGACCGGCGTGCCAGGCGATGAGCGGGGAAAGCGCGGTCGCCGGTGTGTGGTGCCGGGCGCTCCCGGTTGCGCGCTGACTCTTCCGTCTCCGGCGGAGGCTGCGGTCGTTTCCCTGCAGGACCGGGCGGGCACGAAAGTAAGCGAACGTCGACCCTGAGGTCTCTCCTCGGCAGTCGCCGTGCACCCCGCACCCCCCGCGCTCCAGCCCGCTGCGCCCAGGCGGTTTCTCCCGGGGAGTCGTGCATGGGGGGGAGATGCGTTTGCAAGCCGGGGAAGGCAGTCGCTGGGGGCCGAGAAGCCGGTTCGTTTCCATGAGCGCCGCGACCCCGCTTCCCATGTGCCTCGCGAACGCCGACGGTCTGTTCGGGAGAAGATTGTATTAGGGACGCCGTGCTGTTAGGAGGAAAAGTTGTAAAAGTGCCTCGTCTCCGCCGGGCGGGTGGTAGCAAGTAAGTTTCGGGGTGCATGGCGCGGGGGACACCCGCTCTGTAGCTTTACGAGGGGCTCCTGCTGTCACTTCTCTCCTGTGGATTCCCCCCAGCCCTCCCCCTCCCCACCCCACCCCTTCTTTTTTTTTTTTTTTTTTTTTTTTAGAACTCTTGCGTTGTGTTGTTTTGTTTTTGGTTGGGTTTGGTTGGAAGGGAAGCCTAGAAATGCCAGCTTGCAGCGATGTCACATAAGCAGGGATCATCAAAGTGTTGAAGAGTAGTTGATTCTGTGCGGCGCCCCCAAGGCCGTCGGATGCCTTTGTATTTAAAAAAAAAAAAAAAAAAAAAAAAAAAAACAGGGTGTTCTCCCAATGTTGGGTTCATCCGACAGGCTCAGCGGTGTGTGTGGACCGTAGCTGCGCCTGTGCCTGGTGGGGGGACAGCGTGGTACCGGAGTGGCGCACGCCCCTGGAATCGGGGCCTTGGCTCTCTCGCCTGACCCCCTCGCATTTGTGTTTTCTTGGGCAGATTTTCCTGAGCGTATTCTTGTTCCCTACCAAAATCCTTTTGAGGAAAAGATGCATTAATTAGAAATAACATAAGGCATTAACTGTTGGGTGTAAACATTGGGCTGATATGTCCCGCCCCGCCCCCCCCTCCATGCAGGTTGCAACAAAATGAAGATTTTTTCTGAGTCTCATAAAACAGTCTTTGTCGTGGATCACTGCCCTTACATGGCAGAGTCCTGCAGGCAGCACGTGGAGTTCGACATGCTGGTGAAGAACAGGACCCAAGGGATCATCCCCCTGGCCCCCATATCCAAGTCACTGTGGACTTGCTCCGTGGAGTCCTCCATGGAGTACTGCAGGATAATGTATGACATATTTCCCTTCAAGAAGCTGGTGAGTGCGAGTACTAAGTCACGGTTTTGTGAATGAACTTAGCTGTGTAAAGAATTTTTTTTACATATTAATCTCATTGTAGGCTTAATTTAGCATTGTTCGTTTACTGCTTAAAAAAATATACGTGGATCTGCCGTCAGGGATGACTATCATGAGTATCTACTTGGAGCCAATACTAATAACAACAGCTCGTAATTTCTGAGCACAGGCGTGTTCCAGAAAGCTTCATGTTTGTTAGAAGTCCTCTGTTGCTCACAAGAGGCCTGTGAGATGGGTGTCGTAAGTATTGGGGCAGTGCTCAAAGTGTGTCACAACCCGCACGGAACAGCACTGGCCTTTGAGGACAGTTGGCACTCCAAGCAGCAGGACGGCTGCTGGCTGTAGGCTCTCTGCTGGTAAGTGCTAGCAGCTATCAGTCTGGTTTAGCTGCCACGCTGGAGATGCAGACACAGGCAGGGAGGAAACCTGTCCTGAATCACCTCGCCAGGCACAGGCAGAGCCAGAATTTGAACCTAGGCCGGCTGGCTCTTGGCAGTTTTGGTGAATGTCAACTAAACTGCTATAGGACTTGGTCATCTCAGAAAGAAATGTTTTTTAAGAACGCTAAGTAGGAATGATTTATCGGTACAATGAGGAACTGACAGTTGATAAAAATTGCAGTTATTAGAGTTGTCCTTAGTTTCAGCATCTCCAAGGTTTTTCTGGGGAGCGTCATTTGCCTAGCCAGAAGCAGATGATTTGCTTTCTCACTGGGAGCCATCGAGGCTAGAACCTGGCTGATTCTTACTGGGACTGGCAGAGGCAGGCGCAGCAGCAAAGGTGAACGTTGGAGTCCTTACACATGCAGGTGCATTTCAGATTAAAACATAAGCCCTTCCAATTTTTGTGCATTTTAACAGGTAAAAAATATGAAAGGAAGGGTAACAACGACTTGGGGCCCAGGCTTTGGTTTAAATCGGGCATCGTAAGCTACCAGTGTACGAGTTGGATCCTGTTTCTAAATCTCTCCACCCCTGTTTGCCCTTGTAAGCATAATACCTACTTTGTTGCTGTCAGGTTTAAGTGAGATAATCTGTGTAAAGTGCCAAGTAAAATATATCCCTGTCAGATAAGCCTTAGGAGAGAGCAGTTATCAACCTTTTTTCTAAGGGAAGGAAACCTCATGTTTTGGGTACAGGAAAAAAGATCATGGCTTAGATCATATTGTCTAGGGAAGAGATGTAAATCTCACCCTCCTCCCAGGAAGGAACGGGATTCGCAGTTTGATACTTCTAGTGTGTTCCTCATTGTTATCTTACCCTGTCCTTTGTTTAAGTTTGTATCTTAACTCCTAGAAGAAAGTCAGAATCTGTTATGTAACTTCCAGTACGCTATGGCTATGGCTATGGCTATGGCCTGTGTTTTCCAGTTTACCTCCTACCCCCATGCCGGTGCCCGCTTACCTGAACCCTTTAGAGGGAAACATTTAGAGGTCTTTCCTTGGCTGTTGGCTGTGCCGGGAGTTCCCTCACCCTGGCTTGTGAGTGGCCGCATTCTGTGGTCCTTGTGGATTCCACTCCACTGCCTCTCCCCTAGAGAGCTCATCTCTGACCACGCTATCAAGACCACGTAACCAACCTAGTTTATAGCTCTTGCCATTCTGCAAAATTATCTGGTTCATTTATTTGTATTCTTCCTGTGCTGCCCTTTATCTTCGTACATTCCGCACCCCTGGCTTCCCCCACCTTGTGAGTGACAGGAGTGTCTACTCACCACTGTATTCCCGCGTCTGCATGGCCAGGAATAGCTCCTGGCGTGAATGAGCATTCCACAACTGTGAGATGAATGAGTCAGTCACACGGCAAACCGTCATGAGAAATTGCGTATTATTTTAGAAGGGGGTGTGATTAAGTGAAATTAGAGTTCAATACTGATTGTCTCTTTGATGTCATGTAGGTGAATTTCATTGTGAGTGACTCTGGAGCTCATGTTTTAAATTCCTGGACTCAAGAAGACCAAAATTTGCAGGAGGTATGGTAGGGTTTTGAGCTGTGGTCATTTTTGAAGATTTTCTAAATGTATAACTTTTTTAAAATGCTTAAAAATTTTTTGTCCAGAAAGTATTTGTGTATGGCTCTGAAGTACAGTAATATTCAGAATTTTTAGTTAGTTCACAACTCCATATTTGCATTATAAAGTCGATGTAAGGTGTTTCTGTAATGGCAAGTGGTACATGTGATTATGTCCTTGTGTAAGTTTTTTGTTTATTCCTAGAATTTATCATTTCCTTTTTTTCTGCCCTGCAGTTGGATAGTTCTCTCTGTATCTCACAACCCGCCTCAGTTTTTTGGCCGAGAGCATGCTGGGTAATTGAGCCATGGGGTGCGCGTTCCCCTACACACTGGCTGCGCGCGGCTGAGCTGGCTGCTCCTGGGCCACTGCCTTGCTCTCATCCTTTTCTGTCCCTGCCTTTCAGATCCCATTTTCTCCCCTTCTTTTTCTTCGTGCTCTCTTTTGCTCTGCTGGAATATAACTTCCAGAATTCCTGTAACACCCTTTATTGATACTTTGGGTATAAAAATTACCATATTGGACATAACTTTGTCCTCAAAATTTCAAGAACTGGTGTTACTGGCAAGTCCAGTATCATTCTTCGTAATTTCTCCCTGAAAGTCTCTGGAATATTGCCTCTCACCTCCATGTTCTAAACATTGTCAGTGAGTGACGGGCCTTGGTGTTGATTGTTCTGCATGCAGTGTGCCTGGCCTTTCTTCAGGACAGATTTCCTGTGTTTGGTTCCTTGATCATGTTCTTGGCTCTCGATGGGGTGTCTTTGTGGGGTACCTGGGAGATTCCTGAGTTACTCTGCTAACTCTTTTTCTCCTCCATCTCATTGTCCTATGTTTTTGAGCTTTATAACCCTCTTATGGAGCTTTTTAACTGATTGTATTTTCATTTTCCAAGAATTTGTACTTGTATTCTAATTGTATCCATTTTTGTCCTGTCTTTCTTGTTCTGTGGGTATGATTTTTTACCTGAGGGTATTAATGGTTTATTTGAAGTTTTGTTTCCATCCCTTTGTGTCCCCAAGGGTTCTTTTCATGTTGAGGCTTTTCTTAAATGCCTGCTGTTATTTGTCTGTGTGACCTTAGAAAGCAACACACAGGATGGGAGATTGGAAAACTGTGTGTTGAGGAGCAGGCACTGCTGTCTGGGCGTCACCGTGGGGGAAGCCTCAGGATGTCGGAGTTGGCAGATGGCCCTCCCAGGGCCCGAGGGTCCCTGGAGGAACTCTTTCACTCTCCTGCCTGTGCGCTCTGCACCTGGTTCTCAGCCCTCTCAGACCATCCGCAGAGGGTGGGCTCTCACACTCACTAGGCAGACTTTCCCGATTGTTGTATCATCTTTCTGTAGTTGGCTGTTCAGTACAGTCACTACTAGCCACGGGTGGCTATTTTAACTTGAATTACACGCAACTAAAAATTGAGGTTCAGAAGCTCCAGGAGCCACACAGAGATAGTGGTTGCATAGTGGGGATCGTGGGTAGAGAGCATTTTCATCGCGACAGAACGTTACATTGGGCAGGACTGCCCTGGGGGCTCACCTTCCCTGTGCCATGCCGTGTGGGGTCTGTGCCTGGTACCCTTCTGGTTCAGTTCCTCCAGGGAGCGTGATTGCGTGTCTGCGGGGATCTGGGAGAGCTGGTGACTTAGACGAGCAGGGTGAGGCTTGGGGGTCAGCTGCTCCCTACACTGTCTTCTCAATCCTGCTCTGTGTGATGCTGGGCCCCACCAGTTGTTGAAGCCCTCCTGAGTTCTGCAGGTGACGCATCCGTATCAGATAGCCTTTTTCCCCTGAATGGACTGGGATTTCAGCCTAAGTCCTCTTAAGTTCTACACCGTTCAGTCATTCATTTTCATGCCTTTCTCATTGATAGCTCTTGTTAGTTTTCTTCGTCTTTTGGGTTGTATGCTTTGTTTGCGTACAGTTTCTAAAAGTTAAATTCCTTTATTACAGTTTTAATGGAGGAAGCAGAAATAAAGTCAGTTCAAGTTATAAGCTGCTATTTTGTTACCATTGGAGGATACGGAGTTTCTGGTGGCTTCTGCTCGTTGCTGTCATTCAGTGGGTAGAAGACTTCGGTCTACCACACTCTTCACAGACTGAACAACATGAGACAGCCATTAGTGGAATACCTGAGGACATTATGTCATGTACATTTTTTCAGTTAATGGATGCTCTTCAGTGGAAGTGAATCCATTATTTTATCACAGTGTTGGGTTTTAAAATGGTTGCTTAGTATTACAGCGTGAAACTACATCTAAGCTTTCACTTTTTTGTGACAGGTCACTCAAGGGGTAGGTTGTGCTGGTGTGGATTGGGGCTTATATCACTCCAGAATGTTTTAGTACTCTGATTACTTGAAAAATATTTTTTTCTTTTAAAAAATAATTTGTTTATTTTTCATTTGTTTTTACAAATTTGTCTTTTTAAAAAAAAAAATTTTGGCTGGCGCTGCGGCTCACTAGGCTAATCCTCCTCCTTGCGGCGCCGGCACACCGGGTTCTAGTCCCTGTTGGGGTGCTGGATTCTGTCCCGGTTGCCCCTCTTCCAGGCCAGCTCTCTGCTATGGCCAGGGAGTGCAGTGGAGGATGGCCCAAGTGTTTGGGCCCTGCACCGCATGGGAGACCAGGATAAGTACCTGGCTCCTGGCTTCGGATCAGCTTGGTGCGCCGGCTGCAGCACGCCGGCCGTGGCGGTCATTTGAGGGTGAACCAACGGCAAAGGAAGACCTTTCTCTCTGTCTCTCTCACTGTCCACTCTGCCTGTCAAAAAAAAATTATTTTTTATTATTTCAAAGAGTTACAGAGAGAGAGGTCTTCCATCCACTGGTTCACTCTCCAGATGGCCGCAGTGGCCGGAGCTGTGCCCATCCGAAGCCAGGAGCTTCTTCTGGGTCTTCCATGCGGGTACAGGGGCCCAAGGATTTGGGCCATCTTCTACTGCTATCCCAGGCCATAGCAGAGAGCTAGATTGGAAGAGGAGCCACCGGGACTAGAACCAGTGTTCATATGGGATGCTGGTGCTTCAGGGTAGGGCTTTAACCCACTGCGTCACAGCGCCAGCCCCAAATAATTTGTTTATAATTTGCAATTATTGTACGTACTTAAAAGTTGCCATGTGACATTTCAGTATGTGTAAGCCACGTGGAATGATCAAATCAGGGATTTCGTATAGCCTTCACATCTAACAGTGATCATTTTTCTGTCTTGGGAATATTCAAAATCCTCTTTACTAGCTTTTTTGAAATATACAATTACTTGTTGTCAATAATAGTTACTGTAAATGCTACAGAGCATTTAAAGTTACTCCTTTTTTTAAAAAAAAAAAGATTTATTTATTTGGTAGGCAGAGTTAGAGAGAGAGAGAGAGAGAAAGTCTTCTTTCCACTGGTTCACTCGCCAAATAGCTGCAGTAACTGGGGCAGGGCCAGGCCAAAGGCAGGAACCTAGAAGTCCATCCTGGTGTCCCAAATGAGTAGCGGGGACCCAAGCACTTGGGCCATCTCCTGCTGCTTTCCCAGGTGCCTTAGCAGGGAGATGGATTGGAAGTGGAGCGGCCAGACTTGCACTGGCACTCACATGGGATGCTGGCACTCACATGGGATGCTGGCATCGCAGGTAGTGACTTCACCCAGTGTCCCACGGTGCGGGCCCCTGTGTTTATTGCTTCTATCCAACTTTACCCCTTACCTGTTAGTGAAAAATGACTGTTAGAATTCCGTATGCTCCTCCTCTGTTGCCTTTTTGAAGTACTGCGAGATAGAGTCTCATATCTTTTTCAAAGGTATTGTGAAAAGCTTGAAACCTCTCAGGCTATGTATGAATAAAGAGAAGTGCAAATCTATATAAATCCTTCTTAATGCACAGCTGCAATGCAGTAGAGGTTTTCAGGTGGTAGGTGTGCTGGTCATAAAGAATGACGACTCCTGTTTTTGGAGGTGAAGCCACATCACACTACACACCTTGTTTTTAGATTGTGAACAGAGGGAAATGCCAGTTGTGAAGGTAGTTATATAGTTCGTCACTGGTGTTCAAACAGATAGAAAAGACATTTTGTATAAATTGTGCTTAGTCTTGTTTCTGTTAGCATTTACTGTTTAGTTTTGGCTTGCCTTGTTAGGGACCTTTCGCTGGTTGTGAGTAATTGTGAGTAGCAGGTGCACAGACTGATGGCAAAATGTTTGGTCTGGTTGGATCCTAGATGCCTTTTGCTTCAACTCCTTCCTTGTGCATGTGAAGGAATTGAGCTTTACCGAGTCCTGAGATGGTTTGACCTATGCGGTTGGTCCAAGGCTCTTTGCATTATAGGCTGCAACTCCAGCCTACAGATGTTAGCTTTCATTACGAAGAATTGTCAGACTTCAGGGTTTTGGTCCTGTTTTTGTTTGTTAAATGAAGTTTGGAAATGTCACACCAAGATAGCACAGGTTCTAGTATTATTATTTTTCTTTCCCTCTTTCTTTTTTAGAGATTTATTTATTTAATTGAAAGTCAGAATTCCAGAGAGGGAGAGAGACCTTCTACCCACTGATTCACTCTCCAAATGGCTTCAAAAGCCAGGACTGGGCCAGGCTGAAGCCAAGAGCCAGGAAATTCTTCCAGTTCACCCATGTCGGTGCAGGGGCACAGGTAGTTGGGCCATCTTCTACTTCTGTCCCAGGGCATTAGCAGGGAGCTGGATAAGAAGTGGAGCAGCCAAGACACTAACCTGCGCCCATGTGGGATGCAGATGGTAGCTTTACCCGCTGTACCACAACTCCGGTCCCACTGTTTTTCTTTGTAGTTTCGAGATTAGGAAAAGGGCCAGAAGAAGTGGACAAGGGTCTGGCAGCTAATAAAAGGCAGAGCCAGAATTCAGTCCGTGTCTGTCTAATTCACAAAGCTAGATTTGTCTTCTCTTGCTTTCCCCAAGACCTTAGCACTCTTCTCCTAGAAAGTTTTTATTGAGCTTTTCCCATGTATATGTGCCTACATGCACTCATATGTACACACATATATGTTTGCATTAAAAGTAAAAGGTGTATCTTGAAACATTTCCCACTCTCTATCCCATGAGCAGCATGCTGGCACCTACTCATACCAGTGTAAGAGCTGAGTCTGTGTCTCTAACTAGCTTCTCATTTGGTGATACTGCATTTGGAGTTTGAAATTGGGTAAGGTGGGAGTATTAGAAATTAACACATAGTACAAACAGTACTTTTTTTTCCTTTATTTGGGAACCAGTATCCCACAGTACTCCTCGGCTTTTCCCCACCCCTCTCAGTTTTTTATAGGACCTGCCTGTCGCTCCCCCTCTTCGTGGAGGAACGACACTAGACCCTGCCTAGGCTTCATATCCGAGTCACGGCACCATTATGTCGCTCCCCGTCTTCGTGGAGGAACGACACAGGACCCTGCGCTGTTCTTTCGTCTGCTCGGCCCTCCCCGGGTTTGCTGCTGGTTCTTCCCGGGTTGGCTACCGACCCTTCCACCTCCGTGGAAGGGCGGTTCCCCCTGCCACATTCCCCACTTCCGCGGGGGAGCGGCACACCGCCGGCCGGCTCTCTCGGGGGCTGCACAGGTGTTCCTTCAGATGTTCCCCTTAGATGTTCCTGGTGCATGCCGTCTCTCTCCTCCTTTATAGTCCTCTTCCACCAATCCCAACTCGGCTGCCCACACGCCGAGCACGTTGCTCTCCAATCAGGAGCAAGTCCTGCTGTTTATTGGTTGAACTGGAGGCAGCTGTGTAGAAGCTGTTTTCTCCTCTCCCAGCGCCATATTGTGGGAGAGCAGATGCACAGAATAAGTCCTAATTCCAGTAACAGTATAGTCCTAGTTGCTCCCCACACCTGGCAGAATGTCTTTTTGCATAGACAAAGAAATACAAATATTGATCTTTCCTCTTATTGACACACAAGTTTATAAATTCTGCACAGAGTTCTGCCTGTTAGTTTTTTCAGGTAACACTGCAGTTAACCTTATGAATCTTTGGTTTCCACATCCATGGAGTCAGTCAAGCATGGATGGAAAATACCAGGGGAAAATTATATCTGTCCTAAACATATATAAACTTTGTTTTTTTTTATCATTATTCTCTAAGCAATGCAACATAACAACTATTTATATAACATTTACAGTGTATCAGTTATAAGTAATCTAGAGATAATTTAAAGTATACAGGAGGGGCCAGCACTGTGGCACAGCGATTTAAAGCCCTGGCCTGAAGCGCCGGCATCCCATATGGGTGCCGGTTCTAGTCCTGGCTGCTCCTCTTCCGATCCAGCTCTCTGCTACAACCTGGGAAAGCAGTAGAAGATGGCCCAAGTCCTTGGGCCCCTATACCCGCATGGAAGACCCAGAAGAAGCTCCTGGCTCCTGGCTTCGGATGGGCACAGCTCTGGCCATTGTAGCCATCTGGGGAGTGAACCAGCGGATGGAAGACCTCTCTGTCTCTGTCTCTACCTCTCTCTATAATTTTGTCTTTCAAATAAATAAGTCTTTGAAAAAAAAAGTATACAGGAGTATGTGCATAGATTATATGCAAAAACTAACCATTTTACGTAAGGGATTTGAGAATCTGTGGATTTTGGTATCTTTGGGTGTATTTGGGACTAATCTTGCATGAATATTGAAAGATGACTGAATATTCTGCAAACTTCATAAAGTTTTCAACTACATTAAAAAACATCGCTTTTTCTAATCATGATAGGTAACAGAATATTTCCCTTTTTTTTTTTTTTAAGTTTTCTGATTTCTCCTTAAGTGTTAATGGGGAACTTTATCTTTGAACTTGCGTTGTTTTTGTTTTATTTGAAGAAAGATGGATCAGATTGTTTCATTTTTTGAAAATAAGTATGGAGTAAGACTGTTAGACATTTTTGCCTTATGTTGACATATTTTATAAATTTTTCTGATACTTGAAGGTATAGTTGTCCTGTAAACTTCCTGGCTCTGTACTTTTCCCTGTTCTGGAGACTTCATATGAGGCATCTCCAGAAAGCTCAAGGAAAATGTGTCTTAGGAAAACACTACAAGTGTTTCAAAAAGTTTTTGCACCAACATTAACATTTAATTCCATTTTCCTTGAAATATACTTGTATGAATAGAATCATAATACATGGCCTCTTTGACTTAGCTTTCATACATTTTCACAGTTAATTGATGTTGTAGTATACATTTCTCAGTACTCCATTGCTTTATTATTATTTTTTAAGATATATTTGTTTATTTGAAAGGCAGAGTTACACAGAGGGAGAATGAGAGAAGTGGGAGAGAGAGGTCTTCCATCCACTGGTTCACTCCCCGGATGGCCGCAACGGCCAGAGCTGCGCCGATCAGGAGCCAGGAGTTCTTCTGGGTCTCCCACGTGGGTACAGGGGCCCAAGGACTTTGGCCATCTTCTGCTGCTTTCCCAGGTGATAGCAGAGAGCTGGATGGGAAGTGAGAGCAGCCGGGATTCAAACTGGTGCCCACATGGGTTGCTGGCACTGCAGGCAGTGGCTTTACCCACTGTGCCACAGCGCCGGCCCCTCCATTGCTTTTTATGGCTGAATTATATCCTGTTGCGTGGTTATACCACATTTTGTTTATCCATTTGTCAGTTGATAGACACTTGGGTTCTTCCCCCTTTTGGCCATTAATGAAAAAGCTGCTATAAATCCCTTGATGCAAGGTGTTTTTTTTTGTTTGTTTGTTTGTTTGTTTGTTTTGTTTTTGGTTTAACCTGTTTGAAAGGCATACTGACAAAGGGAGTGGGAAAGACAGAGAGATGTTCCAAATCTGCTGGTTTACTCCCCAGATGGTCAATAGTCAGGATTGAGCCAGGCCTAAGCCAGGAGCCTGGAACTCCCAATCTGGGTTTCCCACATGGGTGGCAGGGGCCTAGTCACTTGGGCCATCGTCCACTGATTTCCCAGGTGCATTAGCAGGGAGCCAGATTGGAAGTGGAGCAGCTAGGATTCAAAACATAGCTCCCATAAGGAATGCTGGCATCGCAGTCTGTGGCCTAACCCACTGTGCCAACGTGCCAGCCCCTGCGCAACTTTTTGTGTGGACATTTTTCATTTCTTTTGGGTATGTATTTAGGAGTAGAGTTGCTGGTTAATTTGGTAACCTGATTTTAACATTTTGAGGAGCTGCCAAACTGCTTGCCCAAGTGGCTGCACCGTTCTACGTTTCTGTCATCAGCAGTGAATGAAGGAAGGCTCCTGTTTGTCTTGTTGCCAACACTGGTTACTACCTCTGATGCTAGTCATTCTAGTGATATATTGTGATCGCATTGTGTTTTTTATTTCTGTTATTGGCCATTTGTATTTCTTCACTGGAACAGTGTCTACTCAGATCCTTTGCTCTTTTAAAATTAGGTTATTTGTCCCTTTATATTATTCTGAGATGTAGAGTTCTTTATATACTCTGGATACAAGTCTCTTATCAAATATAGGATTTTCATATATTTTCTCCCTAGTCAAAAGTCAGTGACCATAAGCACATGGTTTTCTTTTTGGACTCTTAATTCTGCTTCATTGATCTATATGTCTGTCCTTGTGCTAGTACCACACTGTCTCAATTACCACTGCTTTGTAATAAGTGTTAAAATCGGAAAGTGGACGTCTTCCTACCTCATTCTTTTTCAAAATTGTTCGGGCTGTTCTGCATCCCCTGCAGTTCCATATGAATTTTGCAATCAGGTTGCCAGGTGATGCAGAGTGGTCACCTGGGGTGCCTAGAGGGATTACACAGAATCTGTGGATCAGTTTGGGTGACACTGGAACCTGAACAGTGTTAGGTCTTCCAGTCTATGAACATAGGATTCTTTTTCATTTGTCATACTTTTCATTCCTTCCATCAATGTTTTGTAGTTTTCAGGTATAAGTTGTACATATTTTTATTGCATTTATTTCTAAGTGTTGTATTTTAAATCTGTTATAAATGGAACTGTTTCCTTGATTTCATGTCCAGATTGTTCATTGCAGTTATATAGAAATAGGATTGTTTTTTGATATTGATCCTGTATCCTGCACCCTTGCAGAACTTACTATTTCTGATAGTTTTTAGCGAGCTCTTCGGGATTGTCTGTATACAAGATCATAACCATCTGCAACACAGAATCAGTTGTACTTATTGTCTCCCAGTCTGCTCTGGATTCCTTTGTTTCCCCCTGATTTCTCTGGCGTGGGCCCTGCAGCACCCTGAGTGACCTTGCTGGTCACAACTCCGTGTCGGGAGAATGCATTCACTGCTCCACCATGCAGTGTGATGTCGCCTGTGGGCTTCTCCCAGAGGCCCGGCACAGGTGTGGGGACATTCCCATCATACGTTGTTTACTGAGTTTTGGTTTTATTTCTATCATGAAAGATTCTTAGATTTTGCAAAATGCTTTTTCTGGGTATTCTGTTGACATTATAGCTTACATGATGCTTGGTCATGCTGTGTGGTTCTGTTTTTGTATGTTGCTGGATTTGTTTTGCTGATATTTGTTACAGTATTTGTGTCCATATGTAATAGAGAGGTTGGTCTGTCATTTTCTTGTAATGCGTTTGTTTAACTTGAGCATACTTTGGTCAACATCATTGTCTTTCCCTGTGACTAGCTGATGGCAGCCTTAGCTGCCGTTGGGCCTCCTAATCCTCGCGCAGACCCGGAGTGCTGCAGTATTCTGCACGGCCTCGTGGCGGCGGTGGAAACCCTGTGCAAAATCACCGAGTACCAGCACGAGGCTCGCACTCTGCTCATGGAGAACGCAGAGCGCGTGGGGAACAGAGGCCGCATCATCTGCATCACTAATGCAAAAAGGTGGGGCGTCCGGCACAGCCGTGCTTCTCTGAGGCACTTTGACAAAAGGAGGGACTGCCTGATGCCATGAGTGGTCTTTCTGGGTTTCCTTTTCTTCTCACCTTTTAATACTGAGGCTGAGTTTTTCCAGTTTTAAATATGGACTCATTGTAATAATGCAAACAGTTTAGATTGTCATGTAAGTCAGTTTGGCTTTTTTGAACTTTTATTTGTTTTCATCTTATTTGAAAGGCAGAGAGAGAGAGGTAGAGGACAGAGATCACTGATCAGCTGGTTCACTCCCCGAATGCCAGGGCAGGCTGAAGCCAGCATCCCAGAACTCAGCCTGGGTCTCCCAAATGGATAACAAACATGTGACCCCTTAGCTGCTGCCTCCCCAAGTACACATCAACAAGATACTGGATTAAGGTGGCGTAGTCGGGACTCAGCCAGGCATTCCAGTGTGAGATGTGGGCACCAGTGCAGTGACTGAACCTCTCCTCCACATGCCCGCCCTCCGTGTGACTGGTGTTTTGTCCACGTTAGCTTTCCAGCTAGTTGTTGAGTATTGGGGATGAGCACAGCAAAGATGGTGCTATCTGAAATGACTTTAAGTGTCTGTAACCAAGCCACATAACTGATGAGTATTTTTACACTTTCTTCTTGCTGTCTGTTCTTTGAAGGTTGCTAAATCTTTTTTACTCTGCAGTGATAGCCACGTGCGAATGCTTGAAGACTGTGTCCAGGAAACGATTCATGAACACAACAAGCTAGCTGCAAATTCAGATCAGTGAGTATAATCTGTAAATGAAGTACATGTTTGACTTTGTGGTTGTACGTATTTCATTAGCTGTTGGCAATGATTTTAAAGTGATATACACTTGAATTCTCAACTGACTCAACCAGTTTGTCCAAAAACGTATGTTTGAGCAACAATTTGTTATTCCCATTTCCCCTTTTGCTTTAAAAATTTATTTTCCCACCATAAGAAAAACAATCAGAAGAACAGCATAGTCTATGAACTTATGATGCATATTTGTTTAAAAGTTCTCAGTTTCTGTTACAAATTTGTCAAGTACATAAATTGCTGGTGGCATTATTCATTATGTACCGAATTAAAACAGGCAATTAACTGTGTTACCTGATTTTTTTTCTTTTTTTTTTTTTTAAAGAACCACTCTACTGAAAAGGGAAACTTTTTTCCTTGGTGCCAGTACTTAAAGTCTAACCACATACGTGGGTTTTTCCACACCAACCATTGTCCAGCTCTCTGGATACCAGCAGTTCGGTTGTGACACTCATCTTCCTGCAGTTAGTGCAGACCCCACAGATTATGCACTTAGTCTCGTAAGATTGTCCCCCATCTCAGATACCAAGCTCGTCAGGTTATCCCTGCTTAAGTCTGACTTGCCTTCCACGACTACCTCCTGTGTTGCCGTGACAGCTCACAAAACTCAGTGAAACCCATTTACCACTTGATTATAGAGGGGTGATCAAGGATGTGGGTGCACAGCGCCATGGAGAGGGACCTAGGGTGGGGTCCGCAGGGCAGCAGCCTCAGGAGCTTCCGTCCCTGTGAAATCGGGGCCCATGGCCGTGTTCACCAGCCTGCGAACTCTGAGCTTTAGCTTGGGATTTTTCTGGAGGCTTCAGATAGGTGTGATTGATTACCACCTCATTCCCCAGCTCCCTTCCCTTCCTGACGGCTGAGGACGTATGCCTAAAGGCTGCTGAGCTTCTCATCCTAGCTTGGTCTTTCCGGTGATCAGATCAGCTCCCTCCCAGGAGTTAGGGAGGAGCCCACCAAGGATGCTTCCTTGGAACACAAGATACTCCTGTCACCCAGGCAGTGGCAAGGGATAAAGGGGCTGGGTGTCAAGGACTGGGGTCAGAGAGTAAATACCAACAGCATAGGATGCCCCTGCCATCTGTGTTGCTTAGGAAATGGGTTCAGAAGCCCTGTGCAGAGAACCAGAGGCAGAGACCGAGTACATATTTCTTACCATGTTACGGCTAGTAAGGACGGGTTTGGCGCATTTGCATTGTGGACTTTGTTTCATTCTGAGCAGTTGTTTTCTTGTGTGGCATAACAGTATTATTGTTACTGGTAGGACTGTTCTCACCTGCTGAGGCATGCAGACGTACTCAGGAATAGGCCCTCAGATAGTTGAACAAGAAAGGAGTGTGCATCTTTCTGGGATAGAGAACCCAAACAGTCAGCAGTGGATCTAGAGGAACTATATACAGGTGCTCATTGAGTAGTACGGCAGCTTTCCTTCGGTCTGAGAATTTCAGAATAAAATGTTGGGAGAATTTTTAGCATTGCCCACCCTATATTCTTGTAAATAACCAGTCATAGATGATGGTTAGTATTGCCAGATTTTTGTCCTTAAAAAACACTTGTACGGGGAAAGTAATACATAATGTATTCATTTTTCTGTGTGGCAGTTAGCTCTTGAAAATTATGCTTAATTATATAATACTTTTTTCCTTATTTTTATGCTTCAAACACATAAAATTACCAATTCTGCATTTAAATTAATTGCTTCCAGGCCAGCCCTCTGCTGTGGCCAGGGAGTGCAGTGGAGGATGGCCCAGGTGCTTGGGCCCTGCACCCCATGGGAGACCAGGAAAAGCACCTGGCTCCTGGCTCCTGCCATCGGATCAGCGCGGTGCGCCGGCCGCAGCGCGCCAACCGCGGCGGCCATTGGAGGGTGAACCAACGGCAAAGGAAGACCTTTCTCTCTGTCTCTCTCTCTCTCACTGTCCACTCTGCCTGTCAAAAAAAAAAAAAAAAAAAAAAAAAAAATTAATTGCTAAGTGTTCAAGTTCAGCAATTATATACTGTTTATAAATATTTAGCTTTTGTGTTAACTAATATTTGATTGTATCAGTACATTGTGTTGGTATATAAAGATGTTAATAGTTTACCTGCCTGAATTCTCTGCATAATGTTCACTCCTACTTTTTTAAGTGAAATTTCTCTTTAAGTCTCATGCAGATTCAAAAATGTGAGTTGGTCTTGATCCATACCTACCCGGTTGGTGAAGACAGCCTTGTATCTGACCGTCCTAAAAAGGAGGTAAGAGAAGGTACTGGGAGTTGTTCACAATGAGTGCTGAGAAGAGTTAGCATTGAAACGATCACATTGCCAGTATCTTCTTTCATGAAAATACTTAACTTTCACATCAAACCTGGATGGAAGAACTTCAAAGCTGGTTCTTTGTGTTATTGTGGATCTTAAAATGTTTTCTGTCTTGTTTGCCAGTTGACATTTCTTTATTTTAAAAAGGTTTGCAAAGCCATTCACAGTTTGTATTGTTCCCCACATATCAGTTATTTTCATTATTTCATTCTCTAATTTATTATTTTTCCCTTATTAGAAAAGCAATACACTCCAATAAGAATATACTTGAATAAAAAAGAGGTTAATTTCATATATTAATTAGTGGACCATTTTGATTTTTCCCCCAAATGCTAAACTTTAAAAACACTTAATTTGCAAGGTTATAGTGAAATATTTAGTCCTTAGTTAGAACGAACTGATGTTGTGGGTCGCTTTTCTTGTGTACTTTCCTGTAGTTGTCGCCAGTTTTAACCAGCGAGGTTCACAGTGTTCGTGCAGGGCGGCATCTTGCTACCAAATTAAACATTTTAGTACAGCAGCATTTCGACCTGGCTTCGACCACGATTACAAATATTCCAATGAAGGTAGGTGATTCCTCTTGCTATTTTGAAAGTTCTGCTTTGCTTTTTAAATATGTGTTTGAGCCGTATGGTTTATTTGAATTGAACCTTGACTCTTTCTCCCCACGTTGCATTTTCTGTTTTGCTAGCCCACATTCAGTGTCTCTGAACAGGTCAGTGAGTACTGAACAGCAGCAAGGAAGGATCACAGAACGCTACCCTCTGCTTCCTGATAAGAACATGTCATGAAATTAAAGTTACACTCTGATTCTTAGCAACATACACATCACATGAGCTCTAACAGTCACTCTGATTCTTAGCAACATACATGTCACATGAACTTCAACAGTCACTCTGATTCTTAGCAACATACACGTCACATGGACTTAAACAATCACACTGATTCTTAGCAACATACATGTCACATGAGCTCTAACAGTCACACTGATTCTTAGCAACATACATGTCACATGAGCTCTAACAGTCACACTGATTCTTAGCAACATACATGTCACATGAGCTCTAACAGTCACACTGATTCTTAGCAACATACATGTCACATGGACTTAAACAGTCACTCTGATTCTTAGCAACATACACGTCACATGAGCTCTAACAGTCACACTGATTCTTAGCAGGATACATGTCACATGAGCTCTAACAGTCACACTGATTCTTAGCAGGATACACCTCTGCTTTGCATTACTCTTCTGTGATTCTTTTCCTGCCAGCTGTGGTACTAGATTTACTTACTTTGTGTATTCTAGTGCATCTTTTATTTCCTGTATTTTTGTTTTTACTCATCCAGTAATGTTTATGACTAGTAGGTCTAAAGAGGGAAAAGTAAGTCATAGTTTTAAATTAGTTTGTTACTCTGTAGCTGGAAAACCATAGATATGATTTCTATGGTTTTATTAATAGATTGTTCTCAGGAATCTATTGCCGCCTGTTCACTGTCATTACACAGTGTTATCCTGAAGTTGTCTCGGACCAGCACAAAGCCTCATCCATAGGAAGCTATAAATGAATATTACTGAGTACTGTTGAATTTAAATAGATTATGTCTAAAAATATAAAATAGTCATGCATCTAAAAATTAGTTTTACTTCATTATGAACACTAAGTTGCATGAGAAATACTATCCTTTCATTAATTTCCTCCTAATACTCTTGGCTGGTTCTTAACTAGAAATTTTGGGCTTATTTTATAGAATCTTTTGAATGCAGAAGCAATTAACAAGTAAAATAGCATAGCAGGTGTACTTAAATTTCATGAATTATGAAAAAGATACTGTGAGGTAATAGATACCTTCTTTGTTAAACTCGACAACCTTTGTGTGCTACTGGTGTGACTCTCTTCGATCTTTGTCTTTTTTGGTAAATAGATTATGTTGAAATGCCTATTACTGTTTTGTGAAAACAAGTTACTGAACTTGTTTATCAGTTTGTATTGGCTGTTTTACATAACTGGTGTTTATTACTTGCTGTAGGTATTTAAAGATGCTATTTCCTCTAACGGCTATTCCACTTGAATTTATGTAAAGTATTTCAGTTACGTGTATATTTACACATAGAAAAGCACTGGCAAGTCAGTGCCTTGGAGTAAAAAATTTCCAGAATTTCTGGGTCAGTCATCTACTATTTCTGACAAAATATACGCAAATCATTAAGTATTTTATTACCTATGGAGCTAGTGGTTTTTTAAAATAGAGTTTATATTACTGTGGAAAACTGTTGCATCTTTAAATAGATTAATTACTGAGTACACTATTCCTTTATTTTTGCTAATTATCGTTGGATGTATTTGACCTCACTTTAAACAAAAAAGCAGAGTGACAATTCATTATTTTCAAAGCGAAACTAGGTTATTTTAAATGCTTTCGATTTTGCTTCAAGGAAGAACAGCACGCTAACACGTCTGCCAACTACGATGTGGAGCTGCTTCATCACAAAGATGCACACGTAGACTTCCTGAAAAGTGGTAAGAGACTTCCTGAGGCCTGGCGGGTGCAGCTACATTCGCGGCAGCTCTGAGAAGGCTTCTGCAGCCAGCATGATTGAGTAGCTCGTCCCGTTGCAGACTTCTCCTGGGGTTTCTCCTGTTACTGGCCACGCAGCTGGTGCCCTGTAGCATTTACTGTGGGAGAGACTGAGCTCAGAGGACACTGAGAAAGCCAGCCATGTGTTCCTCAGGCTCCTGCTGGGGTTTGTCTTTTGAAAGGCCCGTGACCTTGGCAGAGGGAAAGAATGGCAGCGTGTGGAAAAGAGTGCTGGACTCCTCCATCCAGCCTGTGCAGAGATTTTGAAATTGTAATTTAGATTTCTTTTTAACATTTCAACCAGTGATCTCGGCTTTAAAACCGAGGCTTCTGACCAGGTCAGCATGGCTCGGGGAGAAGAGTGAATGGAAGCTGCCACCGGCCAGCAGCCCTGCACGGTCCTGCACTTGAGTCAGCGCTCTGACAATTTAAAGATGCTGGGGTGGAGGGACTGCAGTGTCGTCCACTTCCAGACTTCAGTGACATTAATGACCTCGGCATGGCCTTTGAGACACTGTCATTCCTCTCATCCTTCCACACGTCCCCCTCAGCCTCTCTGCTCGCACTACCAGCTCCCTCATCCAGCAGAGGGTTTCCTTCCTGCTGTCCTTGCTGGAGTGGCTTTCAGAAGGCTAATCCTGCTCATGTTCCCAGCAGCTTGAAACTCGCTAGCGTTCCTGTTGCTCTGAAGTGACCCAAGTGCTCGGGTGTCCTACACGGCCCTGCAGTGTCTGCTCTCGTCTTTCCACTCCCTCTCACAACTCAGCCTGGCCCCGTTTTCCAGGCACACAGACACCGTTCGTCGCTGTCACTTTATTTTTTTATTTTATTTTTTTTTTATTTTTTTATTTTTTGTTGTTGTTTTGACAGGCAGAGTAGAGAGAGAGAGAGAAAGGTCTTCCTTTTTCCATTGATTCACACACACACACACACACACACACCCCAGTGGCCACTGCGGCTGGCACACCACGCTGATCCGAAGACAGGAGCCAGGTGCTTCCTCCTGGTCTCCCATGCGGGTACAGGGCCCAAGGACTTGGGCCATCCTCCACTGCACTCCCGAGCCACAGCAGAGAGCTGGCCTGGAAGAGGGGCAGCTGGGACAGAATCTGGCACCCTGACCGGGACTAGAACCCCGTGTGCCAGCACTGCAGGTGGAGGATTAGTCTATTGAGCCGCGTCGCTGGCGTCACTGTCACTTTTAGAACTCACACCCGCCTTCACTCTTCCAGAAGGTGTCCCTGTTATCTTGCAGCAGGTCATATCTCTCTATATAGGCTTTTGTAGCACTGTATACATCTCCTGAAGAGTTTTTCAGACTTTGCAGTTTTGTGTGTGGTTATTAGTGTTTGACCAACGTCTGTTGACTGTGGACCCCATTAATACAGAAAATGCCACAGTTACTTCCTACATCTCTTGGTGTATGGTTTATGCTTCTTCTAAGTAAACTAATTAAGATTAACTGTAGGGGCCAGCGCCACAGCTCACTTGGCTAATCCGCCTGCGGCACTAGCACCCGGGGTTCTAGTCCCTTTTGGGGTGCTGGATTCTGTCCCTGTTGCTCCTCTTCGAGTCCAGCTCTCTGCTGTGGCCCAGGAAGGCAGTAGAGGGTGGCCCAAGTGTTTGGGCCCTGCACCCGCATGGGAGACCAGGAGGAAGCACCTGGCTCCTGGCTTCGGATCAGCGCAGGGCGCCAGCCATTGCAGCCATTTGGGGGGTGAACCAACCAATGGAAGGAAGACCTTTCTCTCTGTCTCTCTCTCTCTCACTGTCTAACTCTGCCTGTCAAAAAAAAAAAAAAAAAAAAAAGATTCACTGTAGGGCCGGCGCTGTGGTGCAGCAGGTTGATGCCCTGGCATGAAGCGCCAGCATTCATATGGGTGCCGGTTCTAGTCCCAGCTGCTCCTCTTCTGATCCAGCTCTCTGCTATCACCTGGGAAGGGAGTGGAGGATGGCCCAAGTCCTTGGGCCCCTGCACCCACGTGACAGACCTGGAAGAAGCTCCTGCCTTCTGCCTCCTGCCTCCTGCCTCCTGCCTCCTGCCTCCTGCCTCCTGGCTTCGGATCGGCGCAGCTCTGGCCATTGCGGCCAACTGGGAAGTGAACCAGTGGATGGAAGACCTTTCTCTCTCTCTGCCTCTCCTCTCTTTGTGTAACTCTGACTTTCAAATAAATAAATGAATAAATCTTTTAAAAAAAGATTCACTGTAGATAATTTTGCATTAAAAATTAATTTTTAACTTGAGAGGCAGAAAGACTAATAGAGCTCCCACCTGCTGGTTCACTTCCCAGATGCCCATAAAAGCCAGGGCTTGGCCAGGCCCAGAGCCGGGAGCTGTGAACTCAGTTCAGGTTTTCCATGTGAGTGGCAAAAGCCTAGTTACTTGAGTTACTGCCAACCACCTCCCAGGGCCTGGATGGGTTGGAAGCTGGCATTGGGCCGGGGCAGCATCTTAGCTGTTAGGCTAAACATTCACGCCTGATTGTGCGTTTTAGATGCCCTAAGCTTGGCGCACTTAACTGGTTAGTTTATCATTAATGGTGTTGGCACAGGGGAGTAGTTGTAGATGCTTGAAATCTTAAAACTTTGGCTATTGATTTTCAGTGCAGCGGCTTTCATTGATTAAATTATATGATGGTGGGATTATTTGACGGAGAATTGCATTTTTGTTTTAATTACAACTGATATCTATACTCTATTTGCTATTTTTCTAAGGTCTCTATAAAAACCAATGTTCTCTCAGGGATATTTTCTCACAGAACTTAAACTCTTGGAAATCTTGTGCAAACACTTTGAAGCTTGAGCCCTATTGAGTGATGGCGATGTTTCTCTGACATTTTTAAAGGTGACACCCACTTAGGTGGCAGCAGCAGAGAAGGCCCGTTTAAGGAAACGATAACGTTGAAGTGGTGCACGCCGAGGACCAACAACATCGGTAGGTATTTAGAGAGCGTGGAGGGTGGGAAGACTGAATCAGCGAGTTCTGAAAAGCATTGTCTGCAGAACATTTTACCAAGTATCACGTGTTTTTCATTGCTACAGAGGCCCAGTAACCAAAGTTTTTTCTCCTTTTAATTGTGAGAATATTTCTTTATATTCTTTCAAATTAGTGTTTTCTTCTATTTCAGAATTACACTATTGTACTGGAGCTTACCGAATCTCCCCCGTTGATGTAAATAGTAGACCTTCCTCCTGCCTTACTAATTTTCTTCTAAATGGTAACTTTCATCGATTTTGACTGAAATTATTACAAGTGCAATCGTTTGTGACATGAACTCTGGAAACCTGTTTTTGTTAATATAGGTCTCAATGTTTATCTGCCACAAATGTGTGATAATCTTCAGTAATTGCAAATATCCATTAACAGTTAGGTGGAAAAAATAAGATCTCTGTGTTTGACTTTCATGTCATGGTATGTGAGACAGCTTTATAATATATTTTTAGGTATTTTTGAATGATTTTTTATAATCTAAATTCATTTTTTGTCATTTTTGGAAGCTAGAATAATAGAGACCATTTACGTTGATCCATTGAATTGTACTTATTTTTTTAAATTTATTTATTTGTTTGGAAGAGAGAAAGGAAGAGACAGAGAGAGAGAGAGAGAGAGAGATCTCCTATCTGCTCATTCACCTCCCAGATGGCCACAATGGCCGGGGCTGGGCCAGGTCAAACCCTGGAGCTAGGAGCTTCTTTCAGGTCTCCTACGTAGATGGCAGGGGCCCAGACACATGGGCCATCTTCCCCTGCTTTTCCCAGGCCATCAGCAGGGAGCTGGATTGGAAATGGAGCAGCCAGGTCTCAAACCAGCGCCCATGTGGGACGCTGGTGTCGCAGGTAGTAGCTTTACCTACTGTGCCACAACGCTAGCCCCAGTCCATTGACTTTTAAATTGCAAAATACATAAGGAATTCATTTTTCTTGAGCAGTATATCTTTTTTAAAAAATGTTTATTTATACTTTTGGTCTACTTGAAACGAGCATGGGGCCAGCACCGTGGCTCACTTGGTTAACCCTCCGCGCCTCTCCCATATGGGCACCGGGTTCTAGTCCTGATTGCTCCTCTTCCAGTCCAGCTCTCTGCTGTGGCCCGGGAGGGCAGTGGAGGATGGCCCAGGTGCTTGGGCTCCTGCACCCGCATGGGAGACCAGGAGGAAGCACCTGGCTCCTGGCTTCGGATTGGCACAGCGCCGCCCATAGCAGCCAGTTGGTGGTGAACCAACGGAAGGAAGACCTTTCTCTCTGTCTCTCTCTCCACTGTCTAACTCTATCTGTCAAATGAAATTTAAAAAAAAAAAAAAAAAAAAGGAAAGAAAGAAACAAGAGCAACAGAGAGAAACAGATCCTCCATCTGCTGGCTCATTCCACAAGTGCCTGGAACAGTCAGTACTGGGCCAGGCTGATGCCAAGAGCCAGGAACTCCATCTTGGTTTCCCATATGGATGGCAGGGACCCAGGCACTTGAAATGTCAGTCACTGCTTCCCAGGATGCATTAGCAGGGAGCTGGATTGGACGTCGAGCAGCTGGAACTCTAACTGGCACTCTCATGGGATGCAGGTTTCCCAAGCAGCAGCTAAACTCAGTGTGCCATAATGCCCACCCCATACCTTTAGCACAAATACAGTTTCTTTGTTAAGATTTATTTATTTATTTGGAAAGCAGAATTAAAAAGAGAGGAAGAAATATATACAGAGAGGTCTTCCATTCACTGGTTCACTCCCCCAGATGGCTGCAACAGCTGAAGCCGGGCCAATCTGAAGCCAGGAGCCAGGAGCTTGTTCTGGGTCTCCCACGTGGGTGCACGGGCCCAAACACTTGAGCCATCTTCCACCGCTTTCCCAGGCACATATGCAGGGAGCTGGATTGGAAGTGGAGCAGCCAGAGCTCTAACTGGCGTCCATATGGGATGCTGGCATTGCAGGCGGCAGCTTAACCCACTGTGCCACAGCTCTGGCCTTATTTACTTACTAAGATTCGTTTACAGGACTGGCGCTATGGTCTAGCACCTGAAGCTGCTGCCTGCAGTGCTGGCATCCCATATGGGTACCGGTTCGAGTCCTGGCTGCTCCTCTTCCCATCCAGCTCTCCTATGGCCTGGGAAGGCAGTGGACCCCTGCAGCCTGATGGAAGACCTGAAGAAGTTCCTGGCTTCCGCCTTCAGAGCAGCTCAGTTCTGGCCGTTGCAGCTATTTGGGGAGTTGAACCAGCAGATAGAAGACACCTCTCTCTCTTTTTCACTCTCTTTCTCTCGTTCTCTGCCTGTGCCTCTCTGTAACTGCCTTTAAGTAAATAAATAAATCTTAAAAAAAAAAAAAAAAATTTGTTTATTTGAAAGGCAAAGTGACAGGGAGAGGGAGGAGAGATAACTTCCATCCTTTGGCTCACTCCCCAAATGGCCCTAATGGCCAGGGCTGAGCCAGGCCAAAGCTAGGAACCTGGGACTCCATCAAGATCTCCCATGTGGATGGCAGGTGAGTAGGTACCTAGACCATTATCTGCTGCTTTCCCAAGCACATTAGCAGGGAACTGGATTGGAAGAGCAAGGGCTACAAGTGTCCACACAGGTGGTGCCTTAACCCCCTATGCCACAATGCCAGCCCCACAGATAAATTCATTCTTAATATTACATCATATGCTTCTTACATGTGACCTCAAAGCTGCGGTTTCCTTGTGTGAAAATTTTTGCAAGTCTAAATTTCTCTATTCTGTCTACTAAGCCGGAATTTTATCTCCTCTGGTAGTATTATATCAACTAGATTTTGTGACCATCGATTTAATGAGTCAGTGTGGGTGGTGTTGGTACAGTGAGTTTACTGTGACTTGGATTCCCCAGATCTTACATAGGAGTGCTAGTTAAGTCCTAATTCCTCCGCTTCCTCTCCAGCTTTATGCTAATGTACCTAGGAAGGCAGCAGATGATGGCCCAAGTACTTAGATTCCTACATGAGAGACCTGGATGGAATTCTTGACTCCTGGCTTCTTCCCCAACTGTGGTAGGGATTTAGGGAGTGAAGAAGCAGATGAAAGATCTTTCTGTCCCTCTCTGTCTCTTCCTGTTGTTACTCTGCCTTTTAAATCAATGGAATAATACTTTTCTTAAAAAAATTTGTTTAGAGTCAATGTATCTTTATTGTAAGGTTAATTTCATTGTTATATTTGAGTACACTGTGGTTATGAGCCCAAGTTAAATCCATAGTAACAACATTTGGGCCAGAGAAATAGTAGTTTCAGTGACAGTCTAATGAGGAGGTGTTGTAGAAGTGAATTGAGTATGAGGCTTCTCCCCTGTGTTTTGTAGCCTTGATAACCTTGAGGTTATCCAGGAGCTGTCTCATTTTCGTTTCTAATGTCCAGGGAAAAGATTTTCTATGAACTTGATTGAATTAGCCATATAAGCAAGCCCATTATACCAGAGACCCCTGTAATTGTTTTTCGGAAACTCTGTGTATCACCTATATAATCTTGGAGTAATTAAAAAAAAGCAAAGGCTAGAATCCAGATTTTTAAGAATTGAAATGTTGATATACTAAATTAATACTGGTTGAGATACGGGAGTTAATGAATACAATGAACAACTCTGGACATAAATCTTCAGGGAATATGTAAGAGCCCTTTTGATTACTGACGATCTAATCTTGTTTTTGACAGGTCGTTCTGTTTTATTGGAACAACCGCGAAAGTCAGGTTCTAAGGTCATTAGTCACATGCTTAGTAGCCATGGAGGAGAGATTTTTTTGCACGTCCTTAGCAGTTCTCGGTCCATTCTAGAAGACCCGCCTTCAATTAGTGAAGGATGTGGAGGAAGAGTTACTGACTACCGGATTACAGTAAGATTCTACTATCTACACATTCTGTTCTTAGTCTGTCATCATTCAGCTCATAGTCATTGAGTGCTGGTTATATGCCGAGATCCAGGAAATAAAGGTTTGGAAGAGATGGGTTATGATTTTGATTAGGTGAATTTGCTGTAATAATTGTTCAAAAAATGTATTTATCACTATATAGTCTTCCTTATTATGCTACCTGGAAGATTCTGGATTATATCAACACACTGAAAATATAGGAAAATTGGTTAATATTTTAAGTAGAACTTAATTTTCCTAGTAACTTAAAAGGTAAACAGAAACTTGGATATTTGGGTTGTTGCTATTTTGAAATAAAAGGCTTTTGTGTTATTTTAACAGATACACCAGTAAATTATGTCTCTTTTCAGTATAAATAGTATTGTTGTGATTTTAGCTTCTGATTCTCCTTCCCCTCTTTCATATTTGGTATTTCCATGACTATTTTTGTAAGGAGAAAGCTAATCAGTGCCAGTGTTCATTGTAGAAAATGTAGAGAATAAAGACATCTAAAAAACCACATAAAAACCTGTAAATTACCTGTAATTCATCATTTGAAGGTACCCACCATTTGATGTTGTGTCAAGGCAGTTGTGCAGTGAGCAAGTTGATCTTCGAATGTGATTAGCTCATTCTTTTACCTGAAATAGAAAAGAGTTGAATATAGGAATTAAAAAACTCGCGCATTCCTTGGTTTTTAAAAAGGGTTAGAAAGTGCCTTGAGTGTCTGTGTCTAAGCTTTCTTCATCTCCGTTGTACAGGAGCTGATAGGGTTTCAAGTTCAGAAACAAGGGGATAACAGTAGTGAGGGGAGGGGAGCTGGGAGAGGAAATGCTGCAGATCACAGGACAGAAGACAGAGGGAAGCAGACTTTTGCATGTCTCCACCTGAACCACTAGAAAGAGTTTCTAATTTTATCTTATTTGGTTATCATTAGGATTTTGGTGAATTTATGAGGGAAAACAGATTAACTCCTTTTCTAGACCCCAGATATAAAATCGATGGAAGTCTCGAGGTACCTTTGGAACGGGCAAAAGATCAGTTAGAAAAACACACCCGCTACTGGCCCATGATTATTTCACAGACCACCATTTTCAACATGCAAGCGGTGAGTGTTCAGTTGTCTCAGCCTTTCTTCTAGGTTAGTTACATATTCTTAAAGAAACATGAGGAAATCGGTAATTTATACCATTTCTCAAGCCAAGAATGAAATGTGTGAGCTTGCTACAGTAAGAATTACTAATTGAAAACTGTGAAGGGATAGTTCCAGATGCCCTCGGCGTTGGGACCTATAAAATCAGCTGTTAGAGCAAGTTCTGCCTAGATGCTTTGATAGTTGTTTTTCAAGACAGATTTTCTTTTTTCTTTTAAAAAAAAAATCTAACAGGTAGTCCCATTAGCCAGTGTTATTGTGAAAGAATCTTTGACAGAAGAAGATGTGTTAAACTGTCAAAAAACAATATACAACTTAGTTGATATGGAAAGAAAAAATGATCCTCTGCCTATTTCCACAGTTGGTACAAGGGGAAAGGGCCCTAAAAGGTAGGTTTTTTTTTCCCCTTTCTTTCTATATTTCCCATTTATATGATATATGTTGTTTTTTAGGGTAACTTACTCCTTACGCAAATTATATATGAGGGTGTGCACATATACATGCTTATGATGCAGGTGAAATAATGTAGGATAGCAGAAGTGGATACCTTGTAGTTTGGAATTCCATCATAACTATGAAGGGGAAAGAAGTCTTTGTTTCATGATTTCCTTTCACGTCACCCATAGCAGGTGACACTGCACTGTGACTGAGCATGTTTCTAAGGGGGCCATCTCACCCTTCACTGCAGAGATGAACAGTACCGTATCATGTGGAACGAATTGGAGACCCTCGTCAGGGCCCACATCAGCAACTCAGAGAAACATCAGAGAGTCTTGGAATGTCTGATGGCGTGTAGGAGCAAACCCCCGGAGGAGGAAGAACGGAAGAAACGAGGGCGAAAGAGGGAGGACAAAGAGGACAAATCTGAGAAAGCAGTGAAGGATTACGAACAGGAAAAGCCTTGGCAAGATTCCGAAAGGTGACCTCCTGGCACTCATAGCACACCCTGGTGCCCCTGCGTCTCACATCTGAAAACAGCACATCCAGACACCCAAACTCCACTTAGCACGTGGCACTCACTGCTTAGCTATACTCTTGTCATCCTTGCAATCTAGATTTCTCTTGAGCATGAAAAGGTATTATGAGTTTTGACAGCTGGGACAAAAATGATGTCAGTTTATCCTAATTAACGTAAGAAAATCCATACCTGACATGTGTCTCATTCTGTGCTTTATGTGTTACAAATTCCAAAGATGTAACCTTAGTCATTTGTAGAGTAAATATTTGTTGAATGCCTGTGATATGCCAGGCATCCGGCACAGGATCTCTGCCCCAGACAGTGTTGGGTTGAGATAGGCAAGTAAATCAGTTACCGCAGCACAGTGTGGAAGGTACTGTTATAAAATGAGACACAGGAGCCCTTCAGGACACACAGGAAGAGTGAACAGTCCTACTTCTTTTGCTTTAAGATTTTTTTTTATTTGAAAGGAAAAATTATGGGGGCCACAGGGGGATAGATAGAGAGGTCCTCCATCCTCTGGTTCACTCCCGCAATGGATAGAGCTGGGTGGGTCCCATGCAAGGAATCTCCTCCAGGTCTCACATGTGGGTGCTGGGGCCCAAGCACTTGGGCCATCCCTCACTGCTTTCCCAGGCATATTAGCAGGGAGCCAGACCAGAGGTAGAGCAGCCGGGACCTGAACCAGCCCCCCACTGTAGGTGGTGACTTAACCCAGTATGCCACAGCACTGGCCCTGCAATCCTACTTCTGAAGACATGCCTCAGCCGTACACCCGCTTCCCTTAGTTTGTGATTTGTATAGTGATGTCAAGGTTAAATTTGAAAAAACAAAAAGTTATAAAGGCTTATAAATAAAAATACCATATATAACATACCAGCTGGCTACATTTATAACTCCTTGCCAGAAATCAGGTGAATAGCTGAGTCACTATTATACTGTAATTGAATTAAGTTCCTTAAAAACAACACAGAACTTTTTATTATAGAAAATTCCAGACATATAACAGTAGAGTAAATAGGTACCCCTTGTCCACCGTCAGAAGCTGCAGTTCATGGCAGATCTTGTTTCATGTTTTCCATCTGCACTTCCCTCACCACCACCCGCACAGAAGTCTTCAGAAGCTAGTTCTGGAAATCCTGTCATTTCATGGGTAAACACGTAGCACCCTTCTCTTGGACTGTAGAAGTCCACTTCTTCCTTAGAGCTACTGAGTTTCTCCCCCAGAATTGGCCACTGTGGGAAGAGACAGAAGGAATTCAGATTCAGATCTCAGTAAGCTTAAGTACACCTCTGAATGTACTGGAATGGTTTTCCTTCCCTGAAGAGACTCAATAAAAACTTCAAGTTAAGCTCCTAACTTGTGGAACATAAGTATATTTCCACCGTACATAGACCAAAGATACAACACATAACCCCCAAACTTCTTAAACCTGCTTGGAATTTGAAATAGTGTTTTGTACTTATCTTCAAGTTAAAATTGTGAAATTTATTCAGAAAATCCTTTATTTCTCATCTTTTTAATTTTAGTTTGTTTTCCTTTATCTTTTGATATTTTACTGCAGACTAATTTCTGAACTATTTCAATATCATTATGAAAGAAAAGGGGAAAATGTTTACTTTATTAAATTCCCTTAACTGCTTTTAGATTGAAGTTGCTGAGTAGTCCCAAGGTCTGTTTTGTGTGCTCAGCTATCTTGTAAAAAGAATGATATAGACAGTTTAATTATTGAACCATTTTTGAACTTCAAGTATTTAAACTACATTTCCTTTTTTGTCCTCTAAAAGATTAAAAGGCATCTTAGAACGTGGAAAAGAAGAGCTGGCTGAGGCTGAGATCATAAAAGATTCGCCTGATTCCCCAGAACCTCCCAACAAGAAGCCCCTGGTAGAAATGGATGAAGCTCCTCAAGTGGAAAAGTCCAAAGGTAGAGCCGTGACCACTGTGCTTGGGACACGTTCCCCGGCTGTGCTGTTTTGTGCAGGGTCACTTCATGTTGTGTGGATGAGGAAGACCTCCTCACTGCTCCTGGATTTTATTTAGGAGATTGTCTGTTTATAGCTTTAAAACATATGGGCAGTGAATATTTCTCATTATTTAAAAAAAAACAGTGTCATACATCCAGCAAGGGAACCTTTGTAAAATAACTAACATCTGTGTTTTGAAGTGTTCCCCACATGGTGAGGTTATTTTGCATCACCTCTGAACCTAAATTTCTGCTGGGTCCTGGATTTCTGTTGTGGTTGGGCAGAGAATGCCTAGATGATCAGCTCCCAGCAAGAACTGTGGACTCTGGAGCCTCACGCAGGTTTTCCTGGCAGAAACACTGCAGACACAGCTGCATTTCTGCCTCTGGAGGGAGTGGGCGGCCTGTGTGGCCCCTCACTGCAGGGACAGCGCCGGGGACGCCTGCAGGCAGACTCCTCTGGTCTCCGCCTAATGCCCGTGTGTCTCCGTCACTGCTCTGGCCACACATCCTGACTGTGTTGCTGTCATCGCCCCAGGCCATGGGCGTACTTTACCTTGGGTCACTTGAGTCCTAGCGAGTTACCAAACTCACAGGTGGTCTCAGGGACCAAATTACGTGTAAAAGAAAGATGATATTGCCTAATTATTGTTAAATTTGTAAATTTTGAGGTGATAAATTATTCTGCCTTTTTTCTCTTCTTTCATGTACACCACCAGGGCCAGTGTCCTTACTCTCCTTGTGGAGTAATAGAATCAATACTGCCAATTCCAGAAAGCACCAGGAGTTTGCTGGGCGACTGAACTCTGTGAATAACAGAGCTGAGTTATATCAACATCTTAAAGAAGAAAATGGGTGAGTGTTCTTTATTGTGCAAACTGGTTCTGTTAGTGCTGTGTAACATCTTAATGACATGACTTCTTCGTCATGTTCAGCAGTCTTGTGTTTTCACCTACATGAAAGGCAGAGTGACAGAGACACAGGCACATCCATCCGCTGGTTCACTCCTCGGATGCCCACAGTAGGCAGGGCTGGGAGCCTGGAACTCCATCCGGGTCTCCCACGTGGGTGGAAGGGATCCAGGTACCTAGGCCATCACCTGCTGCCCCCCAGGCACAGTAGCAGAAGGGGATCAGAAGCAGCGTAGCTGGGACGCAGACTCACACGCCGGTATGGGATGTGGGCATCCCAGCATGGCTTAATCTGCTGTGCCACAGCACCCAGCACAGCAGTTTTGTGTTGCTGGTGCTAGGAACAGGTGCATGTTACCTATCAGGAGAAGAAAAGTTGACTTCTTTAATTTCGATACTTGCAAAATGGCTCATTACGTTGATTGTATCCCTGAAAGTATTTACTCTTTAGAGCATACCCTTCTTCCCCCAGTGCTTAGGAAGCATCATAGAAGGAAAAAAGAATTACAGAAAGCATTTAGTGCACAATACTAATACTGTCTAGAATACTCAGAGAAAGTATTCCCCTAGTAAGTATAAAGTATGAAGGTACTGCTTATAATAGAGTAAGTCTCAAGTCTGATTATTTTGTTTGAATCTACATTTTAGTAAACATTCTCTACAAATATACTGGCAAGGAATTTCTTCAGTTATGTAAAAGGAAGTAAATCCTTGGCTAAATGGTAGAGGCTGTTTTCTCAGTTTGCCTTGGAGAGGGAGAGTGGGGCCCTAAAAGCGTGGCTGCCTCTGTCATTGACCTTGGGCACACCACTGTGTCTCACGGGGCCTCCGCTTTCCCTCTTCTATAAACGAGCTCGGGCTAAGGAGAGGAATCCTAACAGCCCATCCTTTCCTAAAGTGCTGAAGTCTTCTGTCCCAGCAGTGTGTCACAGTACAGTTTTCATGTAAAGATAATTTGGGAGGAAAACCATGAATGCTTAATGTTTTATTTTACCCACTCCGTTTTTTCCTCCTGTTTTTCAGAATGGAGACAACAGAAAATGGCAAAGCCAGCCGGCAGTGAAGAATGATTTGAGCAACTAAATTTAGTATAATGCATAAATATTTTGGGTGGAATTTGATATAAGTACTTTTACAGCAAGATTATATAGTTATGTTGCCTGGACCGGTTTTTACATTTTTAAAATATTTGAACTAATTAACTTTTTGTACTAATTATAAAATTGGCACATAAGTCAAAAATATACATTTGAGATTTGTCCTCCCAAATCACACAGGTTTATTTTATGGTAAAAGGTGTTCTCTCTGGAAGTGTTTTTTAAAAAAAAATTCTTAGGCTTCTCTTTGCCAAATAAAATAAATAAAATACCTGAAATACAAAATAGAATATATTTTCTTCGCTTTTTTTTTTTTCTTAAAGATTTATTTATTTGAAAGGCAGAGACAGAGAAAGAGAAGTCTTCCATCCACTGGTTCATTCCCCAGATCACCACCACGGCCAGCGCTGAGCTCATCCGAAGCCAGGAGCCAGGAGGTTCTTCTGGTTCTCCCACACGGGTGCAGAGGCCCAAACACTTGGGCCATCTTCTGCTGCTCTCCTAGGCCACAGCAGAGCCTTAGATTGGAAGTGGAGCAGCTGGCGCCCATATGGAAAGCCAGTGCTGCAGGTGCCAGGGTCACCCACTACACCATAGCGCCAGCCCCGAGTATACTTTCTGAAGATGACACTCATTTAACAATTGAAAATAACCTTTAGAAATTTTTAAAAAGCTTGATCTGAGTTTAGATGAGATTTGCAATTCTGAAATACAAATTCTTGCTGACTAATCTGCATCATATGTAATTCTTTTCCCCAAAAAAAGTGTTGGTTTTGTTGATTTTAAATTATCTTGCATGCATGCAGGCAAGTGTATCCATTTAGAAGCAAAATTTTAAGGTAAACTGATATTTACTTGTATTGGATAATACTGCTTTTTCTTTCTGCTGACATTTATAACTATTCACCCTTTGTATTCAGAGAGCATGAAGGAGGTTTCGTCACAACCTAAGGGGAAAGGAAAGTCACTAGGGCACTTGTTGTGATGCTTGGCTGGAATCTTCATCTGCTGCCCATTTCTCAGAGGGGTTTCGTGAGTCTTCCTGTTCTGAAGAAACAGGCTATGTCCACGTTAAGTGCCGATTCTAGGTTTGTCATTTTTTCCTGGAGTGTTTATGAGAGAAGAGGAATGCTCTGTGTTCAAGTACACACAGTCAGTATTTTCTGCTAAAGAAAGGAACTGGTGTTTAAGCAGGGGTTCAGCAGGCTCCCACATCCACCCGGTGACACTTCCATTGCTCTCCGAGATCTTTGAATGTCCGCCTCACCCCTGCCGAGGGTCCAGTGTGAGGACGTTCTGGTCCAGAGCCGTGTGGGGATGAATCACGCTGTGAGGAACAGGTGCGTTTTCAGTTATATTGAGGGACTGTTGACTCAGAGCTCTTTTACGGTGATAACTGAACTATCAAGAAAAATTTTTACACCCCCCCCTTTTTTTTAAAAAAGATATTATGTATTTGAGGGAGCTGCAGGCAGAGAAAGGGAAAGACAGAGAAAGGTCCTCCATCCACTGGTTCAGGCTCCAAATGGCCGGAGCTGGGCCAGTTAGGAGCCAGGAGCTTCCTCTGGGTCTCCCATGCCAGCTGCAGGGGCCCGAGCACTTGTTGCTTTCCCAGGCCATTACAGAGAGCTGGACTGGAAGTGGAACAGCTGGGATACAAACTGGCGCCCATGTGGGATGCCGGCACTGCAAGTCAAGACTTATCCTACTGTGCCACTGCACTGGCCCTTACAGTCCCGTTATTATCACATGATGTGTTTGACCAAGTATTATACAGAATCACAAGTACTGTGTGATTTTATTCCAGAAAGTTCCAGTGCGTTTAAATATTGTTCAGAGTCAACGATAGGCATACATGCAACCTTTATTACAACCCTGTATACAATTACTGATAAGTGTGTTGATTGGCATTGGTGTTTCACGTAAGTATTAGCAGTCAGCCTGGCTCTTCTGTCTGGGATGATGACTGATCCAGCACTGACAAACCGAGCAGACTGTGCTGCAGAACATCTGTGACAAAGCCGAGCTGTCCCCTAGTCCCTGTTTACCTTTATACCAAGAAGGCCGTCAAAGCAACACAGTCCACACCTGGCAGGTGCCCTGCAGACTTGGGGGGGTTTGTGCTGTGAGGTCTCAAGTTCAGAGGTTGTCCAGGATGGAAAAACCATGTCAGCAAGGCCTGTGGTGGTTTCATGTGTGCTAAGGGTGTCTGTGACAGGACCCAGGACACTTTTCTTACCAAGGAGCAGAAAATCGGTGTGAAAGAGGGGAAGTTAGAAGCACAAGGTCAGAAAGCTCAATTGCAAAATGCATTTCTGAGTAATTTTTAAAAATCCAAAGAAAATCGGGAATCAGCCTGAACGAAGGACAAAATGGAGGTTGCTTTCTGAGGTGCTGAGTTTGCTGCTGCGTTATTTCTGGCACGTGGCAGTTACCATCGGGTGCACACGTGGGGAGAACAGGCATCCCAGTGCTCATGTGGTTAGATGGGTGCTGCTGGAGAGCAAACCTAGAAATTCCATATTATTAAGATTTGAGGCATCGAGCCGGCGCTGCGGCTCACTAGGCTAATCCTCCGTCTTGCGGCGCCGGCACACCGGGTTCTAGTCCCGGTCGGGGCGCCGGATTCTGTCCCGGTTGCCCCTCTTCCAGGCCAGCTCTCTGCTGTGGCCAGGGAGTGCAGTGGAGGATGGCCCAAGTGCTTGGGCCCTGCACCCCATGGGAGACCAGGAGAAGCACCTGGCTCCTGCCTTCGGATCAGCGTGGTGCACTGGCTGCAGCACGCCGGCCGCAGCGGCCATTGGAGGGTGAACCAACGGCAAAGGGAGACCTTCTCTCTGTCTCTCTCTCTGTCCACTCTGCCTGTCAAAAAATAAAAAAAAATAAAGATTTGAGGCATTGGACTTCATGTAGGAAGCTCTAGGATCTTATACTTTACCAAGTTTGAGTTCATTGAGATCTCTGTTTCACTAATGAAAATGAATACATGAGATTGGACCATAGAAAATTACCATTTTTATCCACAAAATATAATTGAACATTAGCAATTTCATGTGATTCAGTCTGTTTATTTGTCTTTACATCCTATTTGAAATGAAATTCAGCAGGTTGTGTATATTGAAAAGTTTCAACTAGAGGAAGGTGCAAACAGTGTCTAATTAGAAATGTTGCTGTTACATTTTAAAAGAATTCCACAACTTTTCTGAATCTTGAAAAGATTGATGGAAGCAGAGGTGATATTAAATACCCCATAATTGTTTCTTAGTAGCAGTTGGGTAGAAAACAATAAACTATTTAGAATATTGAAAGAGAATACTGTTGTAAAATACAACAGCCCTCTGTCTCTGCAGGTTTAACCAAGCTCAGATGTATTTTTTTTATTTCACCTGTGTTAAGCATGTATAGCATTTTCTTGTCATTGTTTCCTGCCCAGTACAGTATAGCAAGTATTTATAAAGCATTTACATTGCATTAGGTATTATAAGTAACCTAGAGAAGGTTTAAAGTATACAGGAGGGTATATGTAGGCTGTCTGTAAATACTGTATTATGTAAGTATTTGCTATCAGAACTGCAGCATCCATGGGTTTTGGTATTCCACAACCAATGCCACACCACAACTGAGGATGTCACAATAAAACCCAAGTCCAGGGACAAGCCTGGGGGACCATGGTGAGTGGGATATAAAAAAGAAGGAAAAGCAGGTCAGAGAGGCAGGAGTGAAGCAGCACTGGGAGACAGAAGGCTGCGACCTGCTTCTGGATGAATCGTCAGGAGCGCTGTACGACTTCCGTATCCACGGTGTGGTGGGAGCGGAAGCTCCATCATTGTTGAGTGCTGCTTGACTGAAGCTCGAAGTAGAAGATGGTGTGTGTTGTCAGCTGTTTCAGAGGAAAGGAGTCCTGGCCTGTGGGATACGTGATAGAACAGACTTGAGGCAAGGTTTGTTGTTTTTATCAGTGTGATGAGCTTGTGAGCTGAAGTACAATGAAGAGGCAGATTCCCTAACCTAATTCTTTGCTCATGCCTACCAGAACCTTAACCCATTGCAGTATTTATTGTTCATCATTCCTTTCTGCCTTGCATTGTCGTGAGAGCCTTGGATGAGCAGTTGACAGCACTGTTGCTGGTGCCAGTGGTGAGACTGCCATAGTGGATGAGCCATGAAACCTCTTTGTCTATAGTATCAGCCTGTGTGACGATTTTACAGTTGACTCTGGACTTCCCAGGGGCAGGGGAAGTGGATAGAATTAATTTGTAGGATGTGATAAATCAACACCAAGGGTGAATTATTGCCTGTCTTGACATTTAAAGTCTGCAATTGCTTATTTTTATCCAATTTCTAAACCAATTAGCCCTGTTTGGGTTTATGGTTAGCATTACTGTTTGGCTAATGAGATCCATTTCATGAGGAATGGGAGTCAATGTTTAGGAGACGGGCTTAATTTCTCCAGAAGGTAGAGGAGAAGCCAGCGGTATCCCTGGCCATCAGTGAGGGCAGGGCGATCTCACACTGGCATGGGCAGCTTGCTGGGTCTGGTCAGCATTCAAGAGTAAGCTGCACTTGTTGCTGCCTCCACCACAGTCGTGCATATATTTAGAGCAAAGCCAGAAGAACATTTCTAACCCACAGGTGATTTTCTGTTAGATGAGGCTGGAGTGCTGTTTTCAGTTAACTCATCTGGCTTCCAGAGTGAGGCAGATTACACCACCTGTGATGTCCTCGATTGTGCCCATCTTGGATTCAGGCAACAGAGTGTGGGTGGACTTCTCCATCAGCCCTCCTTAGATGAAACCTTAACTTCCGAGTGTGTCTGTTAGGACGTCATTTCTGAGAACTTTGTGCATTGGCTAAACATAAGGCTGTATCATGCCAGGCTATAACAGTAGATCCTGACCCCAGGGTTGTTAATACAGTCTGCTCAGGTTACTGCAATGAGTTTTGCAAAAAATGTTCTGACCTGCAGTCCTTTGTTATAAATGAGTGGAAGCTGGGCTTTGTGCAGAGTGTCAGTGTGGCGGGAACACCTCAGGAGCGCAGGAGCAGCCAGGTCCCCAGTCAGTGGCAGGAGAATCCATTCCCACGGCAAATACTGGAAATCCAGGTCTCGGTGGTGTCCATAGGATGTTCGGTGAGTGGCGTCAACTTGCAACTTACATACACTGATTTTATCGCAAGTGATGAGTTGCCAAGTTACTGATCATAATTGTGTCAGGAGGGATTGGGAAATTAAGTCTGTGCCCAACAGTTGCTCTTATCAATTGAACTGGATTAACAGTTGTTGGAAATGCATTGGATTGACCTAGAAGAAGCAAGCAGTTTCAACAGGAAGATGCTTTATGCAAATGTTTAAGATTGTCTTGACTCGTTTCTCGCACTCGTGTTTTGACCTGATTGGCACAAGGAAGAGGGAAGCATTTCTTGATCCTCAGTAGATACACGTATGCCTTAGGAGCCCTGCAGATGTGGGTCTCACGCAACCAGCTCCAGAGAGGGGTGGAGGAGAGAGACTGCTCTCATCATCTCTGTTTAGCCATTGGTCTGGGGATGCTTCATCTAGGCCAGGGTCAGGTTCATCGTCCTGAGTCCTGCCTGCCCTTCTTCCTTTTTTCCCACTCTCTTCTCCTCTTTCCATCTTCCCTCCCATCTGATTTTGCGTTGCAGCCTTGAGGTTGCTTCTGCATATTCACAGAGTTTGTTAGTTGCCATGTTTCTTAATCCTTTCAGCCTTAGATGACAGTATGGAAGAGGATCTTGAAACTAGCCCATGAGTAGTACCAGCTATAATCATATCTGACTTAGGTAGTCTCAGGAAAACAGTATTTTGGTAAAAGACCTAAATTCCTAAGTGTGTGTGTGTGTGTGTGTGTGTGTGTGATGGAAAAGAGCAACTGGGGAAAACTTACAAGCTCTAGATGTAAAAGTTGTATGACTGAACAGAGACAAGGTAATGAGTTAGAGTTCAAATTTTAATTAACGGTTTAAATCTCAAGCTAGAAAACACTGCCAACCCTGTACAGATAGAGTGTTCTGCGAAGGAAGATGAGCTGGCTGGTAATCACAAAAAGGGCGAGGATGCAGTGTAACAAAGGAAGGTGGCCCTGGGCACTGGGGGTTGCACCAGGCTGAAAAGAGGAGCCACCCACCAAGCCAGTGCGTCAGGCAGCGGGGCAGTCCTTGCTGAACAGAAGGCCTGTCTGAGTGAGGGCTGGGTGCTGCTGCATAGTCATGGCAGTGGACAGAATTACGAGTCCTCACCACTGGGAGGGACGTTTCTACCCAATGTCAGGCTGGCTAAGCCTCCTCAGCCCTAGGCGGCCTTGGCGGTTGAGTCCCCTACGAGTCCCCTACCTGAGCGTGGTGTGTCCTCATGTCTTCGAGGTCCAGAATGCAGAACGGGTCGCTTGAAGAGAGTCCTATTGAAGGACAAACACATGTTCTCTAAAACGTTCCTGGAAGCTGTAGGGAATCCAGATGAGATGGTGAGCGCTTAATTTATAAACGCAGAAAATCCGTCCAAGTTAGAAAATCGTGAAATTTCCCATGCAGGTTAGATCTATGCTTCAATTTGAAACAAGCTCTAAGCAGATTATGTCGATAGGGGTTTCCTGGTCCAGAGACAGACAGCTTGGGTTTAGTGAACCATGTGCCAGACACTGTGCTAAGTGCATATTTCATTTTGTCTTCACCACAGATATTTTGGGATAATGCTTATCCTCAATTTATAGATGATGAAAATAAAATAACTACCCAAACTCACATGTAAGGTTGTTTGTTTGTTTGTTTGTTTTTGACAGGCAGAGTGGATAGTGAGAGAGAGAGACAGAGAGAAAGGTCTTCCTTTTCCATTGGTTCACCTTCCAATGGCCGCCACGGCTGGCGCACCGCACTGATCCGATGGCAGGAGCCAGGTACTTCTCCTGGTCTCCCATGGGGTGCAGGGCCCAAGGACTTGGGCCATCCTCCACTGCCTTCCCAGGCCACAGCAGAGAGCTGGCCTGGAAGAGGGGCAACTGGGAAAGAATCCGGCGCCCCGACCAGGACTAGAACCCGGTGTGCTGGCGCCGCAAGGCGGAGGATTAGCCTAGTGAGCCGCAGCGCCGGCCCGTACAGTAAGTTATACAGCTGGAATTTGAACCCCAGTCCGACTCTGTAAGTTCTCAGTGCAGTTCTCAGTGCCTGTGCTTGCAGTCTCAAGACAGATAAGCTATCCGAAAGAAGATGGTCTTACCTTTAGCACCGGATGTTGACCCTGTTAGCAGGCTTTTTGTTTTAACTATGGGGACCCAAAAGGTGGCCACAGATGATTTGTCTCTCTCTGAGATAACTTTGTAGCAGCATTAACTAGATAGAACATGGACTAATTGAAGGCTTGATGTGTCTCCCAGTTTTGATTAAAAAAAAAAGGTTTATTTATTTGAATGGCATAGTTACAGAGAGAGGGAGAGAGACAGTCCATTCGCTGGTTTACTTCTCAAATGCCCACAGCAGGCAGGGCAAGGCCAAGCTGAAGCCAGCAGCCAGGCACTTTCAGGATTTCCTACGTGTGTGGCAGGAACCTGAGTATTCGGGGCATCAGCTGCTGCCTGCTAAGGTACCGTTAGCAGGGAGCTGGGACTGGAACACAGGCTCCCTGGGGAGGGGCACAGATGTCCTCAGCAGCCGCCTAACTGCTGCACCGAATACCCAGCTCTGTTGATTCCCACCCACCTCTTGTAGGCTATAGAGTCATAGTTTTTGTTTTCTCAGGTATTGGAGGTTCTACCTTCTGGCTTCCACAGTTGCTGTTTAGAGTCTATTCTCAGCTCAACTGATGCTACTGCATTGTGTCCTCTCTGTTTGCTTTTCAAGTATATTTTAGTGTTTCGCAGTTGGGTGCATTTTTGTTTTTGCTTTTAAGAGACTTATTTAAAAGGCAGAGTAACAGGAAAGAGGCAGAGGACGGAGATCTTCTGTCCTCAGGTTCACTTCCCAAACAGCTGCAACAGCCAGGGATGGGCCAGGCTGAGACCTGGAACCCGGAACCGCATCCTGGGTCTCCTAGTGAGTGGCAGGGGCCCAAGTAGTTGGACCGTCTTCTCCAGCCTTCCCAGTGCATTAGCCGGGAACTGGATCAGAATCAGAGCAGCTAGGACTCGAACTGGAGCTCCGACACACACTGTCGGCTATCAACACTGCAATGCCGGCCTCTGGATTTTTGTTGTTATTCTGCTTGTTTTGTTTCATTTGGTTTTCCTAGTTTTTTTTTTTTTTTTTTTGAGAGAGAGATTGACTTACAGATAGAGAGAGAGAGAGAGGTCTTCCATTCCGCTGGTTCATTCCCCAAATGACTGCAACGGCCAGAGTTGAGCTGATCCGAAGCCAGGAGCCAGGAGTTTCTTCCTGGTCTCTAATGTGGATGCAGGGACCCAAGGACTTGGGCCATCTTCTGCTGCTTTCCAGGCCACAGCAGAGAGCTGGATCAGAAGAGGAGCAGCCAGGACTCAAACCAGCACCCAGATGGGATGTGGGCGCTGCAGGCTGGGGCTTTAACCCACTGCCCCGGCCCCTCGATTTCTGCCTTTTTACAGTTCTGAAAGATCAGCAAGCTTTATCTTCACAAATGTTTCTTCATTATTCTGCTAGCTCATTCTGGAATAATTAGGCCTCACTGTACATCCCAAGTCTTTGAATGTCTGTTTCATTATTTTTCATTTCTTAGATATTTTCCGATTTTCTTTGTCTTCCAGTTTGCACGTTCTCTCCAGTTGTAGCTAATCTGCTATTGTTCCTGTCAACATTTTAAATTTTATTGGATCAAGTTTTAACTTGTAGAAATTGTGTTTGGTTCTTTTTTTAAAATCTAGGTGTTCGTTTTTAGGGTCTTTTGTTCTTTCCTCATATTTTGAGTTTTTAATTTATTAAATATTCCATACTCTTGTCTACTGATGCTGAAATCAGCTTTTCTGATATATTTATTTATTTGAAAGTCAGAGTTAGATAGAGGAGAGGAGAGGCAGAGAGAGAGAGAGGTCTTCCATCTGCTGGTTCACTCCCCAGATGGCTGCGATGGCCCAGGCTGCACCGATCCAAAGCCAGGAGCTTCCTCCGGGTCTCCCACGCAGGTGCAGGGGCCCTAGGTCTTGGGCCATCTTCTACTGCTTTCCCAGGCCACAGCAGAGAGCTGGATCAGAAGAGGAGCAGCCAGGACTAGAACCGGTGCCCATTTGGGATGCCAGCACTGCAGGCCAGGGCGTTAACCCGCTGCACCATGGCGCCGGCCCCTTTCTTCCTTTTGGTCACAGTGCAGTGTGCATTTATGCTGCGAACCCCTGCGGGTCAGTGAGGGTTCTGCATGCTCAGCAGCCCTCCTGGCACAGGTGGGCTCTTTCCTGAGCCTTCAGGGAGACCAGCTCACTTGGGCTTAGCGTCTGTGCATGCAGACTTTTGCAGAGCCCAGGCTGAGCTTCCTCACCTGAGCTGGGCTGTCACTTCCTGTGCCTGGCCTCGCACCAAAGTGGGCGTCGGGTAGTGAGGACTCTAGAGAATGCTCTTCTTGCTCACCTACGTGGTGCCTGCTTTCGCTTGGGTTGGAAACCTGCTTGTTCCTTCCTTCCTGCTCTCTCAGAGTTGAAAAGGCCATTAGTGCTGGGGATGAAGTCTTGTAGAATTCCAGGCAGAATGCAATCTATGTTTCATTTCTTTTTCAACCCAAAGGACCCAGGGACTAGAAAGCCACAAAATTTGGATCCAGTTTAGCAGAAAGAAGAGATAGGAGTTTGTTAGAAGACAAGTGGGGCTGTGGTTCTAGCTACTGCTCTCGGCCTCGACGTTCGCTGGTTCTCAGAACACAGTGTGCCAAGAGCTGTGTCATCGACTTTGGAATGTGAGACGTGAGTTTTCAGTGACACTTGGCTGAAACCCCTCCTAGTAACGTAACATTAGTAAACAAGTCCTATTGATAGCTGTAGCACAGTGCAGCGCTCGCTCTGGGAGTGGTCAGTCCTGACACCCAGCAGGAAACCATAAGCTTCCACCTGCACGTCTCCCCAGCCAGGTGTGCTCTGCTGACGCCCAGTGAAAACATTCCTCCTTGCCCTGCCCTTCTTTCCTTTGGATTTTCTCAGTTGCCATGAGATCAAAACAAGTATCGCTGCTGCTTTTTTTTTTTTTTTTTTTTTAAGATTTATTTATTTATTTATTTGAAAGGCAGAGTTACAGAAAGAGAGAGAGACAGAAAGGTCTTGCATCCACTAGTTCACTCCTCAAATGGACACAATGGCTGGAGCTGGGCCAATCAGGAGCCAGAAGCTTTTTCCGGGTCTCCCACGTGGGTTCAGGGGCCCAAGCACTTGGGCCATCTTCTGCACTTTCCCAGGCCACAGCAGAGTGCTGGATAGGAAGAGGAACAGCTAGGACACCAATCAGTGCCCATATGGAATGCCAGCACTGCAGACGGAAGCTTAGCCTACACCACACCACAGGCATCGGCACCCTGTTTTTTCTCTCTTTTTTTTTTTAAGATTTATTATTGGGGCTAGCGCTGTGGCATAGCGAGTAAAGACGCTGCCTACAGTGCTGGCATCTCATGTGGGCGCCATTTCGAGACCCGGCTGCTGCACTTCCGATCCAGCTGTCTGCTGTGGCCTGGGAAAGCATTAGAAGATGGCCCAAGTGCTTGGGCTCCTGCACCTACATGGGAGACCCAGAAGAAGCTCCTGGCTTCTGGCTTTGGCTTGGTGCAGCTTTGGCCACTGTGGCCATTTGGGGAGTGAACCAGCGGATGGACGATCTCTCTCTCTCTCTGCCTCTGCCTCTCTGTAACTCCGCCTTTCAAATAGATAAATAAATAATCTTTTAAAAAAAGATTTATTATTTATTCAAAAGACAGAATAACAGAGAGTAAGAGACAGAGAACATCAGAGAGCAGAGAAAGAGATCTTCCATTTGCTGGTTTACTTCCTAAATGCCCCTAATAGCCAGGCCTGTGCCAGGCTGAAACCAGGAGCAAGGAACTCCAGCTGGGTCTCCCACCTCAGTGGTAGGTACAGAAGCGCTTGGGCCATCTTCTGCTTCTTTCCCAGGAGGGTTAGCAGAAAGCTGCATTGGAAGCGTGGCAGCCGGGACTCTGACCCTCGCTCGCACTCCAGTACGGGATGCTAAAGTTGCAGGAGGCGCCTTCAGCTGCTGTGCCAGAGCACTGGCCTCACGTATTCTCTGAGAACACTCCACAACTGTTCACTTTGGAAGACCATGTGACTAGAACACTCATTCAAAAAAAAATCTTAAGAAAAAAGAAATGTGAACAGCAAGATGATAAAAACACAATGTTCCTAGAAGGCCAATAACTACATCCCTGATGGTACCTCTGGAGACACTGTGATGCCAGCAGGAGTGGGAGTTCCTGGATCAAACCAACAAGAGGCAAAGTGTGGCTGCTCACTCCACGGAGAGCAGCTCAGGGGCACACAGGCCGTGTGGATGCTGGCCAGAGACCAGTCAGCCGCTCAGAATGCCTGAATGCGGGATCTCACCAGCGGCAGCTTTTTCAATAACGTTAAAAATGTTGACCGACCCAATGGCCTGGCCTTGTTCTCAGTGAACCAGACACACCCCATCCTGGCTTTCTCTGCTCCCGGTCCTGGCGGAGGACACAGTAAGACAAGAGGCGGTTCCACCTTCAGAATTTAATGAGGGCCAGGACTGGAGTGGTAGAAGCGGTTATCTAAACCATGTCTCTGTCAACCAGACTGAGATACCACTGAACGTTCTGTGATCCACATCATAACAGAGTGTAACGCAATAGGCTGGCCGCCAACCTGGCTAACGGGGAGGTGGGAAAGGGAGCAAGGAAGGAGGATGAGCGCAGGACACCTTTTGGACACTTTCTTACCTTCCTGAGAGGTTTCACATAGGGTGTATCAGAAGCAGCTCTCTAATGCACGGTTTCAGATTAAAGAAATCGCATTTCAGTACGGTTTTGTGGTCAGGCACACATAAAATCTTAGTTCTAAAATTAAACCCCTATGTAAAAATAGTTGATGTTTTTAATTCTGATCTCTGAGCGCAGCCACGTACGCTCATCAGACACGACGGCCCGAACAGCACATCAGCACCCAGCCTCACAAATCTACGGCAGTGGCCTCAGCACTAATGTGTTGAGGCTTCCTCCAGGATAAAGGCTACGTACAACTCCACTCTGGCTGGAGCAGCAAGGCTTGCAAACACCTGAAAGTCGGCTTTACCTGCTCCGGGGCCAAGCGGGTGTCGCAACCCAGCTGCTCCAGGGCTGTGCTGCCCACGTGGTCTCTGCTGCTTTGTTTCAGCCCTGGGCACAAGAGTGGAGTCTGAAAGTGAAGTGTTTTGCTGCCATCTGCATGGTGACCACAGCAGGGACCGAGCTTGGACCCTGCCTCCACCGTGCGCCAGTGGAAGCCTGACTCAGGGCCTGCGCTTTCTTCTGCATCTATCCCAGGGAAGCCAAGAGCTGGCGTGTTTTCTCTGGCTATCTGGCCCCTCCCTGTGCGTTTTGTTTTCCAACTCAGGAGGTCTGGGCAGCCACAGCTCCTCTCTGAAGTGCAGCCCGTGAGCCGAAGGGTGGACAGTGGGAAAGTCTGGCTTTATGTAGAGAATCCTAGGGAGCCTGCTATAAGGAGAAATCTTTTTTAAAAAATTTTTATTTATTTGAAAGGCAAAGAGAGAGAGAGATTGATCCATTGGTTTACTCCCCAGATGGCCACAGTGGCTAGGGTTGGGCCTACCAGGCTGAAGCCAGGAGCCAGGAGCTTCCGATGGTTCTCAAATGTGGGCGGCAGGGCCATCTTCCCCTGCCTTCCCTGGTGCATCAGCAGGGAGCTGGGCCAGAAGCGGAGCAGCCAGGACCCGAACTGGCACCATATGGGGTGCTGGCATAACAGACAGCAGCTTAACCTATTGTGCCACAATGCTGACCCCAGGGGAAATCTTTTTTAAAACAGATTTTTTTTTAAATTTTTGTTTAATTATTTGAGAGGCACAGAGAGAGGGAATGAGAGGGAGAAAGAGCTTCCTTCCACTGGTTCCCTCCCCAGATGCCTACCATAGCTGGTCTGGGCTGGGCCCAAGTTGGGAGCTGGGAATTCAATCCAGGCCTCCTGCGTGGGTGGCAGGGACACGACGACTGGACCCATCACTGCCTCCAAGCATCTGCACTAGTAGGAAGCGAGGATCAGGAGCCAGAGCCAGCAGTCGGACCCAGGCACTGGGATACGGACTTAACAGATGCCTTCTCTGCGAGGCCAGACATCCATCCTGATGAGAAATGCTTTTGAATTTTTAAAAAAAAAAATCTTCTGCAAGATTCTCATCCTATTGAAAATTGTATACTGAGGCCAGCGCTGTGGCACAGTGGGTTAACACCCTGGCCTGAAGTGCCGGCATCCCATATGGGCACCGGTTCAAGTCCCGGCTGCTCCACTTCCAATCCAGCTCTCTGCTATGACCTGGGAAGGCGGTTGAAGATGGCCCAAGTCCTTGGGCCCCTGCACCCGCATGGGAGACCCAGAAGAAGCTCCTGGCTCCTGGCTTCGGATCAGCGCAGCTCTGGCCGTTGCGGCCAGTTGGGGAGTGAAGCATCAGATGGAAGACCTCTCTCTCTCTGCCTCTCCTCTCTCTCTGTTAACGCTGACTTTCAAATAAATAAATACATCTTTAAAAAAGAAGAAAAGAATAGGAAATTGCATACTTATCTCTTACTGAGAAACAAAGGTTTGTATTCAGTGTGAAGCCGCACCTGAGTGGGGATCCGTCCCTCACACTCTCAGGTCACTAAGGAGTCGTCTCCGCAAGTGGAATGTGAAACAAAGTGTGTTTTGAGGAGTTCCTAGGGAGTTGCAGCCTGTGCATGGGCTGCAGTTGGAGCCCTGTGTGCTAGCGACAGTCAGTTGGTGGCACTGAGGGAGGGATCAAGAGGAAGGTGGGATATAACACCCAGGAAGATGACCTGGCCTACCTCCGGCATTCTGCTCAGCCGAACATTCAGGATCTTCTCCTGGCGGTGTTCGTCCAGGGGGAATTTTCCCAGCCACCAGCAGGGGGACCTAGCTGACTGCAGTCCGGTGATGATTTGACCAGCACGTGTGCAGAAGGAACACCAGCAGGCTTCAGTGTTAACCGGGACCATGGCTTTCCGTGGAGCTTTGAAAATGAGATGCAACCTCGTGCTTTATGGGGATCTTCGTTGGTAAGGAGCTTGATTAGACTCAAGATTTGCTGGTGGAGTGCCTTTCGCCACAAGTGCCATTTTCACTAAGGTTTTAAAAAAGCCATTGTTTCCTTTTTAGAAATGTACTTCCTGGCCGGCACCGCGGCTCACTAGGCTAATCCTCCGCCTTGCGGCGCCGGCACACCAGGTTCTAGTCCCGGTCGGGGCACCGGATTCTGTCCCGGTTGCCCCTCTTCCAGGCCAGCTCTCTGCTGTGGCCAGGGAGTGCAGTGGAGGATGGCCCAAGTGCTTGGGCCCTGCACCCCATGGGAGACCAGGAAAAGCACCTGGCTCCTGGCTCCTGCCATCGGATCAGCACGGTGCGCCGGCTGCAGCGCGCCGGCCGCGGCGGCCATTGGAGGGTGAACCAATGGAAAAGGAAGACCTTTCTCTCTGTCTCTCTCTCTCTCTCACTGTCCACTCTGCCTGTCAAAAAAAAAAAAAAAAAAAAAAAAAAAAGAAATGTACTTCCTTAGGTATTGGAAAGGCAGCGAGAGAAAGAGACAGAGACGAACACAAAGAACTGGGAACTCTATCCAGCCTCCCACGTGGGCGGCAGGAGCCCTGTCACTTGAGCCATCGCCCCTGCCTCCGTGGATGCACGTTAGCGGGAAGCTGGAATGAGCAGCAGAGCCGGGTCTCGGGCCCAGGCACTGCACTGCAGGTGTGTGTGTCCCAGGCAGCGTGTTCGCTGCTGCACCAAATGCCTGCCAGGCACCTTTCTTTCCTGTCAGGTTTCCAGGTTAACCAGCTCCAGTGTCCTAACATTCCGACACCCCAGGCACATCTGTGCATCAGTGCGAGGCCTGCGCAGGAAGCAAACTGGCTCCTCTCCTCCCTGCATACTCCATGCCCAAATCCAATCGGTTTCATGCATCACTATCTCATTCTAAAACACCACTGTTTCCTGAATCAGACCAGTCGTCTTGTAACGATTTGTTTACTTCCTCTACCCCTCACTTCCATCATCCAGTCTCCAAACATCTGCCAGAATGGCAATATTTGAAGACAGGGTGGCCCTGTCGTGTAGCGGGCAGGTGAGGGAGGCGTCACCCGTCAGAGCCTCACAGCGTGGAGAGCTTTTGGCAACAGCCTCCTCCCTTTGCTCAGACACACTGGCCTTCTTCACGTCTAGAATATATAAGAACATTCCGGCCAGTGCCGTGGCTCACTAGGCTAATGCTCCACCTAGCGGCGCCGGCACACTGGGTTCTAGTCCTGGTCAGGGCGCCGGATTCTGTCCCGGTTGCCCCTCTTCCAGGCCAGCTCTCTGCTGTGGCCAGGGAGTGCAGTGGAGGATGGCCCAAGTGCTTGGGCCCTGCACCCCATGGGAGACTAGGAGAAGCACCTGGCTCCTGCCATCGGATCACCGCGGTGCACTGGCTGCGGCGGCCATTGGAGGGTGAACCAACGGCAAAGGAAGACCTTTCTCTCTGTCTCTCACTGTCCACTCTGCCTGTCAAAAAAAAAAAAAAAAAAAAAAGAACATTCCATGGAACACTGGCAGTAAGACAGGCTTATGTTGGTCCTAGAAGGTCTTGAGAGCCACACAGAGCTGCTTCATCATTCGCAATTTCCATAAGCTCTCTGGAGAAGCCTCGGGCTCTGCTGCTCCATGCCCTCGGTCCAGGATGATCCCATGTTGCTTTTTCTCCTCACCCAGGCCTGTGTTCTCACCTCCCCGGGCAGAACACCTCCATCTCTCCTCACTCCCTTCATCCAGCTTCCATTGAGTAACCGCTCATTACTGCAAGTGATTTTTATCTTTTTGTTATTGTTGTTTCTTTCCTTATGTATCATTTTTCTCCCTCCCCAGAATAGGAATTCTGCCTTGCTAACTGTGCTTCCCCAGAGCCTAGCTATCGCCTTGCAGACGAGGCACTGAATTAAGACATCGAGTAGAAACATCTGTCAAACATCTGTCTCCCTATACCTTCCTCCCAGCACCTCCCCAGCTCTTCCTGGCTTCGTCTTAGACAAGGTTCAGTGTCTCCAACTTGGATCATCTCATCGCCCTGTTTCTTATTTCCATCTTTTGTCCCCCATCCCCAATTCCATCCCAGTGTTCTGCTCATGTCTATTAATTATTGAGCATATGTCAGACATTGTGCTGAGGACTTCATTACATTCCATCATGTGCCCCTCCAAATAGTCCTATGAGTTGGACACTTATGATTCCAATTTCATTTTAACGAAATATTTGAGACAGATGCAGATCTCACCAGCTAATTCTTTTCCAGATGCTACCAATGACCCCAGGGTTGGAAACTGAAGCCAAGAGCCTGGACCTCCATCAGGGTCTCCCACATGAGTGGCAGGGGTGTAAGTACTTGAGCCATCATCCGCTGCCTCACAGGGTGCACCTTAGCAGGAAGCCAAAATCAGCAGTGGAACTGAGACTTGAACCCAGGGACTCCAATACAGGACACAGTGTCCACCAACAGCAGCTGAACTGCTGATCCCAGTCACAGGAAAAAACAGGAGCTCAGAGAAGCTCTCCAAATGGACTAAATTCACAGTTTTACTGAATGGCAAGATCAGAATCAAACTCTGATCCCACTCCATAGGCCGTGCTCGCCATGTCTTTGCTGTCAGGAAGGTGCTTTGTAAAAAAACAAAAAGCAAAACAAAGCCCAAAACCTTAAAATTAGCACTTGTAGAGCCGGCGCCGTGGCTCAATAGGCTAATCCTCCACCTTGCGGCGCCGGCACACCGGGTTCTAGTCCCGGTTGGGGCGCCGGATTCTGTCCCGGTTGCCCCTCTTTCAGGCCAGCTCTCTGCTATGGCCAGGGAGTGCAGTGGAGGATGGCCCAGGTCCTTGGGCCCCGCACCCCATGGGAGACCAGGAAAAGCACCTGGATCCTGGCTCCTGCCATTGGATCAGCGCGGTGCACCGGCTGCAGCGGCGGCCATTGGAGGGTGAACCAACGGCAAAGGAAGACCTTTCTCTCTGTCTCTCTCTCTCACTGTCCACTCTGCCTGTCAAAAAAAAAAAAAAAAAATTAGCACTTGTAAATATGGTCCTTACAGATAGAAATAAGACTGAGAAAAATATCCCTAGATTTAAAAAAAAAAAAGTGCATAGGATGCAATATCAAGTCAGTAAACAATTTATTTTTATTTTATTTATTATTATTTTTTTTTGACAGGCAGAGTGGACAGTGAGAAAGAGAGACAGAGAGAAAGGTTTTCCTTTGCCGTTGGTTCACCCTCCAATGGCCGCCGCGGCCGGCGCGCTGCAGCCGGCGCACTGCGCTGATCTGATGGCAGGAGCCAGGAGCCAGGTGCTTTTCCTGGTCTCTCATGGGGTGCAGGGCCACCATCCTCCACTGCACTCCCTGGCCACAGCAGAGAGCTGGCCTGGAAGAGGGGCAACCGGGACAGAGTCCGGCGCCCCGACTGGGACTAGAACCCGGTGTGCCAGCACCGCAGGCGGAGGATTAACCTAGTGAGCCATGGTGCTGGCCAAGTAAACAATTTTTGACTTAATGATATGAGCCGGATACAGCTTTGCCCTGCAAGGCTGGGTGATGTAATAACTTCAGAACTGGGGCCACAGTGTGGGGCAGCAGGCTGAGTTGCCACTTGTGATACTGGCGTGCTATGTCCAAGTGCCACTCAAGTCCCTGGTACTCAGCTTCCGATTCAGCTTCCTACTAATGTGTCTGGGAAGGCAGCAGAAGATGGCTCAAATCGTTGAGCTCCTGCCACCCATGGGGAGACCTGGATGGAGTTCCTGGCTCCCAGCTGTTCCAGGCATTTAGGAAGTGAACCAGTAGATGGAAGCTTTTTTTTTTTTTCTCTCTCTCTGTCTCCCTCTCTCTCTTTCTTGATCTTTCAAATTCTCTCTCTTGCTCTGCCATGTAAATAAATAAATGAATAAATAAATTCTTAAAAGATAATTTTAGAACCATGCCAAGCCAATGTATAATTAATACCTTTGATTATGTGACTATTCTAGATTGTTCTTCCAATCAAGATATATTTGTGGTCCGCTACTTTACCAAAGTATAAGGCATTGTATACACTGTATCAAGGAACGTATAAATCTAGGTGGGTGTTCAAAGTATTTGCTCCTGGTCCCTCCAGCTGAGTTAGAAAATCACCCAAGAGTCTCTGTTTCCCAAGTCAGACACCTGGCCGTTTCCTGCTAGGGGGTCCAGAAATGACTTCATCAGCCGTCACCTGTTCCACCCACTTTCTCTTCTGCTGACCTGAATTCAGTCTGCAGCCTCTTCTGTTTCTTTACTCATCTTACACGTACCTGTCAAAGAACCCTGAACAGTGAAAGGGCATAATTTAATCATTAGGGGCTGTCTTGAAATAAACATGTAAGGGCAAAAAAGGAAAAACAAATCCCAGCCTTGGAAGGAAGCTGTAGCGGGAAGTATCTGCAGGTCCCAGGTTGCTGTGCTGTGCAACTTGGTCTGCAGGCTGGCAGGAGGCAGGCGGTTCAAACTGGGAAAGTCTGGCTTAAACAAAGTCGTGTCAGCTGATTTGTCGCAGACCTTCTCAGAGTCTTTAACACCCCAGCATATAAGGTGGCCATTACAGTGCACCAGTTAAGACAACATTCAGGAGGTTACTGTATCAGGCTGTCTGGGTTCAAGTCCAGGTGCCACTCCCAATTAGCTCCCAAGTAACACACACCCTGGGAGGTGGCGGTGATGGTTCCCGTACTTGGGTCCCTGCCACCCATGGCGGAGACCTGGACTGAGTTCTTGCCTCCTGGCTTCAGCCTGGCCCAGCCTTAGGTGCTGTGAACGTTTGGGAAGTGAATGGGAGATTTCTTTCTGTCTCTATGCCTTTCAAGTAAATAAATAAAATTTTTAAAAGCCAGTGTGTTACTGAGCTTGAAGAGGGAACGTAGGCCCTGGTAATCCTAACTCCTTGACCTGTTTTATGGAATAGTCAGAATCCCGTGATGTTTGCTATGAATGCGGCAGGACCCGGTCTGTTCCGTGTGTGGTTTTCTCACAGTCACGCTCATTTACAGAAATTCTTCTAGCAGCTGGCTGCACTGAGCTGAATTCAGTCTCCGGCTTCTTCTCCCATCTCTGTATGCATCTCACAGGCACCCCCACCCTCCCACCCCTCAAAGAACTCCTAACGTCAAAAAACATGTTTGTAATCATTAGGAACTGCCTTGAAATAAACATAGAGCAGTAAACATGAGAAATGAATGCGAACATTGGAAAGTTACCAAATTTCAGAAAAGAAGAAGAGGAAAGAAAACGGAAGAGGAAGCATCTGCAGGCCCCAGACTGGCGCGCTGCGAGTCGCAGGCTGGTGGCAGGCGGGCCGGGTCTCCCCTCCCTTCTCCCCGCCCACCCCCACTTCTGACGCTGGGCTTCCCTGCATCCCTGAGCAAGCTTCCTCCTGTAGTCCTCTACCCTTCTACTTGGCAAAGTTTGTCACAGAGGCGGGACAACAAGCTGCCGGGAGACTGCAGTGATTCAAGTGACAACAGAGCTGCAGAGAAATTGGCTCAGCGGTCACACACCCACCCACCCCCTGTTTGTTTCTGTCACCTCTGGGAGACTCACCCCTGGCTCACTCCCTGACAGGTGATGTATGGGAAAGTGGGACGCGAGAACAAAGGGGCTGCAGTGGGGTGTGGCGCGCACAGAGAGGAGCCATGAAAACAACCATGGTTCTCGTGGGACCGCAGACAGGGGTTCACAGAAGATTCAAGAGTCAGCGATCCTCTCCTTAAAAACACAGCCCCGGTGAGAAGTCTCCTGGCTCAGAGGCTCTGAGCTGTGCACAAACAGAAGTCACACCACTCCCAAGGAGGATGATGGAGGAGCTTTCAAACAAAGATAAATGGGGCAACACAAACACGTAGGGACTAAGACAGCCTTAAACGCAGGGGCCAAGTTGGAAGAGACATCTCGTGTCCTTCGTGAATTCCTTTTTCCCTCTAGATTTCCCTAAGTGTCACCTGCTGTTCCCTTCTTGTCCTGCTCTTTCTGTCTTGTGACTGCTGACCACAGATCCAAACGCAGCTGTAGGGATGCCCGTCGAGACAGCTGACCGGGCAAGGACCCCGGGGCTTGGCTCTGTGTAGCTCAGCCTAACTGCATTTGAGCCTCCGTTCCTTCAATGCGGCAGAATCCATCTCTGTCACTTGAGGACTTCCGCTGCTTGCCCTGGGGCGTCTGCTGTGATGGTGCCCACTGTGCTGGCCCATCCTGCAAACGCAAAAAGCTCCCTCCATTCCAGCTCCCGTCAGCCCACCCCCCAAATGTCCAGATCATTTCTGTTCTAGACCATTCTAGCTCTGTCCCTTTGACCTGTGAACCTAGAGACCTGCCTGAAGCTTGGACAATCCCCCCCTTCCTGTTTTATGCTGGCATGGGAGAGGGACAAGGAGGGATCACGTTAGTATCCATGTTCCCCTGACTTCTAACTTGTTTCCTTCCCTTGCACCCCGGAAATCCTTGGGAACTCTTGTTTGGAAGTTCTTCCTGTAAATTATCAAGTGGTGTCCAAATCTCATTTGTACCTTGTATCTTTCTTAGCTCCCTCGGGGTGCAGTTGTTGGCAATTCACCCAAAAGAAGCGCATTTTCTCCTCTACTTTCTGTTTACCTGCCTGCCTAGGGCTTTGGAACTCAGAACAACCTATCTGCTGATTGAGAGATGGTTACACTGAAGAAATAAGAAATATAGGAAAACATTGACTAATACTTGGGAAGTATAACCTATTTTATAATCTATCAATAAATTCCATAAAACCTAAACCCTTTGATGCATATTAAATGAAGCATGCAAGCTCTAAAAAGTAAAGAAGCCTTCTTAAGAAAAAATAGTGTTTTTAAGAAATGGAATTAATGGGGCCGGTGCTGTGGCACAGCAGGCAAAGGTGCCGTCTGCATCCCATATGGGCACTGGTTCGGGTCCCAGCTGCTGCACTTCTGATCCAGCTCTCTGGCATGGCCTGAGAAAGCAGTAGAAGATGGCTCAACTTCTTGGGCCCCTGCAACTGTATGGGAAACTCAGAAGAAGCTCCTGGTTCCTGGCTTCAGATTGGTGCAGCTCCAGATGTCGCACCCATCTGGGGAGTGAATTAGTGGATGGAAGACCTCTCTCTCTTTGTCTCTGCCTCTCTGTAACACTTTCAAATAAGTAAATAAATCTTTAAAATAAGGAAGAAATAATAGTTCTACATCTAAAATCTGAAGTCTTAAAAAAAAGAAATGGAAATTATTTAGGATGTAGTCAGAATATATGGAGGGCCATCCCTACCAAGGCCTGGCTGTGGCACCTCAGGCTAATTATTTCACTTTCTTCTTCCTTTAACAGATTTGTTTATTTATTTAAAAGGCAGAATGACACAAATTGAGAGGGAGAGAAAGAAAGTACTCTTCCATCTGCTGGTTTATTCCCCAAATGAACTCAATGCCAGGACTGGGCCAGGCCAAAGCCAGAAGCTTGGAACTCCATCCAGGTCGCCCACTTGGGTGACAGGGGCCCGAGCGCTTGGACCATTCCCCGTTTCTTTCCCAGGAGCATCAGCAGGGAGCTGGATATGAAATGGAGCAGCCGGGCTTGAACCCGTGTGGTGAGGACACTATGATATGGCGTGCCACGGTCCCCAAGTAGCAGCTTAACGCCCAGCCCCATAATTATTTCATTTTTTTAAGTACAGATTCTCTCATTTGTTAAGTGGGGATAATAACCTCTACTGTGCAAGGTTTTTCTGTAAGAATTAAATCTAATTAAATCAGCTCAGGGGCGCCATCCATTCAGCAAACACCTGCTCACCCGCCCATTCCCACACTCACCCTTGCTTTCGGGGGCTGTAAAGTCCATACTCCTTAGCAAGACCGTGCACACGTCACTGGGTGGGTGTGACCATCCTAGGCACTTAGCGCAGCAGTGGTAGATGTTAGATGTACACCCCAAGGACAGTCGGCGAGGACAAGCCTTGGATTCACCGCTCCCGTAGATCTGATGAGACCCTTTGACCAAGCCTCCCCAGGACCGTCTCTGGCTTCCACTGAGTGTGCAGAGCAGAAGCAGTGCCTCCCTGGCAGCCCTTCATCCTGAACAACGGCTGTCAGCGCCCCCGGCCCCGTCTCTGGATGCCGCCCGCGACACCCGACAGTGTCACCCGGAGATCAGCTCTCAGAGCCGGAGCACAGTTGTAACTGCAATATTTCTTTTCACTGGAGGTGTGATTTCCAGCCAGTAAAGCACACAGGTTCTCAGTGCTCCATTCAGAGACTCCAACAGGTTAGCCACCCATCAACTCCAAATAATTTCACATTTTCATCACCCCAGCCCTTTCCTGTTGTTCCTTTGCAATCAATGCCCCCACCCAACCCGGTATGGCAGAATGTTTTTAGCTGAAAACTCCCAGACAATCTTAGAGGTGCCCTCTCTCCTGCTGATCATCAAAACCCTCACGACGGCCTCCCAGTGGAAGCAGATGAGTAACCAGAGGCAACACTTGCTGAGAGATTTGCATGCATCGCGTCGTATTCATAAACATCTTATTGATGCAGGTAGGACAAAGCAAGCTGGGTTAGGTTAGACTTAGCAGGCAGCTAAGGATGGGGGACTATCTGGCCAGGAGAGCAGCCTCTGATTGCTAAGCAACACAAGGCGGAAAGGTAAGAAGGCAGAGAGAACAAAGGGGCCCTCCACACGGAGCATTTTCCTAGCCTCACTGGAAAAGCAGCCTAAGCAGGAAAGCCAAAGAGACATACAGAGTTGGGAGCAAAGCAGGCTCTGGCACCAAGGCCACGCAGAGGGCCGGGCAGCTGGAGCTGTCTGTGCCCAGTCTTGGGAGCTCGATGGGGACAAGCAGCTTCCCCTACCCGCAGCGTGCGCTGACAGACTCCAGGACAGAAGTTCCCCCCAACCTGGAGGCATAGGAGAGCCGAAGAAGCAGGAGCGCTCACCTCCTGAGGTGCACTTGTTACCCGCCCTTGCACCCACTCTCTGCAGGGAGGGAACCCCCCAGCCCCGCCTTTCCACGGCCTCCTCCCTCTGAAGAAGCCCCTCCCAGCTGCTTCCCCTCTGCTCTTTTAATCCCTTCGCTCTTTAAAAAATAAAACCGCTTTGCTAAAAATGGCCTTCGCAGTTGGTTCGTCTGCCTCCTTCTTCCTCGCAGACTTACAAGCTCCTGGGGTTCACACCAGCTGTAACACGGTGAGGCAGGCGCTACCATTTCTTCCATTTCACAGACCGGATACCAGGCTTAATGAGATAGGGTAAGTTACCCAGAGGTCAGACTTGGGATTGAATCCAGAATGGGCCAATCCCAGAGCCTCTAAACCGTTCTGCTGCCTTCTAATGAACAGACACCCTCTGTGGTTTAGCTAAGGAGCGCAATTTTCTTGGCTCTGGATTTTGTAAGAAAAGGGGAAAGAGTGAGTCTGTTGTTAACCCATCCACCCACAGAATAACCCCGTTACTTTTATTGTGTCCTGGCCAGAGACTTGTTACCTTTTCGTTAACTTGATTGTGCAAGATTTGCATCCGTTGGATGTTAACTGTGATGGAGGTGGAATAATGATGGGCTTTGTGAAGGCCAGTCTGTGTCAGGGGTGTGCAAGCACTTGGATTTCCTTATGTAGCTTTTTTTGGTTTGTTTTTTACTTTTGAGATATTTGTTTATTTGAGAAGGAGAGAAAGAGAGAAACAGAGGGGAGAGAGAGAGTTTCCATCTACTGGGTCACTCCCTAATTGCCTGCAATGGCTGAGGCTGGGGATGATAGGGCGGTGGGGACTGAAGCCAGGAGCCAGGAGACTCAATCCAGGCCTCCCACGCGGGGTGGCAGGGACTCAGCAGAGAGGGAGATAGAGACAGGGAGAGAAAGATCTTCCATCTGCCGGTCACTTCACAAATGGCCACAACAGCCAGTTCTGGGCTCGGTTGAAGCCACGAGCCTGGAACTCTACCCAGGTCTCCCAGATGGTTGGCAGGGGCCCATGTACTTCGGCCATATTCCACCACCTTCCCAGGTGAATTAGCAAGAAGCTGGACTGGCAGCAGAGCAGCTGCTGGGACCCAAACTGGCCCTCAGGTACACGGTGCCAGTGTCACAAGTGGTGACCCAACCTGCTGTGCCACAACACTGGCCCTGGACACGGGCATCCTAACCACTAGACCAGATGTGCACACCCCTTATGCAGTTCTCATCTACACTGTAAGGGTAAGGGACTGTCATTAACGGCATTTGCACAGCTGGGAAATGCAAGGCTTGGAGAGTGTGAGCGCGGTGCAGCTGCAAGCCGTGGGGCTGACGCTGAATCTTGTCCAGCTGTCCGAGAGCCACTGCTTCTAGCCACTGCCGTTCAGGTTCCCTCGATGCTCTGTTTATGCCCTTGGTCTGGTTCATAAAGAATCCTCTGGGCTCCTGTCTGAAGCAGCTGGCCCCAGGACAAGCACGTCCCTTTGAACTCTGCCATCCTGCTGTCTTTGAAGATCAGAGCCTGGTGGTCCCAGGCACGCAGGTGCACCGGGTCTTCCGGACTGGTGAGCAGTCAGGCTGGCCCTGGGCCAGGTTGTGCAGGAGAGGAAGTTTATCTCGGGTGTTTGATCTGCAGTCTGCCGTAGTTTCTAAGTACTCTGTCAACTGCAGACTCCCCTAACTTCCAATTCCTGAAGCCCAAGTCTTTCTAGAGTGGCCGAGTCCTGCTGACTTGTTGGGATCCCCACTGTTCCCCCCTCCCTTCCCCTGCCCAGCCTCTGCTGGCTTTTCCCATGCAAGTCTGAGCTGACGGGCCCGCAGACAGAGGTCAGCAGAAGCCCTCCAGATCTTTGGGGCTGCCTAGAATTAGAGCCCCTGCCTGTGCCTGGCGGCCTCAGGGGTGTGTCTTCCAGGACTGATAGGAAGTGCAGGCCTGTAGTGATGACAGCAGCAAAGCCAGGTCATCTCAGAGCTCTCCGTGGGTGCCCTGGACAGCCATGACCGCCTTCCTTACATGTCAACCTATCTTAAGCCTCATGCCAGCCCTGTATGATGTGTCAGGTCAAGACCTGCCCAGAAACAGGAGACACAGGTGGATTCAGAAGAGAATTTACGGCCGGGCTGTTCACAGGTGTGCGGGAGATTAAGCAAATCATGCGGGGGTGTGAAGGCGGAGAGGAAACCAGCAGTAGGGGTGGTGGGTCCCACTGAGACTTCGTCACCAGGGCACACAGAGGGATGAAGGCTGGGCCCCACCGGGGTGGGCGGACAGCTGGTGAGGTGTTGGGGAAGTAAACACTGCAGCTGCTGGCTCCTTGGCTCTTCCTGCTGGCTTCCCGCTGGTTGAAACAGCTACAAGCCTGAGACTTCCGGGTGGGGCGAGCTTGATGCGTCAGTCCCCCTGGGACACAGGACAGGGCCCGAGAGCAGAGACGACTCAGGCCGTGAAGAGACCAAGGCCCAGAGAGGTTGAGCATCGTGCCCACCATTACACAGGAAGTGGTACAGCCAGGACTTGAGCAAAGACCACCAAATCTCCTAACCACTGCCCCGCACTCCTCTACAGCTACACGGGGTCTTCGTGTTTCCAGAAAGCAGAAAGGCCCTCCCCAGAAAGGTTTTAGCAGGTGCCAGGGGACCCGCGGGAGGCATTTTGGAACAGGTGCCCAATCGTATTATTCCCATTGAATGGGGGCTGGTTCTCGGATCAGATTTCTGGTGCTGCTATTGGGTAGGACTAATGGGATGATCATAGTCTGGTCCATGGAATCCCTTCTCTGTCCTAAAACAGGACCCAGTTGTGACAGGAAAGAGCCCTTGCTGTACACAGAAGGTCCCTGTGTACAGGGGACTCCTAGGGGAAATGGCTCCACGATAAGACAGGCCTTGGGCAGCTCCATTAGTGATCACCCAAGATAGTCAAGTTTATGCAACAGAAAGATCAGAGACTGCTAATGCTGTCAAAAACAAACAAACAACAACAAAAACAAAACCCAACTGATATGATGGGGACAATCATCTTGTTTCAACTCAGTAAAAACTAAGACTTGTGGTTTCTGTGTGAGAGAAGTCAGTACTGAGTTTGAACAACTTCTGCAAAACACAAACAAAAATGTTCTACCCACCTGGGTTGAATCCAGCTGAGGCAGAGGAACTGACAGAGCAGACGTCGTGTGGAGACATTTCCTGTGGAATGAGAACAGGTGGTGTTCAATGGCGCTCTAGTGAACAAGATACAAACCTCTATGAAGAGAAAGGAAATGAGGAGAATATATTCTTTTTATATTGAAGAAATAAAGCTCTAATGATCGCCTTTTATGGCTCATCGTTTTATTTCTAATGAATTTCTTTCGTGTGTTTTCTCCTTGGTATAATTAGCCGGTACGAAAGCACATCTTCGATGTGAGGTAGATAACAGCTTCTCAGCAGACACAGGGTGAGGCTGAGAGGATAAATCACTGGGCGCAGGGGTATAAAATAATCCGGCATTCCTTATGCAACCTAGCAACAAAATGAGCAGCACGTAACAGGGCACTGTGAGTTGACCTGTTATCCTTGAATTAAGGACTTCGGGGAAGGCATGCAGAGCACTGATGATCACCGTTGATACAGACCACTGACGGATCAATGGGGGGGCAGCATGAAACCAACCCCAACGTCAGAGGCCTGGAAAACTTTCTTTCCTACAGGATATTCCCTCAGAATTTGTTAGGGGGACAATTTTCATTATTTATCACAAAGATGCAATAGAAATGTCTTAAAGGTTACTCTTTCCAGAAGTTAGCTATTTCTTTTTTTTTTTTTAATTTTTTATTTATTTAACAGGTAGAGTTACAGACAGCGAGAAAGAGAGACAGAGAGGTCTTCCTGCCGTTAGTTCACTTCCCAAATGGCCGCCACAGCTGGCGCTGCACCGATCCGAAGCCAGGAGCCAGGTGCTTTTCCTGGTCTCCCATGTGGGTGCAGGGCCCAAGCACTTGGGCCATCCTCCACTGCACTCCCTGGCCACAGCAGAAAGCCAGACTGGAAGAGGAGCAACTGGGACTAGAACCCGGCACTCATATGGGATGCCTGCTCCGCAGGCGGAGGATTAACCAAGTGAACCACAGTGCTGGCCCAGAAGTTACCTATTTCTAGGAGTGACTTATTAATGTTTATCACATGAGGGCATTTCAACAAAGTTTGAAGGAAATGCAATTAAATGATAAATTTATTTTGGTGTAAAAACAATTTGAAAGTCTATGCATACAGGGGGCCTTGAAAAGGTTCATGCAAAATGTGTATTATGAAAAAACTAGGTTTTCAAAAAAATTGTGCCAAAATTTATCTTATTTTTTCAAAGCTCTAATTATTTACCTAAAAGAGTTAGACAGAGAGAGAAAGAGATTGTCCACCTGCTGGGTCACTCCTTGAAAGGCCATAATGGCTGGGGCAGCACTTGGCATCTGCTGCTGCTTTCCCAGCACATTAGCAGGGAGCTGGATTGGAAGTGGAGCAGCTGGGGCTCGAACTGGTGCTCATATCAGATGCTGGCTCCCCAGGTGCCACAATGCTGGCCCCTAAAATTATCTTTACTTTCATTTTCTCTGAACTATTTGCAGTACCCTTATGTAGTAAGGTTTCAAATTACAGCTGGTTTAATTCAAGCCATAAATACTGGAAGCAGAGTGTATAATATAAACAGTCACACGTGCTTGGAAAATGCATTTTCCATCTTCCTTCCCCTGGAGCCAGAATGCTAAGGAGTCTGTGGGATCGGCCCTGGGCAGGGCGGTTCAGAGGGAAGTTCTCAAAGAGGCTTCTGTTTGAGCCATGATCTCAGGTAAAGAGGACCAAAAAGATAAACAGCCTACTGTCAACACATCCAGCCCTCCCAAGAGCCACTGCTTATACCCAATTCAAAAGTCAACACAAGAGGCTGGCGCTATGGCGCAGTGGCTTAAAGCCACAGCCTGCAGCTCCAGAATCCCATATGGGCACCAGTTTAAGTCCTGGCTGCCCGCTTCCGATCGAGCTTCCTGCTAATGGCCTAGGAAACCAGCAGAGGATGGCTCAAGTGCTTGGGCCCCTGTACCATGTACATGAGAGACCCAGAAGAAGCTCCTGGCTCCTGGCTTCAGCCTGACCCAGCCCCAGCTGCTGGGGGCATTTTGAGAGTGTACCAGTGGATCAAAGATCTCTCTCTCTCTCTCTCTCTCTCTCTGTCTCTCCCTCTCTCTAACTCTGTCTTTCAAATAAATAAAATAAATCTTAAAAAAAAAAAGTCAACACAAAGAAATGAGGTATAACCACCATTGTCCAATGTTAAAAACAGAATATAGAGTTGAGGCGTGTCCTTGAGAAGACTAGAAATGGTTCACATTTGAAATACTACTTAAACTCCAGGACACTTGCTTATAACTGATACATAGAAGAAGTGGCTGTCATCACTCTTGGTCCATAAGCAGTTAGAAATCAAATGTCATCTCGGGCTGGCGCTGTGGCGCAGAGGGTAAAGCCACTGTCTGTGATGCCAGCATCCCGAATGGGTACTGGTTGGGAAGCTCCCTGCTAATGTGCCTGGGAAAGCAGCAGAGGATGGCCCAAGTCCCTGGGCCCCTGGGTCCTTGTGGGAGACTCAGAAGAACCTCCTGGCTCCCGACTTCAGCCTGGCCCAGCACTGGCTGTTGTGGCTATCTGGGGAGTGAGCCAGCAGAGGGAAGATTGATCTCTGACTCTCCTTCTCTCTCTCTGTAATGCTGACTTTCAAATAAATACATTAAAAAAAAAAAAAAAAAGAAAGAAATCAAGTGTGACCAACATTATTTTCCAGCCAGGTTTATGTAATGATTTGGCTAAGGGAATAGAAAGGAGATGAAACAGAGATCCAAAGAGTGCCTTGTCTGTATTCTCGCATACCTTGGGGGGCAGGGGAGAAATAGTCTGTTGATGCATGATAACGCCTTTCACTACCCTTAAGTTAGTTACGCCTCAGTCACGGTCAAAAGGCAATGTTGTCCCTATGCGGCTGGGGCTGGGGCTGGGGCTGGGAGGGGGTGACATCTGACCTCCAGGCTGGAAATCTGCAGTTCTGTCCCCCTGTGGACTCTCGGGCCTGCTAGTACAGCAGTGTGCTGTCCTCTTGTTCCATTCCGTCCAGGGCCCTTCTCTGGCTTGTGGGGCCTGACTGTGCAGCACACACCAACACCTACCCCTGCTCCACAGGTAGTGCCTTCCTACCCTGGCAGCCTCGCTGCTTTCTGTTCTTTCCTGGATCTGACTGCCCGGACCCCCCTTGCCCTGGACAACTGATGTCCCTTCAGACCCAGCGCCACCCAGCATGGGGGACGAATGTTCCCAGACGGAGGAGACAGTGTGAAAGGAGAGTAGCTTTAGCAGGTAAAAGACACTAGTAGCAAAAATCAGTAATTGAATTTCGCAACTCAGTGCTAATTTCTTGTTATCTCTCTATGCTATGATATAAAGAAAGGTAACTCAACCAAGTCAGTGGGAGGAGAAAGTGTTGTCTTTAACAAGAAGAAAATATCGCAAGGAGTTCCAGGACCATGTGATACTGTTACATCCACCTAACAAAAACACTGCGAGGATCATGTAAAAGTCATTGGATTTTGCTTTAGTTGGTCATCTTGTCACTTCCTGCTCTCCCTCAAAACGTTTGGGGACTTGTTGACTCTGTGCTATTGGCTGGAAGCCCTGGGAGGTCTTCATGTGCACTGACGCACTGACATCAAAGCTCTTCCCAGTCTAGCAATGATAAAGACAAGGCTCAGTGGGATTAGCATTGCCAGGAACATACACTCCAGGAAGTGGACGGGGATTGGATCCTTTTTTTTTTTTTTTTTTTTTGACAGGAAGAGTGGACAGTGAGAGAGAGAGAGATAGAGAGAAAGGTCTTCCTTTTGCCGTTGGTTCACCCTCCAATGGCCGCCGCGGCCAGCACGATGTGGCCGGCGCACCGCGCTGATCCGATGGCAGGAGCCAGGAGCCAGGTGCTTTTCCTGGTCTCCCATGGGGTGCAGGGCCCAAGCACCTGGGCCATCCTCCACTGCACTCCCGGGCCACAGCAGAGGGCTGGCCTGGAAGAGGGGCAACCGGGACAGAATCCGGCGCCCCGACCGGGACTAGAACCCGGTGTGCCGGCACCGCTAGGCGGAGGATTAGCCTAGTGAGCCGCGGCGCCGGCCGGGATTGGATCCTGAAGGGCCCAAGCGTTCAACCTCTGCTGTCCTACTGTCTCCGTCATCTTCTGCAGACGATACCGCAGAAGTAGTCTGGCTTCTCACCTCGACCCTTCCGCTTGTTGCCTTATAAGCAGGAGTGGCGGCCAGAGGCTCCACACATCCTCCTCACTTGCCTGCTCCATGTCCTGATTTCCTGTTCCTAGCCTTAGGTTCTCCAGCGGTTCCTCTGTCAGACCGTGCAGCACTGTGAGTGCCTTTGGGAGAATCTGACTCTCAGCGGAGTGGCGGCTGCACTGCTGGCCACCCTCGCTGTCTGGGACCTGGATCTCTCTGTTGGACACTTCATGTCAGCAGGGATACACATGTCTACTGGAAAACCAACTGGCCTTACACACCCACTTTGGATTTTCCCTGAAGCTGTGATGTTCAGAATTCTTGACTCCAAGCTATCATAAGAACAGATTTCTATTGCAACTCATAGTATATATGAAGTCTTCCAAAAGTTTATAGCAAATGCATATTATGAAAAACAGATTCAACATGTTTTATACCAAAATAGTCTTATCTTTTAATTTCATTTGCCACAAACTTTTTGAAGTTCTCTTGTGTAGTTACATACACAGATCTGAAAACAAAATGCCATAAAACAACACATACCCTTACTATGTGTAATGTGCTTTGAAAGTTTATTTTCTATTCTATTCTAAAGAGGCTGCTGGTTCAGGGCCAGGTGTTTGGTTTACCAGCTAGGACACCTGCGTCTCATATCAGAGTGCCTGGGTCGAGTCCCACCTCCACCCTGATTCCAACTTCCTGCTATTGTACGCCCTGGGAGGCAGCAGATGATACCTCAAAAACTTGGGTCCCTGCCACCCATATGGCAGACGTGGACTGAGTAAACAGGAAGAGGCAGACGGGGGAAGAAGACCAGAATTTGAAATAACACGAAACTGGCAGTGAACTTACCTAAGTCTTTTAACCTTGGAGTTGGATAGCCTCAACTCCAGGTGCCTGAAGTGTGGACAAAGAGAGCTCCAGTTTGGGTTTGATGAGCAGGAAGTGGGGTAGACAAAGAGTTCTCAGACATAAAACCCAAAGCACGATCTGCAAAAGAAAAACCATCAATGAAACCTTGTCAAAATTCTGACTTTTGCTCTGCAAAACACATTACTAGGAAAATAAAGGGACAAAGCACAGACAGCAAAAATGTTTATAAATCCAATATTCAACAAAGGACTTGTACCTGAAAACTGTAAAGTCAAACAGTCCAGTTAAAAAATACGGGTGAGGTGTACATTTTGCCTAGAGGTTGAGACGCGGGTTAGGACAATGCCCGTATCCCACACTGGAATGCCTATGTTCTTGTCCCAGCTCAGCTCCCAATCCAGCTTCCTGCTAATGCAGACCCTGGAAGAGAGCAGTGGTGGCTCAAGTCCTTGGGTCCCTGCCACCCGTTTGGGAGACTTGGATAGAATTCTTAGCTCCTGGCTTTGGCCTGGCCTAGCCCAGGCTGTCGCAGGCATTTGAGGGAGTAAACCAGTAGGTGGAAGATCTCTCTCTCTGTGTCTGTCTCTCTGTTTCCTGGTCACTCTGTCCCTCTGCCTCTCTAAAAAATATGTGTGCAGCAGAGTTGAACAGATACTACCCAACAGGATATTTAGAATACAAATCAGCAAGCGAAAAATGCTAAGCAACTTTTGTTATCAGAGACATGCAAATTAAAATCCCAATGAGACACAACTACACACGTATCAGAATGGCTAAAATAAAAGAATACTAGTAATTCCAAATGCTAGCAAAAGTGTGGGGCAATCAGAACATTGCTGTAGAGAATGTAACACAGGGGTGCCGCTCTGGAAAGAGATTTTAAGTGTCCTATAAAGTTAAACCGTCACCACATGGCACAGTCATGCGGCTACTAGCTGTGTACTCTTGCAAAATAAAACCTGTGTTCGAACAAGAAGTTACACGTGAGTATTTCAATCTGTCCTAGTCATCACTGCCCCAGCCTGGCAAGCAGCTAAGTGTCCTTTGACCCAGGGGTAAAAGCAAACCGTGCCTGTGCAGAGGGGAGACTCATTCTGTAGCACCTTGGGTAGGCCCTGCAGGCTGTCTTCTGGGAAGAAGCCAGTGTTTATTGGTGACAAAGTCTATGATTCCATTTACAGCACAGACTCAAAAAGACAAATGCCTGGTGACAGCACATCTGTGTGTGCCAGGAGTGACAGGTGGGGGGGGGGGGGTGTGACACCAAGGGATGTGATAAGGGGAGCCTGGAGCAATGGAACTGCTCTGTGCCCGCACTGGGATGGGCCTACGGTGCCGACATGGATCTAGACATGTCTTAGAACTCATAGAACTGTCTACCAACACTGTGAGTTTTACTTTGTGTTGTTTTAAAAACAAGAGGGTTTTTTTTTTTTTTTTAATTTTGTTTGTTTGAAAAGCAGAGTTAGAAAGAAAAGGAGAGACAATGAGAGAGAGAGAGATCTTCCATCTGCTGGTTTACTCTCCAAATGGCCACAATGGCTTCAAAGCCAGGAGCTTCTTCTGGGTCTCCCACTTGGGGTGCAGGGACCCAAGCACTTGGGCCATCCTCTGCTGCTTTCCCAGGCTCATCAGCAGGGAGCTGGATTGGAAGTGGAGCAGCTGGAGCTTGAATTGGTGCCTATGTGGATACAAGATTTACCCGCTATGCCACAGCACCAGCTCCTAAATAAGTTTTTTTTTTTTTAAAGATGAATCAAAATAGACAAAATTAGAACAGTTTTGCAATCTAGGAAATGAGCAAATGGATGTTCCTTATACTGTTGTTTCTGTATTCTGAAAACCTTAAAATAGAAAGCGAAAGAAAACAGGTTCAGTCGGTGAGAACTGTGGCTTACAGTGTAGCATAACGCATTGGTTAAACAATGAGCCTCTGACTTCTGGTTCTTTGGGTTTCAATTCTGGCTCTGGGCACAGCTAGTTGTGTGACCTCAAGCAAGATACTCAACCATCTAGGGCCTCAGTTTCTAAATCTGTCAAATGGGTATAAAGGTAGTATCTGTCTCATGGGTTTTGATAATCTCTGTATTATTTATAAGATCTAATACAAGGTAAAATACTATGTAAATAGTTTTGTTATTGTTTAGAGAATAATGACAAAAAAGAAGTCTGTTGATGTGCAGTTGAGATGCAATGGTTTTTAATATTTTCAGCCCATGGTGATTGGATTTTTGGATGGAGGAGACCAAGGGTCTCCTGTATAACTCAGTATTTAGCTACAGTGTATTTGGACAGGACTGATGTCAACTTCAGCTAGTATGTAACAAGTCACCATGATGACACTTAGTGGCATAAAAGATGATGCCACATTTGTCTCTTTGCAGTTCTGGATCTGAGATGAAGTGGGTCGTGGCTGTGTTGTGTCTGCAGACTTTGTAGGGAGTCTGTGTCCATGCCTTTTGTAACTTAGGGAGGCTGCTCAGTGCCTGGGCGCATGCTCCTGCCTCGCACTGACCACTGTTGTTGGGGTCACAGCTCCTTCTCGGACCCACCCAAACTACCCAGGGAGATTTCCCCGTCTTGGTCTCCTTGATTAACCACATCTGCAATATCCTTTCTGTCACTCAGGTCTGTCCGGGTCTCAAGCCCTAGGCTGGTCCCTGAACAGCAGGGGCCACTACAGACACTCCCTACCGAGGCGAACCGGAGAGGTGAGGTCGACGGGTGATGAACACACCACAAGCACCCGTGCGTTCTGTCGAAGCAGGAGCCTCTGTATTGAGGAAATGTACAGGCTTATAAAGCTTACGAAGGACATGCGCAGTAGGGGAGCCAATCAGCGAAAAGGTCATGCAGGCGTGGGTGGACCACGCACTGGGGCACCTTAAGTAAAGTATAGGGATCATGCACTGTCCACGTGTCCGGAACTAATGCGGACCTATTCCTGCCGGTGGTCTGATCTTAGTAGCTTAACCTCGGCAGCCGCAGACACGCCCCTCGAACATCTGCCAGGCACCATGTTGTAATGGAGGTTTTAGGCAATGTCCAACACAGGTCGACATGTACCTCTGTGTTAGGGATTAGGATACGGATACTTGGCCGGCGCCGCGGCTCACTAAGCTAATCCTCCGCCTTGTGGCGCAGGCACACCGGGTTCTAGTCCCGGTCAGGGTGCCAGATTCTGTCCCGGTTGCCCCTCTTCCAGGCCAGTTCTTTGCTGTGGCCTGGAAGTGCAGTGCAGGATGGCCCAAGTACTTGGGCCCTGCACCCCATGGGAGACCAGGAGAAGCACCTGGCTCCTGTCATCGGATCAGCGCGGTGCGCCGGCCGCAGCGCGCCGGCCGCGGCGGCCATTGAGGGATGAACTAACAGTAAAAGAAGACCTTTCTCTCTGTCTCTCTCTCTCACTGTCCACTCTGCCTGTCAAAAAAAAAAAAAAAAAAAAAAAAAAAAAAAAAAAAAGGATACGGATACCTTTAGGAGACCTTATTTGGCCTATCACAGTCAGCAGTGTGATGTCATTGCTAAGAAAGCAATGAAGTCATTGGGTGCGTTCATATTTTGATTAAAATGTTATTTTACCAACATGTAATTCTTATATTAATCACACAGCAAGCAATGAATATCAAATTACATGAACGTAATACTGTAAGTGAAAGAAGTCTTCCTTTTCACAAATACCAAGATAACTGTGTTTAGCTCCGATCACCACATTTTAAAATGTAAGCAGACTGGGGCACAGTCATAGAGATACTGTGGAAGGACCTAGGTAGGAGGAAAGAGGAGACTGCACTGGGGGACAAAGTTGGGCGGCAGATGACAGCCACCTTCTGCCTTTAAAGGCACTGTGCATGGAATAATCCTTAGTTGTGGTGGAAGCGTTAACGGGACAAACTCGGAGAAGAGGCAGAAGCATCAGGGAGATGACTTCGGGTCAGTGCCGGGGAGAGCTGTGCCGTCTGCACTGGCTCCTTTGAGACTCAGTCCTGTGTCGCTGGAAATGGTCCGTTGACTCCTGGAGGTTTGGAAAAGCAGCTAAAACAGCTGGCAAGCACTGAAGGAGGCAAATTCCAATGCCCCTCCCACCCTCCAAGGTCCATGATTCCAATGCCCACACGTCCCTGCGTGAGGACAACCCAGAGGAAAGAATCGGTGAGCAGATAAGGCTTTTGTAATGGTCTGACCGGGCTTTGCAGATGACTGGCAGGTTTATGAGATAATTTCCTCTGTTTGTCCTATAACGAGTGTTTGTACCTTAGATCTGCAGCAAACTCCTTGCCCCGTGAACATTTCCAGATGTATTTCAAAGAAAGGAAATGGTTTTGCTCAAGTGACAATTAACCGAATTCCTGCTGATTAGCTTTTTCCTTATTGTTTTCATCACAGGCAATAGATGGCTATTTGCTTTGGAGTAATAAATCTAAAGTCTTAGCATTTCAAGATAAAAACTTGTATTTCTTTCTTCTTTTTGTACAGTACATAATTTCCATTAGGCCTAATCCTTTTACTCTGAATGCAGAAACATGGACTCTATTACCCTAGAAATCTGCTAACAAACTTTCCACTTCTGAAGAAGTCGGCTGTCTATTGGTTTTATATTATACAAATGAGAATTCTTCCTAAGTTTCCCACTCAATCTCAAAGACTTATTCATATTTTCCTCTCTCTTTTGCCCCTCCCAGTTCTCCCTCTTTCATTTCAGTTTAGTGAGAAGCAACGTGCACCACACTGAGTGCTGACCGCTCTCATCTTCCTGTTACAGTCCTATCAACACTCCTTTCTGCACCTAACACCTTCCATTCCCTTCTGTCTCTATAAAAGGAGGGTCCTGTCTTCTAGAAAAGCCAGTCTCTTATACCCTGAGTCCTCTTGTATACCTGAAGGTCTTCAGCAAAAGTGCCCCTTGTCAAGTTCATTGCTGACCTCAAGTGGCCTAATTTAAAGGACATCTTTCAGTTCTCATCTAACTTTATTGCTCAGCAGCATTTTTTTTTTAAACAGGCAGAGTGGACAGTGAGAGAGAGAGACAGAGAGAAAGGTCTTCTTTATTTCCGTTGGTTCACCCCCCAAGTGGCCGCTATAGCAGGCTGTTGTGGCCAGTGCGCTGCGCCAATCCGAAGCCAGGAGCCAGGTGCTTCCTCCTGGTCTCCCATGGGGTGCAGGGCCCAAGCACCTGGGCCATCCTCCACTGCACTCCCTGGCCACAGCAGAGAGCTGGCCTGGAAGAGGGGCAACCGGGACAGAATCCGGTGCTCCGACCGGGACTAGAAACCGGGGTGCTGGCTCTGCAGGTGGAGGATTAGCCTAGTGAGCCACCGCGCTGGCCTCAGCAGCATATTTTTAAATCCAGTCTTGCCTAGCGAATTTCAATTTTACATATCTCAATAATTTATTTACATGTTCAGTTGTACATGTCCAGCATCTGAACCTTAAATAGTTCAAAACTGTACTCTTCAGTTCCCACCTCTACATAAAAAAAGACAGACTTCCTTCCCCGAAGTCTCTCACTTCAGCTGTAGCAGCCCTATCATTTCTCACACGATCCAACCCATAATGTGGCAGCCATCTTTGATTCTTCTTCCTTCTCTTCCATCATTATCCAAGCCACCAAGTTCTTTTGATTCCATCTTTTCATCTTGTCCACCACTACTAGAGTGCACAGCAATACTATTTCTTACCCAGACTACCGTTATCGCCTTCTCATTCGTGCCCCTCCTGGGATCCCGTCTTCCCGCAGCCACCATGGACATCTCGTGTCCTATGCTTCTTTCTGGCCAGCAGATCTGAAAGCTGTGAGTGACAAGCATGTGTGGGTGGCTCTCCAGGTGGGACAGACATGGCAGTTGGAGTTGGGCGGGACATTTGTGAGTGAAAATAGACTAAGTGACAGGTCTGAACCCTGGGCACTCCCTTGTTGGATGATGGAGATACAAGGAGGAAGCAGCAGTTGCCAGTGGCATCTAAGGAAAGCTGAGTATCCTGGGAGCTGAGAACATGTCAACGAGAAGAGAATCATCAGTTATGCACAATACTGCTGGTAGAGCAAGTAGAATTAAGACCCAGACGGAAGTGATTTAGCATCACAGAGGTCACAGGTGACCTTGACAAGTGCTCATCTGTGCACTAATGGGGTGGAGCCAAATGATGCAATAGGGAATGGAAGGCAGAAAAGCTGGTGACAGCAAAATGCACACCATTCTTTCCAGAAGCTTTTCTGTGAGGGGATCAGGTGTGAGTTCATAACAGCAAGATGGAAGGCATGGAAAACGGGCACGATGCAGTGGCAGGTACCCGTGGAGATTCCATTGCTTCGATTTTCTCCATCAAGAAGGAAACGAGGCAGGATGAGATACGATTGGGGAGGAGGTGCTGACATTTGAGGCAGGGAGGAGCAAGGTGTGAAGCAGTCTTGTAGGGCCGTGGATGGCTTAAGAGAATGCCCTTGGGTCTGGAGCCATGGCTCACTTGGTTAATCCTCCGCCTGCGGCACCAGCATCCATATAGGCGCCGGGTTCTGTCCCGGTTGCTCCTCTTCCAGGCCAGCTCTCTGCTGTGACCCGGGAGGGCAGTGGAGGATGGCCCAGGTGCTTGGGCCCCTGCACCCTCATGGGAGACCAGGAAGAGGCACCTGGCTCCTGGCTTCGGATCAGCGTAGCTCCAGCCGTAGCAGCCATTTGGGGAGTGAACCAATGGAAGGAAGACCTTTCTCTGTCTCTTTCTCTCTCACTAACTCTATCTGTCAAATAAAAAAAAAAAAAAAAAAAAGAGAGAGAGAGAGAATGCCCTGTGACAGTCACACCCACATGGAGTCCAGCAGTCATGAAGTTAGACTGAGACCAGTCAGTATGGTTTTCCCATCTTCTCTAGTAATATGAGCATAGTTCAGCTTCACTAGGGTTATAAACTCAGGTGCAGCTGAGCTGGTTGAGCATTGAATTTAACCAGGCTTGGAGTTTCCCAGGTGAAAATACAAAGAGGGAGAAGACCAACAGTTGAAGGTAATGCATGCTAATTGATCATAATGATAGATTCTATTCTGAGTAAGAAGGGAAAACCGGGCCGGAGGTTACCATGCAAGAATGGTAGACCAGTAGGATTATGGAGGTGGAAAACTGTTGCAACTAAGGTACTGAGACAAAGTGGAGAGATAGGATGCAGACAACCATGAGGGAATAAGCATTTGGCAACTGATGATGGGCTGTAATTTCTGGTAGCGGTGGATGAATGGCAAGCTCACAGAGGGGAGGGCTGAGACAGAGAGGGGGAATTTGGGTTAAGCAAGAGGCGGGGATATGAGAAAGACTGCTCACATAAATATTGAAAGCATTTTGAGTTATGGCTGGAAAAGCATTAGCAAGAGTGACGGAGGGCAAGCAGGGTGAATCTGCACGGCATTGAGAAGGTGCATTCCTGGGTCTGCTGTGACGGTGACAGAGGGCAAGCAGGGTGAATCTGCATGGCATTGAGAAGGTGCATTCCTGGGTCTCTGTGACGGCAGCAGGCACGAGAACGCACATTTCTAGTGTGATGGCTAGAGCACCCACACCCAGGAGCCATAACGCAAGGAGAACAGAAACCACAACTCCAGAATGGAGCAGGTCTTGCGAAAGAGGTGTAGAATGATGGTTCTCGAGTTTTAGCAAGCATAAGAATTCTTATTAAAGAATTTGGGGTCGGCTCTGTGGCGTGGTGGTAAAGCTGCCGCCTGTGGTGCCATTATCCCCTGTGGGTGCTGGTTCAAGTCCTGGATGCTCCACTTCTGATCAGGTCCCTGCTAATGTACCTGGGAAAGCAGCAGAGAATGGCCCAAGTACTTACATGCATGTGCTAGACCCAAAAGAAGCTCCTGGCTTTGGATAGGCCCAGCTCCTGCTGTTGATGGCCTTTTGGGGAGTGAATCAGTGGATGGAAGCTCGCTCTCTTTCTCTCTCTCTCTCCTCCCTTCCCTCTCTATTTCTCTCTCTTTCTCTCTCTCTGTCTGTCTCTTCCTGCCCCTCGTAACTCTGCCTTTCAAGTAAATAAATCTTTTTTTTTTTTTTTGACAGGCAGAGTGGACAGTGAGAGACAGAGACAGAGAGAAAGGTCTTCCTTTGCCATTGGTTCACCCTCCAATGGCCGCTGCGGCCGGCATGCTGCGGCCGGCGCACCGCGCTGATCCGATGGCAGGAGCCAGGTACTTATCCTGGTCTCCCATGGGGTGCAGGGCACAAGCACTTGGGCCATCCTCCACTGCACTCCCTGGCCACAGCAGAGAGCTGGCCTGGAAGAGGGGCAACCGGGACAGACTCCGGTGCCCCGACCGGGACTAGAACCTGGTGTGCCGGTGCCGCAGATTAGCCTATAGAGCCACAGCGCCGGCCAAGTAAAGAAATCTTTAAAAAGCAAACCAGAAAGGGCTCTCGTTAAAATGGATTGGTGGGTCTTACCTTCAGGGGTCCTGGCACAGCAGCTCTGGGGTGGGTGCCAACAAGGAGCTTTTCTAACAAGTTCCCAGGTGGCACTGGTGTGGATAGCGCACGAGTCACATTGTGCGAGCTAATGGGTTATGAACATTCGGATGAGGAAGAGACTGCTTCTGATCAGAGAGACCCAGCAAGGTTCTTGGAGAATATTCTTAATTAGAAACAGCGGTTTGACATCACCACACACCACGCACTAATGAGGAGAGATATCTCACTTCTGTGCTGGGTGACATGTTGACTCCGCAAATCAGAGGCACGGAGGAATCCGAGCTCCTTCATTTGTCTTCAGTTTGCATCCTTGTTGGACACTGATCTCTTTCCCGCCAGGCTCCACCTGCTGGTTAGACAGGAAACAGCTGAGGTCAGTTCTTTCCTGTTTAAGATGGGTCTCGCTACAATAAATTTAAACGTCTTTAGGTAAATGTCCCATCCGTTATGGGTTAAATGGTTGGTCTTTCGGATTTCACCTGGCGGGATGTGGTTTTGTGGTCTTGTGGCTTTGCGGGGGCGGGGGTTGGACCGCTCAGTTCCACGTGGTGTCCTTGCTCGTGCCCTCCTCGCCCTGACTTCTCCTTTCTCTCTGGCAGTGTCGCTTGTCTGCCGGTTGCTGCTCACGCGCTGGTGTTGTTGGCTGAGGTTTGCCGGGGTGCAACCCGTGGACTGCTCACTTTCTTGGAGGGAGCGCAGCGGTTCTCCTGGACTGACGTAGCAGTGCCTTTTCACTGTGGCCCTCCTGAATTTCCGCCCTGTTCTCGCTCTGGCACCAGGCCTATGGTATTGTGGGATCCTCTCACCTCCAAGGGGAAAGAGATTTGCTGCAATGGGCCTGTGCCAATCCCAGTGGGTCTCTGTTCACCGCATCTCATTCTCACCGTGGGGACCAGCGCTGTGGCTCCATCTGCACCACTTAGGTGTGGAAGCAAACTTGGGGAAGCTAGTCTCACACTTCCTTCTCTGCCTTGTTACATTTTCACCCCATCTTTCCTGTGGCCTAGGGATTGCCTGAGAGGCAGCCTCTTCCGTGAACAAGAGCTGGCCAAGGTCCTTCTGATCTCAAAGGGCGTCACAGCCCCTGAGTCCCTTCGAAGCATCTTCCCTGTCCCCTTTCCACTCCTTTCTTTACTGTCCTTCATGCATTTTAAAATGCACCTGCCAGCCCCCAAACTGGGTCTTGGGATGCATGCCATGCCCTACATGAATTAACAGTTTTTTTCTTTCTTAGCAGTATAATGGGGCACGTTACAATCACTGCTGTCTTAGTGTCAATAAAGCATGGTATTTGTCCATTTCTCCTATATCACATTCTCCTACCTTTCACCCTTCCCTCAGGACTGAACGCTGTGGCTGATGTTCTTTGTTAAGCAAAGGAGAAGAAATTTAGTAAATTCTTTCCCTGCTGGTTGGACTCTCTAGCTTACTGTGTTGACCAGAAGTCTCCTCCCAAACCACACCTCCCGGCCCTTCTACAACAGGCCTGGGGAGGTTCCTCTCTAAGACAGAGGCCACGTTAAAATCCAGTTTAGAGATTTATAGCTGCATCTGTTTAATATTTGTAAAATTAATGAGTGAGATACGGGTTACACTTCAAGAAATCAAAGCAAAAATATTTCATAAAGGAATTATGATGGTGATAGTGGCAATAATTACATGTGTATGTAGTGTCGCTGTGAATGTTTATTGCTAATAATGATAAGTTTTTTTTAATATTTATTTATTTGAGAGGCAGAGGCAGAGAGAGAGAGAGAGAGGTCTTCTATCTGCTGGTTCACTACCCAGATGGCCGCAACAGTTGGAGCTGGGCCGATCCAAATCCTGGAACCAGGAGCTTCTTCTGTGTCTCTCACACAGTGCAGGGGCCTAAGGACTTGAGCCATCTTCTACTGCTTTCCCAGGCCAAAGCAGAGAGCTGGATTGGAAGTGGAGCATGCTGGTACTGCAGGCGGTGGCTTCACCCACTGATGGAAAAGCATTAATAGAAGTGGAATCGTCTTCATTTCAATTCTTTATGGTGGAAATAAGCCTTTAGAAACCAGCTGCGGCCAGCGCTGCGGCTCACTAGGCTAATCCTCCACCTAGCGGCGCCGGCACACCGGGTTCTAGTCCCGGTCAGGGTGCCGGATTCTGTCCCGGTTGCCCCTCTTCCAGGCCAGCTCTCTGCTGTGGCCAGGGAGTGCAGTGGAGGATGGCCCAAGAGCTTGGGCCCTGCACCCCATGGGAGACCAGGAGAAGTACCTGGCTCCTGCCTTTGGATCAGCGTGGTGTGCCGGCCGCAGCGTGCCAGCCGCGGCGGCCATTGGAGGGTGAACCAATGGCAAAGGAAGACCTTTCTCTCTATCTCTCTCTTTCTCACTATCCACTCTGTCTGTAAAAAAACCAAACCAAAACAAAACAAAACAAACAAAGAAGAGAAACAAGCTGTATAAGATATATTCAGAATGGGAAAATATTAATTATTTCTCAGTGAGAAGAGCTAATTTCCAGGTGGGTTGGATAGTATCTATTTCTGTAAAAAACATATTCTCTGTACAAATATACCTAAGTAATACACATTAAAAGGATATACCAAGATGATTAAGCACTTACCTTTGGAAGGATAATGGGTGTTTTCTCGATTGTTAATGCGTAGTTTCTATTTTTCTAACATATGCATGGTTTATTTGCATATTATTTGAAAAGCTAGGCATAGTTACTGCAGTTGGGATTACTAAGGACAAGATAGATTTGTATACACTGTGATAATCTAAGAAGAGAATGGGGAGGTTGTGACTGAACTTGTAATTTATGGATGAGTCACTTCATTTCCCTACCTCTCAATCTTCATTTGTCAACGTGGAAAAAAATGATACTCATCTAAGTGGAGATGTTGTCAAGGCTGGCAGCATTCCATCTGCAAAATCTATGGAAAATTGAGATCAAAACAAAACAACAGTGGGGAAAGCAAAGACAGACACCTGAGCTCAAACTCAAGACCTGGCTATTCCATTGTCCCAGGGGTCAGCCCGAGAGTCGCACCTCATTTTGCATGGTTAGCAAACCACCGCAGAAGCATCCACAAAGCTGAATGTTCTTCTTCTTCACCAATCAAATCCTACAATTAAATGAGAAAGTCATCTGATTGTGGCCGTCTTAGGGAAATGAAAGGTGATGAATTCTGTGGATTCAGACTTCTCAGAGTAAGATTAAGTAATACAAAGTCCATGCTCACTGGTGTCTTACTTCTCTCAGGCACACCCTCCGCTCCCGTAATGAATGCCAAGCAAACTGATGAATCAGGAGTTCCTGGCCACTTGCCACAGTCAAGTGTCATAAGGAGATGCAAGACCTTTTGTTGTACAGCGATCAATTACTTTTTTTTTTTTTTTTTGACAGGCAGAGTGGACAGTGAGAGAGAGAGACAGAGAGAAAGGTCTTCCTTTGCCGTTGGTTCACCCTCCAATGGCCGCCGCGGCTGGCGCACGGCGCTGATCCGATGGCAGGAGCCAGGTGCTTTTCCTGGTCTCCCATGGGGTGCAGGGCCCAAGCACTTGGGCCATCCTCCACTGTACTCCCTGGCCACAGCAGAGAGCTGGCCTGGAAGAGGAGCAACCGGGACAGAATCCGGTGCCCCGACCGGGACTAGAACCCGGTGTGCCGGCGCCGCAAGGAGGAGGATTAGCCTAGTGAGCCGCGGCGCCGGCTTGCTCGATTACTTCTTAGAGTATCTGCCAGCAATAGAGATTTCATCTTTACACAGGTTGTGGCAAATTTATGTGGAAATTTTCTTCAGATTACATAAAGTTTAGTAATGCACTTCTAATTAAAAGCAGTAATTTATTTGAGAGGCAGAGAAAAAGGGGAGAGAGAAAAAGAGAGATTTTGTGTCCACTGGTTTATTTTCTAGGTGCCTGCAACAGCTGGAACTAGGCCTCTCTGAAGCCCAGAAGTGGGAACTACATCCCTGTCTCCCACTTAAGTGACAGGGATGAGCCATTATCTGCTGCCTTGCAGGCACATTAGCAGGATGGGAAACAGAGTAGTCAGGACTTGAACCAGGCTTTCTGATATGGGATGTGGGTAACCCAAGCAATGGCTTAACATGCTTTACCACAATGCCTGTCCCTGTATGCTTATAAGAAATATGCTGGAGTGGGTGCTTGGCCTAGTGTTTTTTAATAAGACTTATTTATTTGAAGGGCAGAGTAACATGGAGAGAGGTAAAAAGAGACTTTCCATCAGCTGATTCACTCCCTAAATGGCCTCAAAGGCTGGGAATGGGCCAGCCAAAACCAGGATCCAGGAGCTCCATCCGGGTCTCCCATATGAGCAGCAGGCGCCCAAGTACCTAGATTATCTTCTGCTCTTTTCCCAGGCACATCAGCAGCAGGGCCTCAAACCGGTGCTCACATGGGATGCCACTGTCACACATGGTGGCTTAACTGGCTGCACCACAGCGCTGGCCCCAGCCCAGTGGTTAAGATACTGGTTCTGACTCCCGGATCCTATGTCAGAGTGCCTGAGTTGGATGCCCACTTCCAGCTCCTGATTCTACCTTCTTGCCGATGCAGACCCTGGGAGACAGTAGTGATAACAAGTTACTTGAGTCCCTAGATTAAGAACTCTATCCAGGCCTCTCGTGAAGAGGGAAGGAAATCAACCACTGGGCCATCACCCACTGCTTCCCAGGCACATGAGAATTGGGTTGGAACTAGAGTAGCGGGACTCCAGCCAGGCACATGGATTATGGGATGTGGGTGTTCCAAGCAGTAGCTTAACCTGCTATGCCACAATGCCCATCTCCTGCTAAGTGCTTTTTAATAACATACATGAAAATGTATCCCGATTACAGAAATGTAACAATTTTAAAAAGTCAACAGCTTAATAAGCTTATAAATTTTTAAAATTTCTTGAGAGGGACAGAGAGAGTAAGAGAAAAATGAGAGACTTGGGCTGGCGTTGTGGTGCTAGCATGCCATATGGGCACCCATTCGAGTCTTGGCTTCTCTACTTCCGATCCAGCTCTCTGCGAAACCAGTAGGGATGGCCCACGTGCTTGGGCCCCTGCAACCAAGTGGGAGAGCTGGAAGAAACTCCCAGCTCCTGGCTTCTTCCTGGCTCAGCCTAGGCCATTGTGGCTATTTGGGGAGTGAAACAGCAGATGAAAGACCTCCCTCTCTGTCTCCCTCTCCCTCTCCCTCTCTGCCTTTCAAATAAATAAAATAAATCTTAAAAAGGAGAGAGAGAGATTACACCTGCTGGTTCATTCCTCAGAGCCCTGCAATGGCTGGGGCCAGGCTGAAGCTTGGAGCTGGGAACTCAATCCAAGTCTCCCATGTAGGTGCCCTCCCCTGTTGGACATTTGCAGAAAGTTGGAATGAAGAGTGGAACTGGAACTTGAACCAGGCTCTCCCATATGGCATTCCCATATGGAATGGAGGTGTCAACCAACTAGGCCAAATACCTGCCCTCAGAGCTTAAGTTTTACTATTTTTTTTTTTTTTTTTGACAGACAGAGTGGAAAGTGAGAGAGAGAGACAGAGAGAAAGGTCTTCCTTTTTGCCGTTGGTTCACCCTCCAATGGCCGCCGTGGCCGGCACGCTGCGCCTATCCGAAGGCCGGAGCCAGGTGCTTCTCCTGGTCTCCCATGGGGTGCAGGGCCCAAGCACTTGGGCCATCCTCCACTGCACTCCCTGGCCACAGCAGAGAGCTGGCCTGGAAGAGGGGCAACCGGGACAGAATCCGGCACCCCGACCGGGACTAGAACCCCGTGTGCCGGCACCGCAAGGTGGAGGATTAGCCTAGTGAGCCACGGCGCCGGTTAAGTTTTACTATTTTTTCTAAAAAATATTTTATTTATTTGAGCGATAGAATTACAGACAATGAGAAGGAGAGACAGAGAAAGGTCTTTCGTCCATTGGTTCACTCCCCAGGTGGCCACAGTGGCTGGAGCTGCGCTGATCCGAAGCCAGGAGCCAGGAGCCTCTTTGTGGTCTCCCAGGTGGGTGCAGACGCCCAGGAACTTGGGCCATCTTCTACTGCTTTCCCAGGCCATAGCAGAGAGCTGGATTGGAAGAGGAGCAGCCGGGACTAGAACGGTGCCCATATGGGATGCCGGCGCTACAGGTGGAGGATGAACCTACTGTGCCACAGCGCTGGCCCCTGACGTTTTACTATTGAAACATAGTCATATTCAAATTAACCTTTAACCTTTTGTCCAGAAAATAATGATTTTAGCAGTGGGGAGGATTTTGCCTGCCTCTGTGAGGTGTAGCTCTTGGCAGAGCCTGAGCAGGTGGTGTTCATTTGCTTTTTTTTGAGGACCATCACACCTGTTCGAGTGTGTCTAGTGGTTCCTGATGTGATTCTGTTGCTCAAATAGTATTTGTTTTTAGTTGATCGCTTTTTACCTTAATTCTGACTTCAGAACTCAATTTTAAACAAGATGCAATTGCTCAATTTTAAACAAGTTGCTATTGGACTGTATAATTCTTAAACTAGCCAATATTAATTTTTCTTTTTCATTAATACCTGTCCACTCTTACATGTCTCACAAAAATGAGAGGTGTTTTGCAGGGAATAATTAGTTTCTTGAGGGCAGAAACAGTTTCTTGTTCACTTTTGTATAACTACCGCCTAGCCTAGTGCCTGGCACACAGTAGGTGTAACAAGTGAATGTTTGCTGAATGAGTAAGATAACTGCCAGCATGTATCACTAACTGAACAAATGGTTATATTTTAAAGCACTTCAAATGTTCATGCCTGCTTGCTATGTAAGAATATTGTCAGATAGATGGCAACATAATTAGTTTTGTTTCCAAAGCCTGTGCTTAATTAGCTATCAATTGAGTCAACCATGGGTTCAAAGAATGCAGATTGGGTGTGGGAGTAGCTGAAAGGTGAAGCATCAGTGGGGGGAGAAACGCACCACTGGTTATTCAGACGTGGAACAGGTGAAAGCATCGGCCGCAGCCTGCACTGTGTTAAACCCGATGGTGCCAGGCTCAGGCAATTGGGACTGAAGGGCACACTGCAGTCAGGGTGAGAGTGGACATCGTGAGATCCCTCCTCACACTCCTACCGTGGTCGAAGAGTATGCTGACAATAAGATTTGTAAAGAAAGAAAGATCTAGATAAATACTAAGTTAGAAGCAAATACTAATGACCAAGAAATATGATTGAAAACTGTAAGTATGCAAAGTTCATGTTGTTTTGTAACTCAGTGTGGCAGAACTTTAATGGAAGTGTTAGGGGAAGGAAAGCTACTCAGAGTTCTCTCTCTTTAAAAAAAAATGATTTATTTATTTATTTGAAAGAGTTAGAGAGAGAGAGAGAGAGAGAGAGAGAGATCTTCCATCTGCTGACTCACTCCCCACATGGCTGCAACAGTGGGGCTGGGCCAGGCCAAAGCCTGGAATCTGGAACTCCATTGAGATCTCCCATGGAGGTGATGGGGGACCAAGTGCTTGGTCATCCTCCACTGCCTTCCCAGGCACACTAGCAGGGAGCTGGATCCAAAGTGGAGCAGCTGCGACTTGAACATGCGCTCATAGGGGATGCTGGCATCACAGGTGGTAGCTTAACCTGTGGCACCACAAAACTGGCCTCAAGAATTCTTCGTATCAGAGATACGGGCAATTACGGGAGGACTCTGAGAGACACTTCAAGCGACATGAAGCAGCTGTGACAGAGCCCAGGGTCCTTCATCTGCTACCACCTGTAGCTCTGCACACAGCCAATTACACGGTCTCTTAGAAATTCTGCAAAGCCAGACCCCAGCAGTCTATAAGGAAGTGAGTGTGTATTCAAAACCCCTAGTCCTTTCTCTTAGATTACACACAGACATGGGTAGGAAGCGCCCTCCTTTTGGGAAATGCAAGTCCTTGTGAAGTCAGTGTGATGGGGACACCACTTGGAAGGACATTTGCTGTTTTCTCTAGCATGAGCCTACTTACCAGGAAGAAAACTGGGTTATCTCAGGGCATGTGTACGAGTGAATGGAAGGGAGATTTGAGAGACCCTGGGGAGCCGGATACAGTCCCATGTATTTGGCGATGCGTGGAAAGGGCCGTCTGAAAGAGGCTCTCGTTTTCTGTCAGTACTTCTGTGTCATTTGTTTGCAAGGCTTATTCAATACAATACCTTCTCCAGTTGGATAAGCAGAGATTGGAGCGAGGCCAAATCCTTGCGTAGCCCGATGCCTGTAGTTACGGCAAAAATGCTAACAAGTTTCTGTGTAGTACTTTCCTGGAACCTGGGACCCAGAAATAAGCATACCCCAAACAGTGATAAGGTCACCATGGAGAGCGACATTGCAATCTTAAATCTGTTTTTGCTAGAAGGGTGGATTCTAATTCCACATGCTTCTTGAATTTCCACATACCCGTTTTTTCCACTGAGATGTTCTGCAAGATATAAGATACTGTCCCAGTTAAAAAAAAAAAAAAAAGTACAGGTGCTGCTGTAGTTTAACTACAAAGACACTTTCTTAAAAATATTTGTTAAGTGAAAGATTAATTAGAACAGCAAAAGGGAAGCAGGTCTTTATGTGGCAGTGGTTAGGCACTGCTTGGGAGGCCACAACCTATTACAGAGTGCTTGGGTTCTAGTCCCAGCTCGTTTTTTTTTTTTTTTTTTTTTTTTTTTTTTTTTTTTTTTTTGACAGGCAGAGTGGACAGTGAGAGAGAGAGAGACAGAGAGAAAGGTCTTCCTTTTGCCGTTGGTTCACCCTCCAATGGCCGCCGCGGCCGGTGCGTTGTGGCCGGCGCACCGCGCTGATCCGATGGCAGGAGCCAGGAGCCAGGTGCTTTTCCTGGTCTCCCATGGGGTGCAGGGTCCAAGCACTTGGGCCATTCTCCACTGCACTCCCTGGCCACAGCAGAGAGCTGGCCTGGAAGAGGGGCAACCGGGACAGAATCCGGCGCCCCGACCGGGACTAGAACCCAGGGTGCCGGCGCCGCTAGGCGGAGGATTAGCCTAGTGAGTCGCGGCGCCGGCCCCCAGCTCTGTTTTGATTTCAGCTTCCTGCTCATGCTCCACCCTGAAGGCTGCAAATGAAGACCCAAGTAGTTGGGTCCCTGCCAGCCACATGGGAGACATGGATCCAGTCTTGGGCTCCTGGTTTTGGTCAGGCCCAGCTCCAGCTGTGGTGGGCGTTTGGGGAGTGAACCAGTAGATAGGAGGTCTCGTCCTTCAGATAAAATAAATATATGACAGCTAAAGAAATAAACAAAAACCCAACCCCAAAAGACAATTTCCCGTCATGTCTTCTGCACAGCTGATTCTTACGATGCCGTTTTCTGCTCTGGCTTCCCTTGACTGTGCCATTATTACACTTCATTGGAAGAAGACTTTCTTGTTATTTATTTGGGAACTGTTTTCTCTATAAAAGGTAATGCTCTGGTGGGGTTGGGGGGTGGGCACTGTGGCACAGCAGGTTAAGTCACCACTGGGGCCCCACATCCATGTCAGGGTCCCTGGGTTGGAGTCCCAGCTGTATTTCCAATTCTAGCTTCCTGCTAATGTGTACCCTGGGACAGAGGTATTGATGGCCCAAATACTTGGCTTCCTGCTACCCATATCAGAGACCCAGATGGAATCCCTGGCTCCTGGTGTGGCCTGGTCTAGCCCTGATTTTTTGGTGCATTTGGGAAGTGACTCAGTGGACGGAAACTCTCTCTCTCCCTTTGTTTCTCTGTCACTTTGCCTTTCAAACAAATAAATAAATCATGTTTAAAAAAATCTTATATTGGTGTATGTTTATATTCAATTAAGAAGTAGTACTCTGATATAATAAACCATTCTTAACCATAAAAAGGTAATACTCTGAAACATTATGAAAATAGAAAAATTACCCATCAATTTTAAATTTAAATTTTTGTAATAACTGTTGTATTTTTTCCTCTGTATTTTAGTGACTGTATTCAACACAGAGGTTTTATATTGCTGTTTAATAAAAAACATTTAAAAAAAAGATTTATTTATTTGAAAGGCAGAGTTTCAGGGTGCAGGGAGAGAGAGAGAGATCCATCTTCTATCTGCTGGTTCACTCCCCAAGTGGCCACAATGGCTGGTGCTGGGCCATGCTGAAGCCAGGAGCCAGGAATTCTGTCCAGGTCTCCCACATGGGTGGCAGGGACCAAGCAGCTGGGCCATCTTCTGTTGCTATCCCAGAACACATTAACAGGGAGCTGGATGGAAAGTAGAGCAGCCACAACACCAACAGCCACCATATGGGATGATGGCATCGTTGGTGGCAGCTTAACCTGCAGCAACTTAACCCACTGTGCCACTGTGGGGAGCAACCCGGACTAGACTGAGTTACTGGAATTAAGACTTATTCTATGCATCTGCTCTCCCACAATATGGCGCTGAGAAGGGAGCAAACAACTTCTACGCAGCTGCCTCTTGCCAACTTGAGTGATGACCTCCAGGAGCTGATCCTGCTCCTGATTGGAGGAGAGCAGCATACTCGGCGTCTGGGTAGCAGAGTTGGGATTGGTGGAAGAGGACTATAAAGGAGGAGAGAGACAACATGCACCAGGAACATCTATCTGAAGGAACACCTGTGCAGCCCCCAAGAGAGCCGGCCAGGGGTGTGCCGCTCCCCCGCGGAAGTGGGGAAAGTGGCAGGGGGGCCCGCCCCTCCACGGAGGTGGAAGGACCAGCAGCCAACCCGGGAAGGGCCGAGCAGACAAAAGAACAGCGCAGGGTCCTGTGTCATTCCTCCGCGAAGAGGGGGAGCTACAGCCACAGTGCTGGCCCCAACCCTTGTCTGAATTATGTGGCTACTATCCTTTCCCCTACCCTTCAAGTATCTTGTTAGTTGGGTGACCATGGGTGGATTTTGAACTTTTCTAAGTCTCAGTTTCTTAATCTGTAGAATGGGACTATTAATGGCAGTTGTCTCACTGGGATCGTTTGGTGATGAATGAAGGGTACTCTGTTCAGAGATTCAGCCTGAATGTCACTCAGATATTAGATGACTTCTTGTCAGTCTGTTTTCTCTCTGTCCAAGCTTGCTGTCACACTGTGTGTTCCCATTGGCATTAAATGGCCTTTAGTGGTCTCTGCCTTCACTAAGACAGGGTTGAAATCCCTAAGGTAAGTTTTAGGAGCAGAAATCCTGACAGATCTGGAAACTGGCCCACACCAGGGGGAGTCTCTCTTCATTTGGATTTTCGAGCCTGAGTCTCTGACCAGCCTTTCTCATGGGTGACAGGGTCTGCGAGGGCAGATGGATGGGCCGTGATCTGACACGGTCTTCTCCACTGAGGGCCACCAGCCATGAGCCCGGCACAGTCCCTGGTGTGTGACGGCAGTTTTCTCTGTGGGCTTTATCTGCTCCCTTCTGCACGGAGAGAACAAGCTGGAGGCTATGGATGGTGGAGTTCCCACATGATATCCGTGGCTGGTTTTGTGGAGCCGGACTGGATGCGGAGCCCTTGCAACTCAGAATTTGGTTTTCCTAGTTACATCTGGAATTTTCCTGTTAAAATACTGACATTTCCCCCTCCCCCCGTTACAAGCAGTTTTTTTTAAAAATTCAAATATTCCTGAAAGAAATCAGAATTTCAGTTGTTATTTAGATTCAGGGCTGTTCGCAGAAGGGAGTGAGCCCAGCCACTGATGGGGTCTTGAGACAGTTCTGGGGCTGGTTCTGTCCCCAGGGTCTTTTTGTAGATGTCACTCTGTGATGGCGGGCTTCCTTAGGAAGCTTCATTATTGCTTTTTTTGGGGCAATAATGATGCTCAGAGGAACAGCTCCCATGTATTGAGCACCAACCTTCTGCCAGGCGCCGGGCCAAGGCCTTTACGTGCATTTGCAATTTAAACCTCACAAGGACCAGGTAAGACGGGGACCAGTATTGTCTGCATTTTATGGATCAGGAAAACAGGGCCCAAGAGGTTGAGTATTTGCTGTAAGACTGGTAGAGGGTAAATCGGCAACTCAGTAGCCTCAACCAGGTCTGGAGGAAGCTTGGGTTCTTAACTGCAGGTTTGGGATTCTTTTCAGTGACTGAAAAATGCTACTCAGACGTCTGCCTGAAAACGTGAAATTATATTTGGGGACGAATCATTGTGAACTGACGCAGGTACTGTTGGAGGTGGTCGTGCATTTTACTGAGAGCTTCCCATTCCTTACTGTTAGCGGGACAAGGCCGTTCTCTCCCTTGAATATTTTGATGAATTGCGACGCTAATTGATCATGACTCCTAAAATCCCACGATTTCAAGTTGTTGACGAATTGGATCAGTTTTGAAAAAAATAATTCTAATTGTGACATTCTTCCTCCTTTTCATGAGAGAACCCTTACAGAATTGCAATGCGAGCGGCTGGTGGTGTGGGAGGCTGGTGTCCGTATTTGAGCTCCGGTTCAAGCCCTGGCTGCTCTCCTTCATCCAGCTTCCTGTTAATGTGCCAAGGAAGGCAGTGGAAGATAGCCTGGCTACCTGGGGCCCTGCCCTGATGGGGGAGCTAAGGATGGAGTTCCTGGTTCCTGACTTTGGCCTGGCTCAGACCTGGCTGTTGTGGCCATTTGGGGATTGGACTTGTGGATGGAAGACCTCTCCCTCTCTCTCCCTTTCTCTCTGTTACTCTGCCTTCCAAAGAATTAAATAACATCAATCTTAAATAAAAAATAAATTAAAAAAGAATTGTGATGCCAGGATCAGATGAAGCCAGGAGTAATTCCCCAATAAATAGAGTATATATAATGCTTAGCCTGTGATTCTATCAAATAGGTTGGAAGAATATTTTTTTTTTGACAGATAGAGTTAGACAGTGAGTGAGAGAGAGAGACAGAGAGAAAGGTCTTCCTTCCTTTGATTCGCCCCCCCCAAATGGCTGCTACGGCCGGTGCGCTGCTCCAATCCGAAGCCAGGAGCCAGGTGCTTCCTCCTGGTCTCCCATGTGGGTGCAGGGGCCCAAGGACCTGGGCCATCCTCCACTGCCTTCCCGGGCCACAGCAGAGAGCATGACTGGAAGAGGAGCAACCGGGACTAGAACCCATTGCCCATATGGGATGCTGGCGCTGCAGGTGGAGGTTTAACCAAGTGAGCCACAATGCCGGCCCCGGTTGGAAGAATATTTTTGCAGAAGGGGAGGCAGAAAGACACAATAAATAAGATCAAGATGCAAATTTTGCAAGAAAATACTTGAACATCAGGGATATAGCACTAACAAATCCTCTTCCAGATCTAGGACGTAACAGCTGGGCTGTTGGAAATAAGATACTTTGGGTGAGCTTCTGCCCTGTTGGCTCCCAACTGCTCCCAGTGCAGAGAAGAGGCACACTTGTGTATGCATGTGTGCAGTTAAGTAGGGAAAATTATAAAAATTACTAGGTTGAAGATGATCAGATTCACCCCTAAGCCGCTGACCTTTTCTCCTCTCTGTGCTTGGTCCCAGAAGCCTTGCAGACAGGTTTCTTAGGAGTTCGCAGCAGCGAGCGTAGATGACTCACCTGTATTCATCAGGGAATACCTCTGCGGAATGCTGCCTGGTAAATATGGAGTGACCGTGGTCAATCGGCACAGCAGTGCATCTAGGAGCAGAGCTCTCTCCCATCTGCTTGGTGAGTGTTTTGGAGGGCAGAGCCTCACCCCTCCCATCTCCCAGTTGGGGTTGACCTGCTGCGTCAGGTGTGTTGATGGCTGTGAGATGGGAACAGGAATTGGAGAGAGATCGGTGAAATAAAGGGGATCAGTAGGGCAGTTCCAGGTCCACTCTTTTGTGTGGTAGGGATGCTGGCATCTAGGATTGGCTATGTAATTAGGGGGGCTCAGTGCAAAACAAAATGCAGGGCTTGTTTCAAAATGATCATGAGGGGTGGGCACTCCGCAGTGGTGACGTTGCTCAGGATGCTCGCGTCCCATATCGGAGAGGCTGGGTTTCAGTCCCCGCTCTGCTTCGGATCCAGCTTCATGCTACTGTGCAGTGTGAAGCAGCGTTGATGGCTCAAGTACTTGTGTCCCTGCCACCCCCATGGGAGACACTGATGGTGTTCCAGTCTGCAGGCTTTGGCTTGCCCAGCCCTGGTTGTTGTGGGCATTTGGGGAATGATCCGCAGATGGAAAATTCTCTGTCATTCTGCCTTACAAATAATAACTACATAAAACTTTAAAAATGATCATGTATTTCAGGATGGCAATCTTTTTTATTTCTTCATTTGAAAATCAGAGCCAGAAAGAGAGAGCGAGCGAGCGAGCGAGCGAGCTCTCGTGTCCTGGCTGTTCCACTTCCAATCCAGTTCCCTGATAATGGCCTGGGAAGAGCAGCAGAAGATGACCCAAGTGTTTGGACCTTTGCCATCCACTTAGGAGACCTGGAAGAAGTGGATCCTGGCTTTGGCCTGGCCCAGTGCTGGTCATTGTGGCCATCTGGGGAGTGAACCATTGGATGGAAGATCTCTGTCTCTGTGTCTCTCCCTCTCTCTCTGTAACTCCAACTTTCAAATAAATAAATAAATCTTTTGAGAGAGATTTCTTTCATTCCCTGGTTTATTCTTCAAATGTGCCCCAATTGCCAGGTCTGGGCCAGGCCACAGTCAGGAGACAGGAACTCCATCCAGGACTCCCACGTGGGTGGCAGGGGACCAAGTGCTTGGGCAACCTTCTGCTGCCTCCCAAGTGCATCAGCAGGCAGCTGGATTGGAAGTGGAGCAGCCAGGACTGCAGCCTGGTGCTGGAATATGGGATGCGAGCATCAAAAGTGTGGCTTAAACCTCGGCACCACAACGCCAGCCCCTGCATGGGTATCTGCCAGACACAGGGCCTTATGCTACTGCATTGGCTGTACCAGCACAACAAGGATCTTGCCAGTATCTCCCACGGACAAAAGGAGGACAGACTTGCTAGGACGCCACCCCAGGGGATGGTCTGCCTGTGGGGTGCACTGGCCGGGTGGGGATGAGGGAAGAAGTCAGACCTTGCCAGCTCATCCGCTCCAAGGAACTGTGGGGGTGCAGAGGCCCTTCTGAGCCCCTGAAATGTCACCCTCGCACCCAGCAGAGGTCAGGGTTGACCCTGCAAGCAGTCAGTGTTGACCGGACAGCAGTGGAAGTCAAGCCAGGGCCCAAATCCCACACCGAGTTCAGAAAATGTTTGCTCTTTTCACCCTGATCCGACTTCCCCACCCCAGCAGAGAAGTCGCAGAGGAGGTGAGAGAGCAGACCATGCCCCTCCCTCACAGCTGAGGGTGCCTGCAAGAGGTGAGTCCAACTTTGCAAACTGGACTGGACAGGCATGTGTGTGTGTGTGTGTGTGTGTGTGAGAGAGAGAGAGAGAGAGATACAGAGAGTATTTAATTAACCATACCTAACTCTAAATGCAAGGGCTCTCCTTGGAATATCATTAAGGAACAGACTATGTGGATTTGACAGAGTGCTGTTGAAAGGGGTTGATTTTATTTGTATCTTAGGAGGCAGCCTGCTCAATAAACCAGTAATATATTTAAAATTATATTCATTGCAGCACAGGGGAGAAAGGAAAGCAATTCACAAAACACTCAGTTGACAGATAGTAGATGGCAACCCCTTCAGCACTAGTGTTGATATGAGGAGCTTCAAGGGACCGCTGAGTAATAAAGAACCCCGAAAACACCACTGCTGGAAGGACTCGTCACTGGAACCTTATTTTTAAGATACCCTTTGGGAGTAAACATTTTAAAAAATATTTATTTATTTATTTATTCAAGAGGCAGAGTTACAGAGAGAGAGAGAGGTCTTCCATCCGCTGGTTCACTCCCCAGAAGGCTGCAATGGTGGGAGCTGGGCTGATCAGAAGCCAGGAGTCAGGAGCTTCTTCCTGGTCTCCCACGCAGGTGCAGGAGCCCAAGCACGTGGGCCAACTTCTACTGCTTTCCCAGGCCATTAGCAGAGAGCTGGATTGGAAGTGGAGCAGCCAGGCCTCCATATGGGATGCGGGCACCGGAGGCAGAGGCTTAACCTACTATGCCACAGTGCTGGCCCTGGGAGTAAGCATTTTAAATACTATACTCTGTGCTGTGTATTGCTTCTCTCTCTGGATTTATTTAAGGACTTGGTGACGGGGGCTTCTGCTGAAGTGAGTGCGTGTCAGAGCAGGAGACTGTTTGAATGCTATCTGGTTAAGGGGATGTTCACAGCACCCAGTGTTCTTATCACTGGGGCAATACAAATCTTCAGGCACTGAAAAATTCTATATTACGCACATATTATTTCACTCATCTCCCATATATTTATTGCAACCTGAAATGGGCCCCACCAGTCTCGGGAGGGCTGAGACAGGAGTGTCAAGGTGTTTCCAGTTTGGTAAAGGCTCCAGATGTGCAGTCGTCAATAGCAGCAAGGTGGGGAGACTTTGAGGGGTGTCTCAGATCACGGGTGCCCCTTAGGCCAGGCAATTGGGCGCCTCTGCTGGGCGCCCTGTTTTGGGCAAAGGGGACAAGCCCACCAGGAGGAGCCTGAGCCCGGGGAAGGGCCTGGTGCTTTTATGTGCTCATCATCCTAACACAGCACCCACTCATTCTGCATGCTTTCCACAGATGGTTTGTGCCTTGAGGAGACCAAGAGAAGCGTTCATGATGCCAACCAGGAATTGCTGGACATCCCTTGGAGGCCTGGCCCCGGGGTGGGGGACCCCAGAATGGAATGCACGGCCCCTTAGAATAAGCAGCAACTCCCCTTCCCAGGGTCACCACCTTGCTCCGTGGGAGGCTCCTGCCGCGTCACCGCGTTCCTGGGGTCCTAACTAATCTTTTGCAAAGGCACACACCGCGGCCGGGAGCAGAGTGGGGTTGTCCCCCGCAGGGTGAGAGGGCCAGCGCGTGCATTGCGTCTGCAAGCACCCAGCACTGCCCTGCCTGTCCTGCCCTCGGTGTGTGTGCTCCCAAGTCCACACGTCTCCTATCAGTTTATTCCTCTTTCAGGTTCCATCCCTGATGCCGAACCTCAGCCCAGCCACCCTTTGAACCCTAAGCTACAGTTCGGCCTTTGGACAACTTGGCAGCCAGCCTCCTGCACGTCCCGGGTTGCTGTGCCTTCTGCCGAGCCGGCCACCGGCGGCACGGGGCGTCAGCCGCCTCCCTGCCCTACAAAAGGGTGGGCGAACGACCCAGCCCGCCTCCGGTTGCTCCGCAGCCGCTGGAGCGGGAGGAGCTCTGCAAGGAGACAGGCAGTGCTGTCAGTGCGGCGGCGGCGGCTCCCGCGCAGAAAGCTCAGCCCCGCTGGGCCCCGGCCAGCGCCGGCCGATGCAGAAACCGCTGGCTCGGCCGAGCGCCGGGGGAAGGGCAAGCTCCAGATTGAACTATTTCTCCCTCTCCTTTTTGTTTATTTATTATTTTTCCTTGCTCTATCCACGCCTTCCTCTCCCCCTGGCGCGCAAATTACGCAGCCCCGCCGCAGCCGGCTCATCCACTCTGGTCTCTTCCAGCTCCAGGCTCTGCAGGGCGGGCTCAGTCCCGCTCTCCGCCCGGCCGCGGCCTGGGTCTCAGCCTCGGGTTCTGCCCGCCGCTGGCTTCTGCGCTTTCCCAGGCCCGCGCTGCAGCCTCGCGTCTCCTCTAGCGCCCCCCAGCGCCCGGCCCCCGCGCGGACCCGGTGCAGCCCGGCTTCCCCTCGGGCGGTCCCGCCCCCGGCCCAGCTCCGCCCCCAGCCGCCGCGCCCTGATTGGTCGGACGCCCCTCCTCCCGGGCGCCTCTCCGCCCCGTCGCCCAATGGGCACCGCCACCTGGTCCAAAAAAAAAAAAAAAAAAAAAAATTTTCCCCTGAGGGGACCGAGGGGGCTCCGCCACCTCCAGCTCCCGCGGGGCGGCAGAGGCGACCGCGGTGGCGGGGCGCGGAGAGGGGAGGGCAGCGCAGGGCGGCGGCGGAAGAGGAGCGAAGGTGTCGGAGAGAAAACTTCTGGAAGGAACAGGAAACCTGCGGGGCGGCGGCGCTGCGCACGTCGCGGGGTGTGGGCTGCGCCGCGCCCCCCGGCCCCGCGGACGAGGAGCATGAGGCAGCATGTCCGATAAGATGTCCAGCTTCCTCTACATCGGGGACATCGTGTCCCTGTACGCCGAGGGCTCGGTCAACGGCTTCATCAGCACCCTGGGGTAAGCGGCCGCGTCCCCGCGCCCCAGCCGCGTTTACCCAGGGACAGCGCGGTGCGCTCCGGGCGCCCGCGCGCGCGGGAAGCGGCGGCGAGGCTGGGCCGTCCCGGGCCGGGAGACCCGTCCCAAAAGGGGGAAGTGAGTCCCGGGGCCGGGCCGGGCCGGGCCGGGCCGGCGGCTTCTCCGTGGGCTGCTGGGGCCGCGGCGCGCGCGTGTTTCCCTTTAAAGCGAACGCGGAGCGCCTCGTGCTCGGCTCTCGCGGGCGGCTTCCACCGAAGTCCGCGGCCTTGGACGTGAAACCGGCGCGCGAGGCGGTGTGGCGTGGCCCCACGGGAGGAGCCCGCCGTGGCCTTGGCGCTGCCCGGCGCCCTCAGCGCCGCGGCTTCGGGGACCCTGGGGGGTTCCCCACTCCGGGTCCTGGGGGCCGGGACCCGCGCTGTTCGCTTGGCTGGCCCGGGCCTCAGCCCTGCGCCGGGGTCTTGCGCTCCCCTGTGTGTAAAGCAGCGTGCCAAGCGGTGACCCGGGACTTCCGTGATGGCCCGTGCGCTCTGCCTGGCCGGGTCGTGAAGTCCGGTGTGCAGCCGGCGTGCACTGGAGCCGCACGCTGCGGCGTGTTGCGGTGCTCAACTCTCTCACCGCCTCGTGGCCTCAACGCCTGGGCTGCCCAGCCTCGGAGGTCGCAGGCCCCTGGTCCCTGTGCGCGGTTGTCGGGGAGCCTGACTTAGCACGCCCTGGCCCTGGGCCGTGACCGCAGCCCTGTTGTAAGCTCGCCGCTTGCTCAGCCCTGGGACCTGGATGGAGGTCACCATTCCTCCCCCAGTTCCTGCGGTTGGGACGATTCCCCTAATGAGTGAAGGGAGGCAGGTGGATTTAATTTAATCCCCCTTGCATCAGTGTTATTTACTTGTGAAACTGAAGGGTGCGGGGGAGACTGCCAGTGGCAGGTGCCTGTGCTGGGTTTGTGTTTGAGAGCGTGCACGTGCGGGTTCAGTTTTTGGGACCCTGTCAACCCTTGGCAGGATGAACTCTGCCAAGGAGGCGCTCTGGGTGTGTGCGCTGCAGGAGTTAAGGCGGGGGTGGGGTGCAGGGACAGAGTGCTTGGGTTGGAATCCTGGCTCTTCCACTTGTCAGCCTAGTGGCCCTGAGCAAGCTGTATATTCTCCGGGTGTCTCAGTGTCCAGTGTTCTGAAGTTGGGAGGAGTAATGATGTCCCCACTTTGCAGAGTTGTGAACAAGGTGGCTGGGATAGGTAGAGGGCTTAGCATGGTGCAGGCACATCTCATCTGAGGCTGTCACGGAGCAGTACTTGTGTTTGTGAACAAAACAGTAGAAAGGCCATGTGTTTGTATGCCCAAGGATGACTTAGAAAAATGAATAGCAGAAGGCTGTTGTTGGTATCTCAGGAAGCTGCTTTAACCCTTGTAGAATCTGCCCTGCTCAGAGATCAGGAAACTGAAGCGGAGAGAAATGGTGCGGCTCACCCAAGAAACAGTCCCAGAGCTGTGACCCTGTCTGCAGAGTTCCAGCCGGGAATGCTTTTCGTCAGTTACACATAACAGATAATCTTTAAGCCTTGAGAAAAACAAGCCTGAATCTTCTCAACTATGTTCAGTATTTCTTTCCAGTACTTTCAAAGTTGAGTTTTCTTAGGATGTATGAATATTTTAAGCAAGTTCATAGAAAATGCTTATTATGAAAAAAAAAACTTTGATTTTGAAGTTTTTTTTATTCATTTATTGGAAAGGCAGAGTCGCAGAGAGAAAGGTCTTCCATTTACTCTTTGACTCCCTGAATGGCTGCAACAGCCAGGATTAGGCCAGGCTGAAGCCAGGAGCCTGGAAACTCTATCTAGGTCTTCTGTGTAGGTGAGGGGCCCAAGGACTTGGGCATCTGCTGCTGCTTTCCCAGGGGCGTTAGCAGGGAGCTGGATGGGAAGCCAGGAATCAGACTGGTGCTCTTGTGGAATGAATGCTGGCATCGTCGTAGGGTGCTCAACCCCCTGTGCCACAATACCATCGTGGGTGCACAACCCCCTGTGCCACAATACCATCGTAGGATGCACAACCGCCTGTGCCACAATACCATCGTGGGTGCTCAGCCCCCTGTGCCACAATACCATCGTGGGTGCTCAGCCCCCTGTGCCACAATACCATCGTGGGTGCTCAGCCCCCTGTGCCACAATACCATCGTGGGTGCACAACCGCCTGTGCCACAATACCATCGTGGGTGCTCAGCCCCCTGTGCCACAATACCGGCACCCAAAGCTTTTTACACCAAAATAAACTTCGCATTCCACATCCGTAAGGTTTTCGAAGCAACCTGGAAGTTGTGCGGTATATTATTTTTCTTTGAATGAACTGAGTTTTGCTGCGGTTCAATGAACTCCTGCAGGTTCGTTGTGAATTGAGGGGTTCTCTGAAGATGCCGCTGTTGTTGAGACGTGGTGCTGGGAGGGGTGCTGTACCTGAGAAGCCGGGAGTTGGCTATGAGCATCCCTGCTTCCTGGAGCGTGCTTCTGCATGGTGGATGTGCCCTCGTGCGGGCTCCTGGCCTTCAAGGAGGGTGTGCCAAGGGTGGTCACTGGCAGCCCAGTGCTTGCTGGGATTTCAGCAGGTGCTGGGTGGAGAGAATATGTACAGAATAATCAAGGCCAGCTGTGAATGTGCTTGATGTCTCACACGACAGCAAGGACAATCATCGTATTGATGATGCACAGAAATTTAGCACCTTTCTACTTTGAAAAAGGGCCGTTTGGAAAGCATGGGACTTTTTTAAAAATTGGGAATATTGAGCAGAATTAAAGCCGAAATTACCATCTTGTTAATGCACATTTCTGAATTTTAATTGCATCGCGCAAACGACCAAGTTGCTTTCCGAAAGCATCTGGAACCTTCTTTAAAAAGTTTTCTATTCTTGTAACTATGAAATTTAAAAGTCATGCAAGAGAGGACAGGAGGCTGAGGAAGAAAGGAGTGAACTTGCTTTCCTGACCTTAAGTCTCACGTCTTGACAGAAGTGCCTGGGCTCTTGTGCCCAGATGTGTAGGTTTGCCCACAGCCCCTGCGGCCCCCTGCTCTGACCTTCCAGCCATCAAAATGTGTGTCCCTGTGGGAGTTGTCAGGTAAGATGCTAAGATTGAAATTTTTTGGCCTTCACAACTAAACAAGATATTTGATCCTATTTTATTATTATTATTTTTAATCTGTTTACTAATTGAATGGCAGAAGGGAGAGAGAGAAAACTTCATTTGCTAGTTCACTCCCCAGATGCCTGTAACAGGTGGGGCTGGGCCAGGTCTCCCATGTGGGTGACAGGGACTCCAGTACTTGGGCTGTCACCTGCTGCCTCTCACAGGGCATGCATTAGCGGGGGGCTGGATCAGAAGTGGGACTGGGATTCAAGCCCAGGGACTCTGGCATCCCAGGAGCAACTTAACTGCTGTGCCCAAAGCATGCCCCTTGATCATGATTTAGAACGGATGTAGTCTGTGCTTATGTCATTGATTCTTATTAACATGGAGGCAGTTTTCAAAGTTAAAGATTGTGTATATAAAGTAATTTTCTGAAATTCAGAGATGAAAAATGTCCAAGATTGAGAAACACTCTCATTTAATTTAATAATGGTTTAATCTGATGGATTTTTCCTAAGAAATCCACTGATGACTTCATATGTGGTTATTCTGTTTCCTCTCTTGTCTGTATGACATTGCACAGCTTTTTTTTTTTTTTTTTTTATGACTGTGCTTGGTTTTGATATTTAGGTCTTTGTTTAGCCTTTGTAGCAACCAACCACCTTGTCCTCAGACAGCTCATGAACTCTTTTCTAGGCAAATATTGGGGTGCCACCGCTCACTTGTGGATGTTTTATTTTACAGGTCTGTTTGAGGGCTATGAAAGCAAAGCAGTGTGGTAGTCGTGTTTCTTACTGTATTGTTGTCGGCCCTTCCTGTATGGGAGGCAGAGCACACATTTCTGGTTGAATTTCCCTGCTCCTCTGTGAGTTGGAGGCTGTCGTAGGTCGGCTGCTAATTAGCCAGTGTCTTGACGGTGTCGTGTATTCTCTTTTCGTGCCAGCACATCACCCTGGAGACTAACAAGGAGCCTAGATGCTGTCCTCCTTCTCCCTGCTGGTGTTAGAAAAGTGACTGAAAGAACAGAATTGAAAGATTTATTTTTTAGAAAGTTGCCAGGAAAATTTACATTTTGCATATATTCTCGCATGTGAAGTAGCAGATTTTCTTCAGAGGCGTATGAGTTGTCACAGGGAATCAGAGAAAGGAGTTGGAGATAATCGCTTAGTATCTGTTTAGGCAGAACCATTCCTTCTTCTGTAATGGGAAACTCAACAGAAGAGCTAAAAACCAGAGTTAAAGTTCTGCTTTCCGTTTGAGCTCTTCATGTATTTGACACTTTTAGTAAGTAGCCTGGTGGTTTTTCCAATTCAGCTTTGGAGGGTGGTTAATGAGGACTGCTTTTATTTATACAGCATTTCAGAGTAATGAATAGGTGCTTTTTTTGCAGATGAATTCCACCTGATTTTAATATTCCATGTGTAAATAGGTTCTGGAGGGGATGAGTGGTTGTTATGCAGCTTTGGGGGAATTTTTGCAATAAGGTAATGAATTTTTTCAGCTGAGAAAGCCTTGGAGTTTCACCATATTTGCGTTTAGCGGGACCCTCCTGGCTCTTCGGACTGGAAACGTGGGAGGGTATTTTTAGGCCCTGTGCCCCAGCTTTTCAGTTGGGCTGCTCGGTCTGTGCAAAATGTGGATGGCTAGTTGCAAAGATTTGCATTTCTCCCTTTTCTCCCAGTTACCCTTTGAGCCGTGCTCATCTGCTGTTACTGGGTCCTGAATGCTTGCAAAACTTGAGTTATAGTTCTTGTGCTTCTCTTAGTTTGTGTAGGTGCAGGGGCTGGGTTTGTATTTCCTGATTTAATTTTCATCTAATGACCTATTTAGGAAATACTTGTGTTGACTTTTGGAAAACTGCTTTAAATCCTGTCAGACAAAGATAGTGAACAGCAGTTTAAGTAAACTGATTTTTTTTTTTTTTTGTACTGGTAAATCTTAGAGTTTTTTATTTTTCTTTTGAAGAGGAAGGAGGGAATTTTGGATATTCTGTTGGAGTTCAAGTGCAGTGTTAAGGGTCCCTCCACCTTCCCTCCTTTTTCTCTACACCTGGGTTTGTTTCCCAGTGCACATTCTACAGCAGTGGGTGCAGTGACTTGGCCAGTGGCGAGGATTGAGTGTGGTAGAATCAGTGTAGGGTGTATCATTCCTGGGTTGGCGGTTCCCATATTGTTGAGAGGTTAGTAAAGGGAAAGTGTGTATGTGTGTGTGTGTGCATTTCTATATGTGCATGGCTACCCAATTGCTACTTTTGGCTTGAGGTATCTTCTCAGGGTCTCAAAAACAGCAACACCCACTTGCTAAGGTCTCAGCACGCTGCCAAGTGCCACCCTCACTGACTCCGAGCCTCAGTAGAGTCTTACTCAGAGTGACAGAAGAGGGGCCCCCCCTTTTTTTTTTACTTCCTATTTGATTTTTCCCAGTTCATCAGATTCTTCCATTCCCTTCTTTCCATGTTTGATGACGGGTGTCACGTGGGGTGGCCAGGGGTCGCACAGTTTACGATTCTGACTTAACGCCTTGGGTGAATAAGACTGTATGAATGCTTACATTTATTGTTCCTGGTTGTAGTCCGTTGAATTTCCCTTCCTGATCTTGTTTCCTGCTGAACGTTTTTGATATTTAAGTGTCTGCAGATTTGGTTTATTATATATTCTTCTTTTATTTATTTAGTTATTATTTTTATAGTTTTAAAAATCTTCCCCTTAACAGGAGTGGGGAGTCATGGATGAAGCACAGCATGGCTACAGTCAACTTTTGTTGTTGTGTAATTTGTGAGTTATATTCGGTATCTTCCAAATAGAGCCCTTTCAAATAATAGCTGCTGTTTCTTGCTGTCACTGGGCATGTAAACTTAGCTTTGTTTTGACTGAGACATGTGATAGGGCAGTAAAAATATCTGAAAATCCTGTGGACATTTTGCGTGTGTTCAGTGGCAAGTCGGACAGTGAGAGAATCTGGGAGCCCGAGTTATTTTGGAAAGTCTAAGGGTTAGACGTGTGATGTGGAACTTGAAACCCTAAGTACAAAGGCAGCCTTGGCAGTGGTGAGCAGAAGTCTATTTTCAGCTCTTTCTCGAGCCTGGCAGTCCTTCCCTGAGCGGACTCTCTGAGGCTCAGACAGGTTAACATCCATGCCTCTGTGGATGCCCACTGGCGCTGACAGCGCCCAGTTCAGAGCAAGGGGCGCCATTCCTTCCCTGGCTGTGTCCCTGTGGCTGAGAGGGCAGTCGCGGCTTCCTGCCTGGCTTCCTCGCAGGCAGAACAGAAACTTTCTCTCTCTGCATACTTAGCACTTTTCACAAGCACATTTTCCTTCTGTTCTCTCTGTCTCTCACTTTTAAAGATTCATTGACTTGAAAGGCAGAGGGGTGGGGGTGGTGAAGAGGGATTGAGAGAGATCTTCCATTCACTGATTCACTCACCAAATGGTTGCAACAGTTGGGACTGGGCCAGGCCAAAGCCGTGAGCCAGGAACTCCCACTTGGGAGGAAGGGGTTCAGGCTCTTGGACCATCTTCCACTGCTTTCACAGACGTATTAGCTGGGATCTGGATGGGAAGTAGAGGAGCCAAGACTCCAACCTGTGCTTGGATATGGGATGCTAGTGTTGTAGGTGGCAGCTTAACCAACTGTGCCACAATGCCAGCCTTCTAAAACTATTCTTGTGCAGATTAGTATGTAGATAACTTAGAATATTAGAGACTCCAACTTTAACAAAGTTTAAAGGAAGTAACCATAGTATGCTTTAGTTTAAAGGGAGTAACAATGTACTTTTATGACACACTTCTAGTATAATAGTGAATTTGACCTTTTAAAAAATTTATTTGAGAAGCTGAAAGAGACATACCTGGGGTGGGAGGGGGGAGAGAGAGAGAGAGAGAGAGAGCACGAGAGAGAGAGAGAGAGAGAGAAAGAAATGAGCTTCCTCATTGACTGGTTCACTCCTCAGATGCCCAGGGTTGCTGGTGCTGAGCTGGACCAGACTGGAATCAGGAGCCAAGAATGCAGTCCAGGTCTTGCATGTGAGTGGCAGGACCCCAGGTTCTTGAGCCATCACCACTGCCTCCCAGGGTCTGAATTACTAGGAAGCTGGAGTCAGGAATTGAGCCTGGTCACTCTGTTGCATGACGAGGGCTTTCTAGCCAGCATCTTAACTGCCAGGCCAAGTATCTGCCTGTTTCACTTTTTGTTGTAAGTTGACAGAACTTGGAAATTGATCACTGGGTCATAATCAGACACATGAAACTAATGTTTATTTTTCATTTATTTATTCATTGGATAAAACTGTGCCTTTGAAGTGTATTGATACCTTTTTTTGGTGTTTACTGTTCAAATCCCATACTGATTTAAGATGGAGAAGTTTTCAATTGATTCCTTTAGAAAATCACACTTTTAATTAAAAAAAAATTGAAAGTGGTTGGTCCTGCCTGATGAGTCAGGGTTAATCTTTTCATTTCTATGTCTCCTATATTTCCTGGGTTTTGTATGTGTTTCTTGATTTTTTATAAAAGATTTAGTTATGTATTTGAAAGGCAGAAATACATCCACTGGTTCACTCCCCAAATGTCTGCAATGGCCAGGGCTGAGCCAGGCTGAAGCCAGGAGCCAGGAGCTTCTTCCAGGTCTCCCCGTGTGGGTGCAGGGACCCAAGCACTTGGGCCATCTTCCACTGCTTTCCCAGGCCATAGCAGAGAGCTGGATTGGAAGTGGAGCAGCTGGGACTCGAACTGGTGCCCATATGGGATGTTGGCATTGCGTACGGCAGTTTAACCCTCTGCACTACAGCATTGGTCCCTTGTATGTGTTTCTTTAATTTAGCATCTTTTACTTTTGTAGACAGGAAAGTTAACTAAAGTGAAAATGATATTTTTAAAGGCCTCTTCCATTTCTTATTATTGTTAATTATCTTTATCTTAAAAAGCATATATAAAGCATTTTCCTGATCATAGTGGAAGAAAACCACAAACTATGAAACTGCATATTACTGAAAGACACAGCCTTACATATGCCATTAAAACTGTGTTCATGGTGCTTTTTGGCATTTGAAAATGTATTATGGAAAAATGTTTAGCCAATAGTGCTGAGCATTTATGATGGCTGACTTAACTCATGCAGCAAATACGTAGTCTGTTTTGTCTTAGAAATATGCTCACACATGTAGATGGTATACACTTAGCATAGCTGACTTGTTCATTTTAGTAAGCCTAGTGCTACTGCCTATGTCATCTTAGTGGTAGTTTGTTAAGGGACTTTTTTTTTTTTTTTTTCCTTTGGGTGAGAAGTAAATCAGTAAGTATTTTTATTGATTGTCTATGAAATGGATTAGCTCTGTCAAAATTCAAGTCAGTAATTGGTTGACAGTACCTGTTAGATAGTTCATTCCAACTCACCTTCAGATCCCAGACTTAAATTAAGAATGAGCTACAAGATTAGGTTGTTCAGAAAGCAACTTTAATCATAAAATTGGAAGTGTGTTCCATCCTGAATTAGGAGTCTCCTGGTGATGAGGTTTATGCCAAAGCATGCCGCAGATTACGTCATTAATTCATTCAGTGGATATTTACGGAACCCTTGCTGGGTGTGGGGGAATAGACGTGTCAAGAGCTGCCAAACACTCAGCTGTTTGTAATAATTCTCTCCTAAACAGTCCTTTCAGTATCTGTAGCTGGATCCTGGGCAGCAGACCACTTTGAATCATTGTCACGTAGGCGGGGTTGACTGAGACCTGAGATAATGAGGCTGGGCTGTGAGGCCCAGTGCAGAAGAAATGTGGCAGTTATTTGGGGGGAAATTCATGCAGTGTGTGCAGTCCCTTTAGATACTGGTTTTCACTGTGTTTGTCCAGTGTTTTCAGAATTTCTCTTCATGAGTCATGAACTTAAGAGTCGTGCAGATTCCTATAAGTTTTGGGAATATTATTTCTCATTCTGCATATGACTGTAAGAAAACACACACTCCTTCTGCTGTGTATGAAGTCCACTGTGCCCTCTTTGCCTTTTGTTTTAATAAATGATAAGGCCATAGATGGGTAGATAGAATTGGGTGAACACAGAGGAAGACTAAGGAAGTGAACACAATGTAATCTAAACTCATATCTAAATTCTTAGAATATAGACGTGTTGTTGAGGTCCCATCTGCTACTGAGAAATTTGAGTCACTGTTGGTATATCATAAAAATCTGTTTGTGAAAGACTGTAAAATGCTGGACTTTTATTTATTACATGTTAGTTATCCAAGAGAATTCCTGAACAGAGTTCTAGAGAAATTTAGGTTTTTAATGGAGTAAATCCTAGTTAGCTGAGAAATGGTAGTAAAATGACTTCGAAGCGGTTGCTAAGGGCAGATATTACTGTTCTCCACATAGTTTCTCTTATGGAAAAGACAGTTCTTCAAGTTTTATAGGGAATTCAACACTTTCTAAAAGTTTATTTTTTTGAAAGGAAGAGAAAGAGGAGTAGATCTTCTATCTACTGATTCGCTGCCCAAATGCGCACAACCACCAGAGATGGGCCATACTGGTACCAGAAGCCAGGAACTTAATCTGGGTCTCCGACATCAGTGTCAGGGATCCAAGCACTTGAGCTCTCACCTGCTGCCTCTAAGGTGTGTTAGCGGGAGGCTGGATCACAGGCAGGATCTGGGACTCAAGTCAGGTACTCTGATATGGGATGGTGGTGTCCTGAGTGGTAGCTTAACTGCTGTGCCAAACATCCACCCCTAATTATAGAGAATTTATATGGATCATCTGAGCTACACACCAAAGCCCAGCTGGCTAAATAAACAACCACAATCCAACACCAGAACTGGTTTGAAATTGTTGTGAACTTTTCTAGTGGCAAAGCTTAGAGTATTATTTGTAAAATTATCAGGGAATTAAGTGCTCTCCAACTCAGGTTTCATTCATCTCTTTGCAAACTTCGGAGTAGATGGCCTTGGAGCCTTGAAAAACAATTTATGGGTGTCCCTTGCTGTCCTGATTCTTAAGGATCTGATCGCAAAAGCCCCAGGGGTTTGGGAGGGAAGGGATACTTAGGTATGACATTGCCCACCTGGGTAAAGCTTGAGACTCGGTGACTCTGCTCGTATTGTGTGGGAAGTCAGGTCCTTTGTTGGTAAGGAACAGGCACCGTTTCAGGCTGCCATTAGCCGATGAAGAGATTTGTTGGGAGGAGACTGGAGGAGATGCAAGGATCTGAATGATGAGCCCAACAGCTGAGCCTGAGGGAGTGCAGGGACCCAGCAGGGCTTGGGGGTCCCATTAGCAGGACGTCCTCTGTGGGCCCCCAATGCCCCGTACTTGGATCCGGCAATGCCTGGCTGCTGTGTCTGTCTTCTTAGGTTTCCCATTATGGGGTGATAGAACTTGACCTTGCCTTGCATCAGGACTGATCACTTAGGTCTGTGCAGGCAAGTCCCAGTCCCAGATCTGGCTGCCAGGGAGCTCACTGTGAGCAAGGCTCTAAGTTCTGCCCGCTGCTGATTCACTGTGGTAGGGGGAAAAGGAGCAGAGGGGCCTGGGCATGAGCTTGGTGTCACTGCCTGCTGGGCAGCTGCAATAAAAGACACGGCACAAAACTGATAATTTTTAAAAAAGATTTATTTAGTTTGAAAGTCAGAGTTATATGGAGGGAAGGAGGGAGGAGAGGAGAGATTGATTTTGCATCTGTTGGCTCACTCGCCAGTTGGCTGTGACAGCTAGTGCTGGACCAGGCAAAAGCCAGGAGCTAGGAGTTTCATCGATGTCTCCCATGTGAGTGGCAGCGGCCCAGACACTTGGGCCATCCTCTGCTGCCTCCTTTGCAGGCACTTCAGTAGGGAGCTGGATTGGAAGTGGCGCAGCCAGAACATGAACCAGTGCCCAAGTAGGATGCCAGCATCGCAGGCGGTGGCTTTACCCACTGCACTGCAATACTGGCTCCATAAAGTTGATCATTTTAACCATCTATAAGTGTGGAATTCAGTGGTATCAAGTCCACTCAGAATGCCAGGCTGCCGTCACTACTGTCTGTCTGCAGAACATTTGCAGCAACTGCACCGGGAACCCTGTATTCTCATACCCAGAAATCTCCTAGTCTGTGTGTCTCATTGAATTTGTCTGTTCTGGATACCTCAGATAACTGGAATCATACAAGAGCTGTATTTTTGTGTCTACTTATTTACTTTAACACAATGTTATTTATTGAATGTTTTCTTTTATTAGGATATACATATTTTCAAATCTCCAAGTAACCAGTCATCAGTCCCTCTCTTGAAACAAGTTAGTGTCACCATTCTTTCTTGTTTAACACCTCGAGATCTATAGGCAGTTCTTCTGCAGTGTATGGAAGTTGTCATTGGATTTATGGTGCCATTAAATCTTGCCATCAGCAGTCCTTTAATAAGCACTTGGGTCATACTCTGTACACACACTCAGGCAGACATGTGATACAACTCACACTCTGGAAAGAGTCACCCACTTGGCCTTTTATGATGGTTTGCATAACCACACTGGAGAAAAGTTGACCCCACTGTAAGTTCAGTTTTGTTTTCATATGTGCAGAGAGTGGGGTTGTGAGCATTTTGTGAGACCATTTCTTAACTGACATCAGCTCTTTCTTTTGGTGAATAGTGTATCACACATCCAGGGAAACATTTTGTACTTCAACTGCTATTGATGGAAAAGTTTAGTTGGCAAGAATTTGCTTATGTGAAACTCAGGCAGTAGTTGGGGGAATTTATAGAACTTTAGAAAAGTAGAATAGGGCATATGATACTTTGAAACTGCTATTTTTTAAATTCAATGATTGTGTATCTGGGAAATAATACATTTAATCATAGGTTAGGGTCAATATGTTTTTTATTGTTACACTGTATCTATTGACTGAGTCTTTTTTTTTTTTTTTTTAAGATTTATTTAGTTATTTGAAAGTCATTGTTACACAGAGAGAGGAGAGGCAGAGAGAGAGAGGCTTTCCATCCACTGGTTCACTCCCCAGATGGCTGCAATGGGCAGAGCTGTGCCGATCCGAAGCCAGGAGCCAGGAGCTTCTTCCAGGTCTCCTTCATGGGTGCGGGGTCCAAGGACTTGGGCAATCTTATACTAATTTTCTAGGCCGTAGCAGAGAGCTGGATGGGAAGTGGAGCAGCCAGGTCTCGAACCAGTGGCCATATGGGATGCTGACCCCACAGGCGGCAGCTTTACCTGCTACGTCACAGCGCTGGCCCCTGTTATTGACTCATAATGTGGGAATCTTCACTCTAACCACGTATAAATAAGGGTTTCTTTGCAGGCTATCGGCATATAGAATAGAGAAATAAAGTGAAAATGATTTTCAAAATGATTTGAAAAAATAAAGCAATGTTGTTTGATTTCTTCTAGTTCTGACATGCTACAGTCCTCTATAAAAAATGTCTGAAAATATCACTGTTTTGGAAAAAGTAATTTTGAGATGAAAGATCCCAAGTATTATCAGTTTGTTTCATTTCTGTTACATCCAGCTGGTGTAGTAAAACATCTCAAATAAAGACACTGGCCTCAAAACTCAGTACTCAAATCACCAAACACAGTTAACTTAGGAATCCAAATTAAGTTAATGATTTAAGGACCAAGTTACTGGTGTTTGGAGAAAGTGTTCAAGGTCATTGCTAGTATCAGGGTCACAACTACTTAAACATTTGCATTTCAAGTAGATTTTTGGATTCAGCTGTTTTTTCGAAGAGGGTAATTTCAGCTCTGTTTCTTTGGTAGGTGGGGAAAATAAAGAAAGGAATTTTGTTGTCTATAGGGTCCTATATTTGTGGCTAGCAGTGATAAATAATAAGTGGCATTTTAAGTCAAACCAAAATTCATTGTCAAAGTTTTAATTATTAAAACTATTATTAAATTAACATATCTGCAGGATTTATTGTTCCACAAATGTGAAAAGGACTTCTGTTTACCTTTACTTACTTGACAAGTCATGATTTAAGAGTCCTTTCCTGGCCAGTACAAATGAAGTCATTGTTATCTGTTGCTTATTTCAAAGTCTCAGCTACTGTGGGAACTCTCAGGAGTTCTTTTTCTTCCTTCCTTCCTTTCTTCATAAAAGGTTTATTTTATTTTTTTGAAAGACAGAGTGACACACAGAGAGAGACTGCGATCTTCGATCTGTTGGTTCACTCCCCAAAGGTCTGCAATGGGTGGGGCTGGACCAGGCTGAAGTCAGGAGCCTAGAACTCTATCCTGGTCTCCCATGGGGTGGCAGGGTCCCAAGTACTTGGCCCATTTTCCCCTGCTTTTCCAGGTGTGTTAATAGGGTGCTGGATTGCAAGTGGAGCAGACAGGACTCAAAGTGGAGCTCAAACTAGTGGGTTACTTAACCAGTTGCACCACAATGCTGACTCCTGTTAGTCACTGGGGAATCATTTGCTAATCATTGGAGAACCTGAATCAAGGTTTGTTTATGTAAATTCTCAGGTAGATATTTTGAGAGATAGTAATTTCTATGGCTATGGACACCCATAATGTTATTCAATAGATGTTTTCTAAAAATACATTGACATTTATATTGTGCATTTTTTTCAAGATGGAAACGGTAATTAATCCAGTGAGTTCTAAATACTTAATATCAATTGCATCATTTAGTTTGAAACATATTTAACAAAATGCCTGTTATTTCCAAAGTCTGAAACAGACACTTCTAGTTATTCCTCTGAATTCATTTTTCTCTCTTATACTAATGGAAGTACTTGAGTTTGTGAGTATCCAGGATGAAGACTATGTTTTAGCCTGATGTCACCACAAATTTACAGTCAAATCTTTAAGAGTAGTGTTTATCTCCTTTCCACTGTTTTGAATGTGGGCATGGAAATCAAGTGTCCTGGACCAACACACTTGGAATAACAGAGCAGCAAGAAATGGACCAGTCTGCAGGCATCCTCAAATCCTGGCTCTACTGTGCTCTAAGCACGATGCACCCAGGCAGGTGTATGCTGGTTTTCTTTTAGGCATCATGAAGCCATTGAAGGATTATTGAGCAGGAGGGTGAAACAGTTTGCCCTATCAGAGGAAGGAGGAAGAGTGGAAGGAGGCTCCCAGCGGCAGAGGAGGAGGCGGCGCAGTGATGTGGGTTGGCAACCCGAGCCACGTGGCAGCAGAGCAGCTGTCACAAGGCCGTGGAAGGGACAGTATTTTTGACTAGTGTTTCACTGTAGGCCTTGAAGACTTAGGAATCAAAGTGTTCACTATTGCTTTTGAGGCTTTACTGCTTTTAAACACCACACGTGCAGACTTGGAGGAAATTTTCCTTTTGTTGTCTCACATTTGGGCAGAACTTGCTTATGCCCAGCACAGCGTGAGGCCTTGCAGGTTTCAGAGCTGTAAGCCCCCTTCCTGCTGCTCAGCCTTTTCTGACTTTCTTTTTAGTTACAAAAACATTCTGAGCTCCTTTTTGCCACAGGGCCTTTTCACATGCTTTTTGTGGTTTGGTTCATTTCCCTTCTCACTCGCACGCCTTTCACCTACTTACCATTTAGATTTTAGCTCTGTGACTCTTGCGATGGACTGTCCTTGGTCTCCCAGACTGTGAGATCCCTTCACCGTAAGCTCACACAGCACCCTGTATTTTTCCTTTCCCAGATTGGTTATGGTAGTCATCTTAATTTTGCCTCTGTTTCTATGAGTATTCGATGATGTTTGTTCTACCCACTAAACTCGAAACTGCCGGGGCACAGACTGTGTTGATTTTGTTCATCGTTGTGTCCCCAGGGCTTCTCACAGTGCCTTTTCGTTTTAAAGAAATATTTATTTCTTATTTATTTGAAAGGCTGACACACACACACGTATGCACACACGCATACACACACAGGCAGAGATCTTCCATCTGCTGGTTCACTATCCAAATACCTGCAACTGCTGCAGTAGAGACAGGTTGATGCCAGGTATCCGAAACTCAATCCAGGTCTCCCAGGTGGGTGTCAGGGACCGAGGAACTTGAGCCATCCGTTGCTGCCTCCCAGGATGCACATTAACAGGAGCTGAAATTGGAAGCAGAGCTGGGGCTGGAATCCAGGAACTCCCGTATGGAATGCAGGCCTCTAAAACAGTGTCTCAGCTGCTCTGTCCATCATCTCTCTGCAACCCCCTTTAAAAACTGATTCGTGTATTTAACATCAAGTAATATGCTGAATGGATGAATATCATTTTAGCACATGGTTAAGAGTGTGGGCTGTTGGTGCAGACGAACCTGATTTCTTGGTGTGATCTTCAGAAGTTATTTCATGCTGATTGCCTCAGTTTCTTTATTTGTGAAGTGAGATTATTGCCCATGTTATTGTATTGCCATGAGATGAATGGCAGTTAGCATATATAAATAATTCAGTAAGCATTAAACTCAGGTACCTAAGTGTTAAATAGGTGGAAGCAATTATTATTGTTAATATTTTCTTTATTATTGTTTTTTAAGGTTTACTTATTTATTTGAGAGGCAGAGTCACACACAGAAAGAGGGAGAGACGGAGAGGTCTTACATCCATTGGTTCACTCCTCAGGTGGCTGCAAAGGCCAGAGCTGGGCCGATCCAAAACCAGGATGCAAGGGCTTCTTCCAGGTCTTCCATGTAGGTGCAAGAACCCAAACACTTAGGCCAACTTCCACTGCTTTCCCAGGCCATGAGCAGGGAGCTGGATCAGAAGAGGAGCAGCCGGGACTTGAACCGGCGCCCGTGTGGGATGCCGGTGCTGCAGGCAGAGGCTGCCACAGCACCGGCCCCAATATTGTTCTGTTTTATTTTATCTGAAGAGTCAGCAGGAGTCTCTTCTGCAAGCCAGACTGAGTTCATACTGCATTGACGTGAAAAGCTCTGCTGTATTACGTTTATAAAATGTGGCCGCACATCAGTTTTCAAGCCAGTGTTTGTTCAGTAGGCTGTTCAAAGGCGTGCGCTGCCTTATCTGGTATTTATTTTGGTTTTGGTCTTTTTTTTCTCCCTTACTTTGATAGCGCACATTGCTAACTTACAGATACTTTTATTTATCTTTTGTTACTGATTTGATGTGTGCTATCCTTTTGATGTAATGCATACACCTGAACTATATCAACATGAGTAATAACTTCAGAATTGCTTGACCTGTATATATAAGAGTACCCCAGAAAGTTCATGGAAAATGAAATTAAAAGGTTTTTATTTTGGTGCACAAAGTTTTGAAACTCATGCATATACAAGGAGACTTCAAAAAATTTATGAAAATGTGTATCATGAAAAGCTATGCATGATTTCAGATTTCTGGACATCAAAATTTACTTATCTTTTAATGCCATTCTTTCATAGACTTTCTGAAGTCTCCTCATTTATACAGTATCTCCCTTGACTAGAATTTAAAAAAAAAAAATTTTTTTTTTTTGACAGAGTGGACAGTGAGAGAGAGAGACAGAGAGAAAGGTCTTCCTTTTTGCTGTTGGTTCACCCTCCAATGGCCGCCACGGCTGGTGCACTGCGGCCGGCGTACTGCGCCGAGCCGAAGGCAGAAGCCAGGTGCTTCTCCTGGTCTCCCATGGGGTGCAGGGCCCAAGCACTTGGGCCATCCTCCACTGTCTTTCCGGGCCACTGCAGAGAGCTGGCCTGGAAGAGGGGCAACTGGGACAGAATCTGGCGCTATGACCGGGACTAGAACCCGGTGTGCTGGCGCCGCTAGGTGGAGGATTAGCCTATTGAGCCGTGGCGCTGGCTTTCAAATAAATAAAATTTTGGTTTTTAAAAGATTAATTTTTTTTAAAAGGCAGAGTTACAGAGAGGGAGAGGCAGAGAGAGTTCGAGAGGGAGATTGATCTTCCATCTTCTGTCTGCTGGTTCACTCCCCAAATGGCCTCAACAGCCAGGGCTGGGCCAGTCCAAAGCCATAAGCATGGAACTTCATCCTAGTCTCCCATGTGGGTGGTAGGGGCCCAAGTGCTTGGGCCTTCTGCTACTTTCCCAGATGTGTTAGTGGGGAGCTGGATCAGAAGTGGTGTAGCAAGGACTTGAGTCTGTGCCCACGTGGGATGCTAGTGTTGCAGGTGGTGGCTTAAGAATGTTCAAGTTTTGTTACATTTTAAAGCCAGTGTGCTATTTTAATTGCTATGTGTTTCTTGATAGAATATAGTAATAAAAGCAAGCAATTGTTGTATCCATTGAGGGGGAAAAAAAAGGTGTGTTTCTGAGCCAGTGGAACACAGCTTTTGCCTAGAATTCTAGTGGACAGCCAGTGCCAGTGTCCTGCCCCTGAGGTATGCTAATGGCCAATTATCCTGCCTGAGTTTTTCTGGCCATCAGAGGGATTAGTGAAAACATCTGTGTGGTTGGGACAGTGACTCAGTTTATAGATAAACACTTTTGTTTGGGAAAATATTTTAAGATCTTACGTAGTAACTAAATTACGATGCTTACTTTCCTTCAGAATACTAATGATTTTTAGACAAAAATCATAAGGTCTGGAAAGGTTTAGAGAGTGTAACTTGTTGCTACTTCTTAGCTCTACCTAACGACAAAGAACTCAGCATTCCATATGGGTGCTGGTTCAAGTCCCGGCTGTTCCACTTCCGATCCAGCTCTCTGCTATGGCCTGGGAAAGCAGTAGAAGATAGCCCAAGTCCTTGGGCCCCTGTACCTGCGTGGGAGACCCGGAAGAAGCTCCTGGCTCCTGGCTTTGGATCAGCCCAGCTCCAGCTGCTGTGGCCATTTGAGGAGTGAATGAGTGGATGGAAAACTCTCTCTACCCCTCCCTACCACACTCTGTGTAACTCTGTCTTTCAAATAAATAAATCTTTTTAAAAAATTAGCGCTTTAAAGATGAAACCACTTTGTAAGTACTCATTTGAAAAATCTCTCTATGAGAAAACTTGGACAAACCTTTTAGCTAAGGTAAGCCACTTGGAGCCAGTTTGCTGGCCCCAGGCTTGCTGGAGTCACTGATGGCAGGGGAGAGACTTGAAAAGTGCTCATTCCTGAATGTGATGAAGAGTTCGTCTGTCTGAGACACCATTTGATCAGTCAGGATGTGTTTTGGCTGCAAGAATCAGAAAGTGCAATTTAAATATTTGCAGCAAAGAGGAGGACTTTGTCATTCAGGTCTCCGAAAATCTTCCATCTCACTCTTGCAGGACCTTCTCCTGAGGGCCGTTGATTCTCCTGTGCTATTGGTAGCTGCCCCACCCTCAGAGGGGTCTTGTGTTGCTGGCAGCACCATGGCTCCTGGCAGCCTCAGCTATACCCTGTCCTCCTGCATGAGCTGAGAGGACAGAGCCAGGGTTCCTTAAGCTCCAGAGAAAAGGGCACTGCTGTGGCTGCTGCATCACAGTGCCCGGCTAAAGGTCTCACTTTGCAGCCAGCCACTGTGGCCGAGTGGGCATGTCTGTGATGACAGAGGCGCCAGCATCGTGCTCTGAGTGGAGAGAGCGAGGAGCTCTCTCCAGGACTACTCCACCCTTTGGTCGAGGTTCTGTGGACTGGAGAGGGACGGAGGGTGCTGGACAGGCAGGGACAAAAAACATGTGACCAGCGCAGCTAATTAGTATCAGCTTCCCCACCATCACAAAGCCACAGTTCCCAAGTCCTTACCAACAGGACTTAATATTTGAAGTATTTAATTCTTTTTAGACTTTTATTTATTTATTTGAGAGAGAGAGAGAGAGGTAGAGAGTACACTGGTGAGAGGTATCTCCCATCCCTTGGTTCACTCCCCAAATGCCTGCAACAACCATGGCTGGGCCAGGCCAAGGCCAGGAGCCAGGATCTGCATCCTGGTCTTCTGCATGGGTGGCACATTAGCAGGGAGTTGGATCAGAGGATCAGAAGTGGAGTAGCTGGGAGACTTGAACCTAGGCACTTTGACATGAGGTGGGTGTGTTCCAAGCAGTGCCTTAGCTGCTGTGCCAGACTCCCAGCCCTGAAGGCTCTCATTTCCAGGTCCCTGCACCTGGGCTTCAGTCTAGGCCTGTTTCAGGCAGAGCCCACTTCCCGACACGAAGGAGAGTTACTTGGTGACAGGTTTACAGGCCATGGTGAAGCCTTTGTTGTCTGCTGTGCTCTTAGCTCTGGCGTCAGCTCATGAAGATTCTAGGGAAATCAAGGGTAGGGTGGTGGTGAGGGGTCAGCCAGGGAAGGCAGCGTTTTGTTGTTGTTGAATTATAGCTCAAAGATGTTGATAAAGATTTGGAAAGGGGGTGGGGGTAGAGAAGGAGCTTTTTTTTTTTTTTTTTTTTTTTTTTTTTTTTTTTTTTAAGATTTATTTATTTGAAAGGCAGAGTTACACACAGAGAGAAGGAGAGGCAGAGAGAGAGGTCTTCCATCTGCTGGTTCACTCTCCGATTGGCCACAGTGGCCAGAGCTGTGCTGATCCAAAGCTGGGAGCCAGGAGCTTCTTCCAGGTCTCCCACATGAGTGCCAGGACTGGAACTGGCACCCATATGAGATGCCTGCACTGCAGGTGGGAGCTTTACCTGCTGTGCTACAGCCCAGCCCCAAGGAAGGGTCTCCTAAGCACAGAAGAGCTTGGATAAAGAGTCACATCTGCGACTTCTCACAGTAAATCTGATGGTGAATGTGCTCACTTTTGTTTATATGTAAGTTCCTTGTCTGCTTGATGGAAACATTGTGGCGCTTTTTTTTAAAAATATTTATTTTTTGAAAGAGTTACAGAGAGGCGGGTGGGGAGGGTGTCTTCCATCTGCTGGTTCACTCCCCAATTGGCCGCATTGGCTGGAGCTGTGCTGATCCGAAGCCAGGAGTCAGGAGCTTCTTCTGGGTCTCCCAGTGGGTGCAGGGGCCCAAGGACTTGGGCCATCTTCTACTGCTTTCCCAGGCCATAGCAGAGAGCTGGACTGGAGCAGCCAGGACTCCATCCGGTGCCCATATGGGATGCTGGCACTGCCAATGGAGGTTTTACCCGCTATGCCACAGTGCTGGCCCCAACATTGTGGCACTTTATGTACACACAGGAATTAATTGTTATGTTGGAAGTGAAAGCAAAGCACAGTGTGGTGTAAGCAAGGTTGAGAGTTTCTAAATTTAAAATTTTAATGTTAAAATTAAAAATTATTGTAGATCTCAAAAGTTAGAAGATTTTGTTGCTAAAATGCTTCCAAGTAAAAATCCTCTCAGTAAAACAAATACAATTTCTGATAGAACTAAATATGAATCATAATTCTGAATTTTAAAAAAAGATTTATTTATTTTGAAAGGCACAGTGGCAAAGAGAGACAGAGAGAGTCAAGGAGTTTTGAAAAGATTAGTTTGAAAAGCAGAGTGACAGAGAGGGAGAGACAAAGAGAGCTCTTTCATCGGCTGGTTCACTCCCCAAATGGCTGGGGCTGAGCCAGGCTGAAGTCAGGAGCCTGGAGCTCCATCTTGTTCTCCCACATGGGTTGCGGGGGCCCAAGCACTTGGGCCACCTCCCACAGCCTTCCCAGGAGTGTTAGCCTGGAGCTGTATCAGAACTAGAGCTGCCAGGACTCAAAACAGTGCTCCCAGATGGGATGCCAGCAGTGTAGGCAAAGGCTTAATCCACTGCTATCATGGTGGCCCCAATTCCTAATTGATATATATTGTTTGAAAAATGTAATCTTTCTGAGCCTTTTAGAAGTCAGATGTTTCTACCTCTTAAAAATAGCTTCAACTTACTTTTTTTTTTTTTTTTTTCTGTCTTCAGTATTTAAAACTTGATCCCTCTTGACCTACTGAAGACATTGGCTGGTTGTGACATGACTGACTAGAAATCCTATTTAATTTCAAGGTCAAGGTCAGTTCATTGAGTACATCAGTGTTTGCTAATTAGCTTCCAAAGGCAGTGTGGTTTGCAGAAAGATCTGTTGCAGTGTTTGAGTCTGAATTCTGTTAAGTCCCAAAGAGGTTCTGAGAACCTGGGAAATCATTGGATCTCTGGCTTTAGTTCCCCGTCTTTACTTTGGATGCACTGGGGATACCTGTCTGTGTTTCTCAGTGGTCCAATGGAGTAAGAAATGATTTTATACCTGTTTGAATATTTAAAGCTATACTGGAAGATGCTAGACATTTAAAAACTGAGTATTAGATGTTTTTTAAATGATGAAATCATGAGGTCATCCAAATACATATGTTAGTGAGAGTTGAATCACATAGTACATTTAAATATCATTTTCTCCAGATTTCTATAATTTGAAAAGCAGGAAAATAATTTCTTCTACAGCATTGATGCACATAAAAAGAAAATGTGGAATTAGTTTCATAACAGCGTTTTCTTGATTTTTATTTTGCCTGTGTTGATGAAGCAAAGTCTTTGGAAAACAAAAAGCACTTATTTTAGTTTGTCTCCTATTGCATGTTTTTCTTCCCATGTAATTTGTAGTTATGAGTGGCATTATGACTTCATATGCAAAGATGAAAAAAGAGCAAATCTGTATTTGTCTGAGAGAGAAAGTAGGTCTGTTACTAAATCTACATTTGTTCCTTATAGCATGTCCAGTAAGATAATGTTAATATTTTTGTATTAAATGTCTTGTTTTAACTCTGTCCTACAGTTGTCTTCTCAGCTCAAAACATGAACCATGATATCAGGAGGGTCATTAAAGGAGCTTCTCTTTATTGCTTCTTTTTTTAGACTGAAAACATAAGAGACGGGATGAGACATGACTTAAAAATTTGTTGATTGTTTAAAAACAAAACAAAATGGGTCCAGCTGTTTCTTCAAATTCCAGAGTTTACGGAAGATGAGAGAGTGAGGCAGCGGGGGCCAGCACTGTGGTGTAGCAGGTTGTGCCTCTGCCTGCAATGCTGGCGTCCCAGGTGGGCGCCGGTTCGAGTCTGGGCTGCTCCACTTCTGATCCAGTTCTCTGCTAATAGCCTGGGAAACATCGGAGGACGACCCAGGTGCTTGGGCCCTGCACCCATGTTGGGGACCTGAAAGAAGCTCCTGGCTCCTGACTTCAACCTGTCCCAGGCCTGGCTGTTGCGGCCATTTGGGGAGTGAACCAGTGGATGGAAGACCTCTCTCTCTGACTCTCCTCTTCTGCCTTTCAAATAAATTAAAAATAAATGTTTAAAAAAAGGGTGAGACAAAGCAGTCATGTGTCTAAATCAAGATATCCATACACCAGAGGAAGTGTCATATTAAGTGAGGAAAGGAAAACATTTCCTATCGTGTCCTCTCTGTTCCTGTTTTTTTTTTTTTTTTTTTTTTTTTTTTGATTCCAAGTCCCTTTGAGAAAGCTTTTGCTAGTTAGCAGCTCTTGAGGCATCGCGTGGAAGGCTCATGCAGGGAACTGGCTATGGGACAGTCTGGGGTGGCCTGGGCGGCCGTGTTCCTGGAATTCAGACTTGAGCCAGCTGGGCCAGTGGCCTGTGACTGGCGTGAAGGAGGCGGCGAGTGTCAGGGGTGCCGTGCTGAGCAGAAAGGACGGACGTGGGGGAAATGACAAGTCCCTCTTCATGACTTTTTTTACAAGTAGGGAAAATCCAGTGGCTGAGAAAATTGAATAAAGCAGGCAGTTGAAGAGCTGCCATTTCACTAATTTCACACTGAAACACAAAGACACTCTTTAAAGCAAGCTTAATTGGGCAGGCGTTTGCTGCGGGCTTTGCGATGCTGCTTACGACGGCTGCAGGCTGTATTGGGGCATCTCGTTCTGGTCTCAGCAGCTCCATTTCTGATCCGGCCTCCTGCTAATGCTGCTGGAGTTTCGAGTTGGCCTAGCCCTGGCTGTTTAGTGCTTTTGGGCAGGAAACCAGTGGGTGGAAGATCTCCGTCTGCTTCTCTTTCTCTCTTTCATCTCTTTACTTTTCAAATAAGATGAAAATTAAGCAAAATGCTCTGAGGATTTGAGGTGGCCATTTACATGGGGATTATACACAAAAGTACTTCAAAAGTAACAAGAAAAGGAATGGGGTGTTTCTTTTGGTGATTTTCTCTAAATCCTGAGTGAACCTTTGACTCATGTGCTCTCACAGAGCTTGTTCAGACAGGACAGAAACCAAGGCCCCGGGAGATTAGCAGGGTTTCTTGTCCTTTGTGATTGAGGGTAATTCCAGTTTGTCATGGCCATCGTCTTGCATGGGCACTGCTGTTCAGTGACAGAGTCCTGCGCCACCCAAAAAGAACACACAGTTGAAGATTGATTTGTCTCCTATTGCATGTGTTTTCCTCCTGTGATTTGTAATGAGTGGCACTATGACTTCATTTATAAAGCTGAAAAAAAAAAGACTTAAGAGCAGAAATCTGTACTAATCTGAGAGAGAAAGTAAGTCTGTTACTAAATCTACATTTATTCCTTACAGCATGTCCAGTAAGATAAGGTAGTGGTGAGAGGTCTGTCTCTTTCAGGGTCGGGAGTTTGGTTGGAAATCATCAGGTTGACAAGACCATTGGTGCATAAAGTCTTTTGCTCAGTTTACAAAATATTTTGAATGAAATTTACAGAAAAGCTACTTAAAGCTTGACATTATAAGAGAAAGCAAAAGAGGCAGATACAGGCAGTGAAATAGAGCACGAGTCTGATTTTACTCACGGAGCAAAATGACTGGGAGTGACATTGTTTTTCTTCTTCTCCTCAGGGGTCAGGAAGGTCACAGCATCTTGGGAGGGATTGGGAACTGTTACCAAAATGTCAAATGAGATTGATGATCACTCAGGAAACAGCTCATAGACAAGGTGGTGTGTACCTGGTGAATATGAAATAGAATTGTTTGGATAAAAAAATCCATTGCATATATTTGATTCCTTGGTCTTCATTTTAATTCTGTAGAATGGCAGGAGGTTGAAAAATAGGTTGGTTTTTGTTGCGAAGGAATCTGCTTTTGGCGGCTTAGAAGTAGCAGCAGCTAGAATGAAAGCCACATTCCTCCATGAAGTTGGGGTGAGAAATTGATGATAATGAATTCTGTGGAGAGGTCTCTTTTTAAGATTTTGGAGTGAGGGAAAACGCTCCTGTTGGTCTTTTACCAGAGAGGAATCTGATCAGCGCCAGTCTTTGCAGATGGAAGGGGGTGGTCTTCCTCTTGTGTCCAGGAAGGGCGAGTGTGAAACAGAACAGACTGTCGAGGGGTCCGTCTTCTCAGGTTTCAGAAGCAGAGTGGGCCCTGCGGCGGTCACCATCTGCTCCTGTGCAGGGCAGGGTGCAGAGCGCACCTTTCTGGACCTTGTGTCTGTACAGTTATTTGTCTCTGCTTTAAAATTCTGAAAGTGATGCATAAGTGACCCCAAGAGAGGCTTCTGTAGTTAATTTCCCTCTGCCTTTGTAGAGTTACTGACATTATGTTGCTTGTTACAACTTGATCGATCTGCAGTTGAGTTAAATTATAACACAAAGACGGTCAAATTCAAGTTAAGTTGCAAAGGGAAGACCTGTTCCTGAAGAGTGCTCTGTCTGTTACACTCTCTTATCCCCTCTTACTCTTGCCCTCTCCTCCTGGCCCGTTAGGCTTCCCCAACCCAACAATAAACCTTTCCTCTAAAAAAAAAAGTTGCAAAGGGAAAAGCAAAAATGCATTAAACTGGCTATTGATGAGGGCAATGTTCATACACTAGGCCTTTAAAACTTAATGATGAGGGTAGTGGTGGGGGATTTTTTTTTTTTTTTGAAAAGAGATGGACAGTTTCTTAGCTCTCTATCATTTGTTTAAAAAGATTGAGCCACGTGTTGGCCACAAACAGCATCCTAGGAGGATGAGACAGCAATGCACTGGAGAGGTTCTGTTTTACCTTTTTGTCTGAGCAGCCCTTAATTAGTGTGCTCATACCCAGCACACTCTGCAGCTTAGTTGGGGGCTCAGGTAGCTGGTCATCAGCTGTCAGTTTTGTTTCCATAGTAAAAGGGAGGCACCTCATAAAACACTGTGAACGAGAGCCGCGTTTCTGTGACGTGCCTGCTGAATAGTGTGAGTCATCTTTGTTGTTAAGAAACTTGGTTTTCCATAAGAATTTCAAGACATCTTGACCCAGAGGTAGGCTTATGCTCTCAGAATTTATCTTAATCTTTTCTGGGGCCATATGTCCCCTTGAGACTTTGAGATAATGTATGTTGCAACTTCTCATAAACATGCACAGCACTGGAGTTTGCATCTTCTGACCATCTTCAAGATTCTCTGGCATTATCTGCCCTGTGCACCCAAGCTGGGGAGTCCTTGTGGTAACGTGTGGGGGTGGCTGTTACATTCAGATGGAAGATTTGGTCTTAAGTTAGATTTGGTCTGTTGTGTGCACTTGCTCTATTCCTAGTGGCTGGGACAGGGCCTGGCTTATAATCAGTGCTCCCTGAATTATTTGTTGAAGGATTAAGTCAGTGACAACTGAACGTGCTTTATTTTTTGTGTGAGTCTAGTCTGGAGTTTTTGGTTGCTCATACTCTATCCATTCCTTATTAGCAATGTGACCTTCATGGCTGCATTTATTCTGCTGCAAGGGACAGGAACCCCGCTAGTTTAAGGGCAACTGAAGCTTGTTGGTTTGCGTTTCTGGGATGTCCAAGAAGAGATTCTGGCTCCAGGAACAGTGGGAACCAAGAGTTCAGTTGGCACCAGACTTTGGTCTTGTTCCCTCTCTCTTTATTCTTTCATTTCCATTGAGACATTTTTTTTATATGAATGTATTGCATCCCTGGGGGTGGGGAGGAGACAGGCATTTCCCTCCTTGTGTGTTTTTCCTCTTCTATGTGGCCCACTGTGCGAGCTGCGGTTGTCAGTGCAGTGGAAGCACAGGTGGGAAGAGAGCAGATTTCTCTCTCAGCCATTCTTCCGTATCTTTGAGCTGCACGTCCAGTCCGGGGCTGATGATTGCATGCTTGTTAAACCTGCCTGTGAGGCTCATGGCAGTTTTCCCCACTGTGATCATTAATGATTTCAGATTCACCAAGGTACCCAGGCTTCCTTGCACAGTCAGAAACCTGAGGATGACTTTGGAGCTCAGCCTCGTAGGAACCTGGGATTTGCCTCTCTGTGTAGCATTGTTGGTGCTCTTGAGAGCTTCTGCCAGGACATCCATGCTCGCCCCATGGTGGCACAGAAAGATTCTGGAAAAGCCTCTTCCTTCTTTTCTTTCCTTCTTATGAGCTTTATTCTCTGGCAGGTTTTCCCCACCCGCAGCGAGGACTGAATGGTTCTTAGGCCATCACTTTACTCTTTTTTTTTTTTTTTTTTAAGATTTATTTATTTATTTGAAAGGCAGAGTTACACAGAGAGAGAAGGAGAGGCAGTGAGAGAAGAGATCCTCCATCCGCTGGTTCACTCCCCAGATGGCTGCAACGGCTGAAGCTGTGTCGATCAGAGCCAGGAGCCAGGAGCTTCTTCTGGGTCTCCCACGTGGGTGCGGGGGCCCAAGGACTTGGGCCATCTTCTACTGCTGTCCCTGGCCATAGCAGAAAGCTGGATAGGAAAAGAAACAGTCAGTACTAGAACTGGTGCCCATATGGGTTGCTGGCGCTTCAGGCCAGGGCGTTAACCTGCTGCACCGCAGCGCTGGCCCCCATCACTTTACTCTTAATGCTTGATCTTGGAAGGAGATAGCAGATGCATACTCTCCTCCCTACTCCTTCTCTTTGCTCACGTCCGCTTCTGCAAGGCACTTTGGCCCTGCTAATTGAGGCAAAGTTCTTTTCTCAGGACCAAGGGTGTGTCTGGAATGATGGGAGGGAGAGTGGCAGCCTCATTCTCATAGCCTCCCTTGGGTGGTAGAGAAGTGTCCTTGGTTCTTAACTGTTTCTTGTGAAGACTTGGAAGTGGGAAGGGGGCGTTTCTAGAAGGGCACAGAATGGACTGAAAGGTAGCGGTTGTCCATGGCTCCTTTAAATGTAATTCGTGAAGTTGCAGTTGGTGTTGTGGTGGTTAGGATGTCTGCAATCCATTGGGTGCCTCTTACTTGGTTTTGTAGGCGATATTAGCATAGGCACCCACATCCTCTGAGGAAGGACTTGTAACTCTATTGCAGACTTTTTTAGTAAGAGAATAAATCTTAACATTTTTATGAAAGGAGAGAAAACGAAGAAAGCACCCTAGGAGTCTCGGGAAGCCTTTTGTGAGTCCCAGGCTGCTGTAATGCGGCCGGCGCATTGCGCTGATCCGATGGCAGGAGCCAGGTGCTTCTCCTGGTCTCCCATGGGGTGCAGGGCCCAAGCACTTGGGCCATCCTCCACTGCACTCCCGGGCCACAGCAGAGAGCTGGCCTGGAAGAGGGGCAACCGGGACAGAATCCGGCGCCCCGACTGGGACTAGAACCCCGTGTGCCGGCGCCGCAAGGCAGAGGATTAGCCTAGTGAGCCGCGGCACCGGCCATACTTAAAGCAATTATCATTCTGTGAGTCTACTGTGTGGACTGCTTCTCATGTTGGAACATTCTCTGCTTTATAATTCTATTATCTATATGTTCATTTTAACAGTTAACATGATAACTTTAACACTTAAGATGGCATTTTTACCATCTGGCTTATCCCCATTTCTTTTTAATTAATTTGTTGTTTTTGTTAAGGTGTACAACTATGGGATACATGCAGATAGTAAAACGGTTACTATAGAGAAGCATGTTGACATATATATCATCTCCTATAGTTTCTTTTTTTTTTGGTTGCAGGAATAGCTAAAATTGATTCATTTAGCATGAATCCCAACTACAGCACCCTTTTATTGTCTGCAGGTCTTGTACTGCACATTAGCTCTTTCCCTGCTTCTTCTGACACATTCCCACCAGTCTGTTCTCACCTCAGCAGCTGGAGGGCCTTGACCTTGGAACCTCCCAGTGATCCCCGGCATCTGTATCATGATGTGGAAGTTCCACAGGGTCCGGCTTTGCATTCCTCGGTGGTTCCGACCTCCTTTCTGATTGTACGCCTTCCTCATCACCCCCGGTCGCTATGTTGGTTTTTGTTGAGCAGCCTCAAGTGTGCTCGCCACCCCCACTGTGGGGCGTTGCACTGGCTGCTCCCCGTGCCTGCAGCACAACTCTCCTGCATGTTTCCTGTGCTTCCTCCCAGGCTGCCACCAAGTCTGGGCCCCCTTTTTCATACGGCAGTTATCTCTTAGCATGCTCCATAATTTATGGATTTACAGTGCTCATCACTTGTTATTTTTATCCTCCTCCTCCCCTCTACAAGAGCATTGGTTTTCATAGCACATAGTAGCTGCTCCGTGAATATCTATGAATTTCTCTGTGACAGTGTTTAAATTCACTTTTATTCTGGATTGATTACCTCGCAAGTGAACATCTGCCAGCCATTAAATGGTAGTAATAAATAACTATGATGATGAAAATGATGGTAGCTTATCATTAATGGATATTTACTTTTTAATGGGCATTTTTAATAAATAAAATTAGTGATGATGATAGTGATAACTGCAAATATTAAAAATATTCTTTATTAAAAGTAACTTTATTTTTTTAATATTTATTTTATTTGAAAGGTAGAGCCACAGAGAGGCTGAAGCAGAGAGAGAGTGAGGGAGAGAGGTCTTCTATCTGCTAGTTCACTCCCCAGATGGCCACAATGGCTGGAGCTGTGCTGATCTGAAGCGAGGAGTCATGAGCTTCCTCTGGATCTCCCACGTGGTTGCAGGGGCTGAAGGAGTTGGGCCATCTTTGACTGCTTTCCCAGGCCATAAGCAGAGAGCTGGATCAAAAGAGGAGTAGCTGGGATAGGAACCAGTGCCCAAATGGGTTGCTGGCACTGCAGGCGGGGGCCTTTACCCTCTATGCCAAAGTGCCAGCTCCCAAAATAACTGTTTACTGGGAATTTTGGCTTATCAAATCAGTTAATTTTCAAACTAACTCCATGAGGTTAGGACTATTATTACCCAATTTTATAGTTTGGCCAAATAAGTAACTTTCCCAACATCACACATTTGTTACGGAATAGATACAATTATTCTATTAATTCTTTATTTAAAAATAAATATATTGTTAAGTTCATATTATTCTAGTTGCTGTCACATTTTATTAGAGTCCATTGAATCTTCACGAACTTTTGTTCATGATATGACCTCACTGTCCGAGGATTTGCAATCAGAGATAATTTAAAGGCAAATTAATTTCCTAAGACTGATTGCAAATTATATTTAAGAATATTATTGTTTCTGCCTCTGTGAGTTATAAAAGCTAAATTTCATATCACTTAGGAGAATGGAAAATAATTTAATTCAAAGCATATATATGTAGCTGTGTTCACCCATCATGGGTTTCTGTTTGTTTTAATCTTCCTGTGGCTTTGCCCTCAGCTGGTTCTGCTGTCAGAGGTCACGTGCATTCCTTCATGATTTTTGAGTCAGGGGTCACTGTCCCAGGAAGAGAGGTCTCTGCTCTTAGTTAAAATGTTCCGGAAGAGGGTCCGTCTGTCATCCCAGCCACAATTGGAACGTTGCCAACAGCGCAGTTAAAGATGGGACTATTTTCTCTGTGCACAGAAATGGCTTAACAGAGGGCCTTCTGCCCATACTGACTGAAGGTGTGACTCTGGAGTGACACTGTGGTTTTTAAACCTCTGCCTGTTCACATTTCTCCAGTGTTAATTCTGTGCGGGAAGCTGGCTCCCTGAGGGGATTATGTTACAATCGGAAGTAGTTTTGTTTTGAGCTCCTCCTTTTTCTGGTATTTTCAGAAGCAGCCCAGTTACTGATTGCCTCTGGAGTAAGAGTTGCCTGCTTGTAGCCCTGAGGAACTACCTTTGCCCTCCACCCTTCTAGAAACCTGAGACAGGTCTCCTGCTCTCTGCTGTGGGAATTGAGCTGTCCTTGTCAGGGTTTTTCTGGCCTGGGAACTTCGCTTACTAGCTGTTTTCTACTAGGAATATTTCTCTTTTATGTCCGATCAGCCCGGAAGTGGTTGATGGTTCTCGTATTTGTCTCTTTTTGAAGAACGTAACACAGTTAAAGGAAGAGGAGGGAGGCAGGTCCTTCCAGCCAGAGACCTAGGAAGCAGCTGAATTGTGCTCTGAGGCATTGAAAGGAAAGACTTGTCTTTGATTCATGTCCTGTTCTGCCTAGGAGCTCTTACTGGCTGGATTATTTGGGGAGGTTTCCTTTGGCCATCTACTTCTAGAGGATGTGATTAAATGTTACTTTACGGTTCGCCAAGGGGATGAATTATGAACGGTTGGGTCGTTGTTGCATCCTTGCTTCATTTTCCTTCTGTGATCTTTCTGCTCGGTTATTATCAACCAGGTTTTGTCTTCTGCAGTTTGTTTTCTGTACTTGGGATCAGCTGAAGTAGCTGTTCATTGATTCAGCAGTTACTTTTCGTGCAGTCAGTGGTGCTAGTACTGTGCTAGGTATGGAGGATGCATTCCAAATGCAGATACGCTGCTGCTGTTCTCTAGGGCTCATTGTTCATGGAGGTAGAGCACAGCCAGCTAACAGCGTGTAATACGTGGTGAGATCATCGAAGCACACATGGAGCCCCTGGAGGCTGGGGGACTGTGGGACACAGAGCCACTGGAGGCTGGGGGGCTGTGGACACGGAGTCCCTGGAAGCTGGGAGCTGTGGGACACGGAGCCCCTGGATGCTGTGGGACTGTGGGACACAGAGCCCCTGGAGGCTGGGGGACTGTGGGACATGGAGCCCCTGGAGGCTGGGGGACTGTGGGACACGGAGGCCCTGGAGGCTGAGGGACTGTGGGACACGGAGCCCCTGGAGGCTGGGGGACTGTGGGACATGGAGCCCCTGGAGGCTGGGGGACTGTGGGACACAGAGCCCCTGGAGGCTGGGGGACTGTGGGACACGGAGGCCCTGGAGGCTGCGGGACTATGCAACATGGAGCCCCTGGAGGTTGGTGCCTGTGGGACATGGAGCCCCTGGAGGCTGGGGGACTGTGGGACATGGAGCCCCTGGAGGCTGGGGGACTGTGGGACATGGAGCCCCTGGAGGCTGGGGGACTGTGGGACACAGAGCCCCTGGAGGCTGGGGGACTGTGGGACATGGAGCCCCTGGAGGCTGGGGGACTGTGGGACACGGAGCCCCTGGAGGCTGAGGGACTGTGGGACACGGAGCCCCTGGAGGCTAGGGGACTGTGGGGTTTTACTTAAATGTTAAGTGCAGTGTAAGCGAAGAGTATAGTATTTTTTAAAAAGTATTTATTTGGAAGCAGAATGACAGGGAGAGAGAGAGGGCGAGACAGAGAAAGATCTTCCATCTGCTGTTCATTCTCTGAATGGCTGTAACCGTCAAGGCTGGATCAGGCTGAAGCCAGGAGCCAGGAACGCCATCCTGGTTGTCCACTGCTTTCCCTGGCACGTTAGCAGGTAGCTGGATTAGAAGCAACACAGCTGGGACTGGAACTTGAGCTCTGATAGGGAATGGCAGTGACACAGGTGCTGGCTTAACTCACTGTGCCTCAATGCTGACCATGAGTATTGGTATAGTGTTGTTACATTTTTAAGACTCAGCCTGTATAGATTTGGGTTATATTTTAGAATTTGAATGGGAATAGGAGAACCTTATAGCCTGAAAACAGTTGAGGGATCTACTACATTAATGTTCCATATATACTCAAAAAAAGTCTGTTCTCCAGTTGTTGAGTTGTATACATTTCCATTAGAGGTTGTATGTTTTATATATGCTCAATAGATCAGGCTTGTTATCCTAACTACATTTTGATTGTTTACCTTAAGAAGGGTCTTGAAATCCCAAGTATATTTGTTAATTTCTCTCTGCAGTTTTTTTTTTTTTTTAAATTTTATCTATTTGAAAGGCAGAGTTACAGAGGGAGGGAGAGACAGAGAGAAAGAAATAAACTTTCCATCTGCTAGTTCACTCTCCAAATGGCTACAACAGCTGGGGCAGGGCCAGGAGCCAGGAGCTTTATCTGTGTCTCCCATGTACTTGAGCCATCGCCACTGCTTTCCCAGGTGCAGTAGCAGGAAGCTGGATTGGAAGTGGAGCAGCTGGGACTGCAGCCAGCTCCCATGTGTTGCAGGTGGCAGCTTAACCTGCTGCGGCATCATGCTGGTGCCCTCCTTGTAGTCTTGTAAATTTTGTTTTATGTATTTTGAGACTGTTACATATAAATTTAGGATTTTTGTATCTTCTCAGAGAACTCAAACACTTCTCATTGTGTAATGTTTTTCTTTATCATGAATATAGCTTTCTTCTCCAAAAAATGATTCTTCTGCTATTATCACTGCTACCACACCTTTCTTTTGATTAGTACTCCCCCGATACGTCTTTTTCTGTCCTTGTGTTCTGTGTATGACTCTTGTAAATAACAAATGCAAGATTTTTCGTGTAATTGAAAATCTTTTAAGTGACAATTAGAAAAATTATATTTATTATGCATATTATGGGCAAAGGACCTGAAGTGACAGTTTTTCAAAGAAGACACGCAGATGGCCAAGAGGTGTATGAGGAGATACTCAGCATCACTAAGCATCAGGGAAGTGCTAATTGAAACCTCAGTGAGATATCACTTTGTACTCATAGAATAGCTTTTATAAAAAAGGTGAGGTAAGACCGGCGCCGCGGCTCACTAGGCTAATCCTCTGCCTGTGGCACCAGCACACTGGGTTCTAGTCCCAGTTGGGGCGCCGGATTCTGTCCCGGTTGCCCCTCTTCCAGTCCAGCTCTCTGCTGTGGCCAGGGAGTGCAGTGGAGGATGGCCCAAGTGCTTGGGCCCTGCACCCACATGGGAGACCGGGAAGAAGCACCTGGCTCCTGCCTTCGGATCGGCGCAGTGGCCGTTAAGGGGTGAAAGGAAGACCTTTCTCTCTGTCTCTCTCACTGTCCACCCTGCCTGTCAAAAAAAAAAAAAAAAAAAAAAAAGATGAGGTAAGACGTGTCATGAGTGAGTAAAGACACTTTTGTGCACTGTTGTGCTAAATTGGTACAGCTATTGTGAAAAACAGTAGGAAGTGCCTCAAAAAATTGAAAATATAGCTACTATATGATCCGGTACATGTGTGTGCACACTTTGCGTTTCCACAGGGACTGAAGGCAGGGTGCTGAGGAGAGAGCTGCATGTCCATGTTCACTGCACAGGAGTCACAGTGGTCAGGACAGGGACAGGACTGAAGTGTTTGTTGACAAATGAATACACAAAGAAAATGTCTTTCCTGCCTTGCTCACTGCACAAACACACTTGCGTATGCACACGCACACCCGTGGAACACTGTTCAGCATTAAAGAAGAGAAGGAAGTCCCATTTGCAGCAACACAGATGAACCTGGAGGACATTATGCTCTGTGAAATCAGCCAGACACAGAAAGGCCAGTGCCGCATGGCCTCACTGCACGTGTGGATCTAAAACAGTTCAACTCATAGAAGCGCAGAGTGGAGTAGTGGTTGCCAGGAGCCCTTGACAAGGCTGGTGGTGGGGAGTTGAGTTTCAGCAAGGCAAGATGAGCTCTGGAGAGCCAGTGTATGAAGTGGTGACTACTGTTAATGATATATATATATATAATAATAACATAATGATTATAATACTACTTCTGATATAATGATAATAATAATACGTGAACATTGCTAAGAGAATGCGTTTTAAATGCTCTCAGCACAATAAAATGCTGAGTACATGAGGTGATGGCTTTGTTCATTAGCTTGTTTTGATTATTTTGCAATGTATACATAGGTCAAACCAGTACATTGTACGCTAACTATATACAGTTTTTGTCAGTTATACTTGAATAAAGAAAATATGGAGAAGAATTCACACTCAACAAAATATTAAGTTGAGTGATATTTTAATTCGTCCTGTGCATTTCAGAAGCACAGAACTATTTAACCCTGACCAGGCGCTTTCTGTTTACGTGACCGCTGTTCTTTTAACCCCGTGTTAGTCATTCTTGCTCTTTTATCTGATGGTATTTGTTTAGATTAATTAACATGTTCAACAGTTTTTATTTACACTGATTTTTTTAAGATTTATTTATTTACTTGAGAGGCAGAGTTACAGAGAGAGAAAGAGAAGGAGAGACAGAGAGAGGGGTCTTCCATCCGCTGGTTCACTCTCCAAATGGCTGCAACGGCCGGAGCTGGGCTGATTTGAAGCTAGGAGCTAAGAGCCTCTTCTGGGTCTCCCACATAGGCACAGAGGCCCAAGGATTGGGCCCATTTTCCACTGCCTTCTCAGGCCATCAACAGGGAGCTGAATTGGAAATGGAGCAGCCGGGACTCAACCCTGCGCCCATATGGGATGCTGACGCCGCAGGTGGAAGCTTAGCCCACTACACCACAGTGCCAGCCCCTACACTGATTATTCTTATAACTCAGATTTTCTACTAAAATACATTTCCTTCTACCTGAAATATATCCCATAGAACTTTTTTTTTTTTTTTTGAATAGGCCTATCAGCAGTACATTCTTAGTTTCTGTTCATCTGAAGATAAAGTTCCTGTAAGTTAGTCTTGCTGAGTGCATAGTTTTAGCCTGACAGCTAAGTCTTCTCTCAGCCTCAGGACAAACGATTCCACAGACTTTTAGCTTCTGTTACAGAGTTTCAGACATTTGCTTCCCATCTGAGTACTTCATAGTGGTTCAAGGTTTTCCTTGGATTTCTTTAAAGATCTCTTTTGTCTTTGCTGTTCTGTGTTTTTCTTCAATCAGTCTAGTTTTCCCCCCGAATATGTGTATTTCTCGGAGTGTGTTATGTTTCCTGCATCTGTGGATTGATTTCTTTCATTAGCTGTGGAGATTCTAAGGCACTGTCTCTTCATATGTTGTCTCTCTTCCATTCTCTGTGTTCTCTCCTTCTGGAATGCTAGTTGTATACGCATGGTGACCTGCTTGTCCTGCCCTTTCTGGCTTTTACACTTTTCTTTGGTGTTTTCTCCATCCTTGTTGTCGTCTGCTTCATTCTGAGTAATTGTTTAAGACCTCCCATCAAGGTTATTAATTAGCTGTGTCTTCTTTACTGTTCTAAATTCACCTACTTATTCAACAGTCATTTTCATTCTAGAAACTCATTATCAAATCTGGGCATTTTAGATGGACTCTTCTTCCTCCTTTTAAAAAAATTTAATTTCTTTAAACATTTCATAATAATTTTACATTTTTAGTTGATAATTACAGTATCTGTTGTTTTGCTGACTCATGCATAATAGCTTGTAATTTTTGAATATTTGATCTCACATTTCTTTGAATTGAATCTTCAGTATACATATGAACTCTGAACAGAATGTAAAAAAAGTCATGTGTACGTGCTGGAGAGTGACCATAAACATTGTGAAATCCAGGGTGGAGGAGGGCTCTGTGCTTGGAAGAAGAGCATGGCTGCGGGCCAGTTCCCCGTGTTTATGGCCTTTTCCTGGGAGCACCGTGAGGTGGTGGGCGCTCAGGCAGGAATGGAGTGTGCTGGTGTAGACGTCTGCACCTGAGTTGTGCCCAGTGTACCACTGTGGCCAGCACCATTCATTTTCTAGCTCTCTGATAAAAAATTGACAAGGGTTAAGGTGAGCCCAGCCATCACTCCATAATTGATCGCACCTGCTATAGATACCCATTCATGCTTTGAAAAAGGCACTGGTTTATCATTAGAGCTGTCCTGGATAGGTTTGGACACACTGCTTCCCATATGGACTTAGAAGAGAGCTCAAAGAGGTTTGGGACACCAGCTGGACAAGGTCAAGAAAAGGAAGTTATTTTCTGGGGAAGGAAAGATTTATGATTTTTTTTTTTTTGGCTGGATTAGGATACTAAGCTTACAAAATATATGGGCTAATCCTTTCTGAAGCCGTTGTTGGGCATTTGTGTTTGTCTTTTGGTTGTAACTCTGAGGTTCATCAGAGCTCCAGTTTCATCAGTCTCCTTACTCTGGAAATACTGTTTCATAAAATGAGAGTCTCTTTCAGTGATTTATAAAATGGTAACAGTGTAAGGGACATCATTCTCTTTGTAGAGAATGTATGAGACTCTTTTTATAAAAGGGACTCTTCTAAAAAGGGAGTTAATAGTTAAATTAAGGGATTTGATCTGAGTGATAGCACTGATTGAAAAATTTAAATATATGGAGCCATCCAGTATTTTTAGGGGTTTCCGTGCATTTCAGAGTTCATAATGTACTTTAGGTGTGGATCTAGATTAATTATATTTTTCATGGGAAAATAGCAAAAACATAAAAAATAATTCTAACTTCGAGTGGAAACAGCTTTAAATATATCAGTAGAAGCAAACCTTGTGCATGATTGAGAACCATACATGAAATGGAACACGCTTTTACTATTTAGCTAAAAATATTTGTGTTCTTAAAAGTATTGAAATGAGATAGATCTAAAAAGAGAAGATAATGTTAAATTTTGTGGTTTTAAATTTAAAAGTCACACATTTCAAGTGCAGTTAAATGCAAATTTAACTCTTTTTGTCATCAGAACAGGCAAAATATGAGAACAGCCCTGAGTGGATTTGGCATATTGCTTCTGTTGGCATTTACAAATAAAAAGAGTTTTGGACAGAAAGTTTTGCAATGCTTTGAGTTATTTATGGTACTGTACAGGGCTGTATCTACAGGACCAGTCACACACAAGTTGTGGAAGTATACATTTGTAGAACCTAACATTTCCTGTTAGGTTACTCTATTGTATGAAAATAGGCCGGCGCCACGGCTCAATAGGCTAATCCTCTGCCTGTGGCACCGGCACACCGGGTTCTAGTCCCAGTCGGGGGCCGGATTCTGTCCCGGTTGCTCCTCTTCCAGGCCAGCTCTCTGCTGAGGCCCGGGAGTGCAGTGGAGGATGGCCCAAGTGCTTGGGCCCTGCACCTGCATGGGAGACCAGGAGAAGCACCTGGCTCCTGGCTTCGGATCAGCGCGGTGCGCCGGCTGCAGTGCGCCGGCCGCAGCGGCCATTGGGGGGGTAAACTAACGGTAAAGGAAGACCTTTCTCTCTCTCTCTCTCTCTCTCACTGTCCACTTTGCCTGTAAAAAAAAAAAAAAAAAAGAAAAAGAAAAAGAAAAAAATTTAATTGCTCTACAAACATGACTCCACAGTGTTGGGGCTGGCTCCTTATCTGGGCAACTTGAGTACTGATAAGTAAAAAAGAGTGTCCATATTATGAAATTGAAAAATTTTAAGTTTTTAAAGTACTGTGTTCTAAGAGTCTGGTGAATGAATGAAACAAAATACTTTCTGTGGGTTTCATGTCCCTAACCTGAAAATCTAAAATTCAGAATAGTCCAATATCCAAAGCTTTTTGACTGCCAATATAACTGCATAAGTGGAAAATTCCATACCTGACCTTATGTGACTTGTTGCAGTAAAACACATATGCCTTGAAAATCTGGTATAGGATTACCTCCAGGCCACCTGTATAAGGAATGTGTGACACATAAATGAACTTGTAATTGTGTTTGGACTTGGATCCCAAACTCAAGATATCTTATTATGTGTATGCAAACCTAAAGGATCTAAACCAGAATCTAAAAACAAAACAAAACAAAAAACACAAAAACCCTAGATCTGAAAAGTTTCTGGTCTCATGCATTTCACATAAGGGATACTTAACCTGCAGGATTTTTCTCACAATGATAAAATGATATCTGTTCAAAAATAAATGCTAAACATTGAAACATCCAATCTACAGTGTATAAAATAGGATAAATGTCTGTGTTTTTGTAATCGACGGGTGATATCACAAGTGAACTCTAATCAGAAAGTAGGATCAGAGAAAGAAAAACCTGCGGAAACACCAGGAACTTGTGGGTTCACAGTTGCCCCATTTGAGAAACCAGCTGTGACGGGATGAGGTGACCAGCACAAGCACCATGGGTCAAGGCAGATCAGGGAGAACAAGACACGAGGTTCCCTTTATGTTCTGGTGCTGCTTGTGAATGAAGGTGAACCATGGGGTTGAAGGGTGTGCTAGGGCCCTGGTGGCTGAAGGTGGAGACCTGTGAGAGTGGCTTAGATAAGAAGCCGGGAGACGGCAGCTGAGGGAGAAACTCATGTAGTTAAGCGAGAGCAAACCCCAGAGTTGGAGTATACAGTTACTTGTTATTAAGTTTTAAAAGTATATAAACATTTCTTATTTTCTTTATTTGAGAGGCAGAGAACTCTCCCACCTGCTGATTCACTCCCCAGGTGCCTGCAATGGCTGGGGCTGAGCCACACCGAAGCTGGGAGCTGGAAACTCAGTGTAGGGCTCCCATATCGGTGGCAGGAGCCCCACTAATTGAGCCACCATTGCTGCCACGTGGAGTGCACACTGACAGGGAACTGGAGTTGGGAGCAGGAGCGGGGAATTGAGCTCAAGTCCCGTGACATGAGACACGTGCATCTCGTCTGCACTGCCCTGACACAGGTGCATCTTAGCTGCCCGACCCTGACAGTAGATTTAAAGGCAGACAGTCCCATCATGCTCACGAGGCTTGCTGCCCTTGTAATCCCCTTTTATGAAAAGCTTTTCATAGTGGCCATTGTGGATGGCCCCACCTCATATCACCCAAACTCATTTCATTTTAAACATGACAGCCATTTTGTTAAAATTGCAACTTTACCACTTAATTGCAAACATCAGGCAAATAGTACACATTTTATATCATGTTTAAAGTAGAAATACCACTTACGGCTCATAAGGAAAAGAGTGTAATTAACATATTTTTTCTGTTATTTGGCATTTTCTTTGTAGTTGTTGGACTATAAGAAATGGAGACTGAAGACTAATTTGTCTTCTTTTAAAATCTATTTAAAAATACGATAGCCAGGCCTGTTTTACAGTCCTTTTTTTTTTTTTTTTTTTGATAGGCAGAGTGGACAGTTTTTTTTGACAGGCAGAGTGGACAGTGAGAGAGAGAGACAGAGAGAAAGGTCTTCCTTTGCCGCTGGTTCACCCTCCAATGGCCACCGCGGCCAGCGCACTGCGGCCGGCGCACCGCGCTGATCCGATGGCAGGAGCCAGGAGCCAGGTGCTTTTCCTGGTCTCCCATGGGGTGCAGGGCCCAAGCACCTGGGCTATCCTCCACTGCACTCCCTGGCCACAGCAGAGAGCTGGCCTGGAAGAGGGGCAACCGGGACAGAATCCGGCGCCCCAACCGGGACTAGAACCCGGTGTGCCGGCGCCGCTAGGCGGAGGATTAGCCTATTGAGCCGCGGCGCCGGCCTAAAGTCCTTTTAAAAAATGTGGTTTTCGGCCGGCGCCGCGGCTCACTAGGCTAATCCTCCGCCCAGCGGCGCCGGCACACCGGGTTCTAGTCCCGGTTGGGGCGCCGGATTCTGTCCCGGTTGCCCCTCTTCCAGGCCAGCCCTCTGCTGTGGCCAGGGAGTGCAGTGGAGGATGGCCCAGGTGCTTGGGCCCTGCACCCCATGGGAGACCAGGAAAAGCACCTGGCTCCTGGCTCCTGCCATCGGATCAGCGCGGTGCGCCGGCCGCAGTGCGCTGGCCGCGGTGGCCATTGGAGGGTGAACCAGCGGCAAAGGAAGACCTTTCTCTCTGTCTCTCTCTCTCACTGTCCACTCTGCCTGTCAAAAAAAAAAAAAAAAAAAGTGGTTTTCTGAAACATATGCTGTTAGTTTAGCCTGTATATACCTTCTAAACAAATAGAATAATATTAAATTTAATTTTTGGTGAGTTGCTTTTTCTTTTTTAAAGATTTATTTATTTATTTGAAAGATACAGAGAGGGAGAGAGACAGACAGAGAGATCTCCATACGCTGGTTCACTCCCCAAATGGCCACAATGGCCAGGTGCTGGGCCAGGTAAGAGCCAGGAGCTTCTTCTGGGTCTCCCACGTGGGTGCAGGGGCCCAAGGACTTGAGTCATCCTCCACTACTTTCCCAGGTGCATTAATAGGGAGCTTGAAGTGGAGCAGCTGGGACTTGAACTGGCGCACATATGGGATACCGGTGCCACAAGCGGTGGCATAACCTGCTGTGCTACATCACTAGGCCCGGGTTGCTGCTTTTAAGCCCAAATTTTTGTTCTGTAAGTTTTCAGTGTTGTTACATAAAGCTGCACTTTATTCATGCTTTTGGGGGTAGTTATCTGCTGTGTGACATTATTAATTTAGCCATAATTTATTTGTTCTATTGATGGTATTTGGATAGTCAGTTTTTGTTATTACAAATGGTGTCACCTTGTACAGTCTTGTACATGTCTTCAGATCCACATTTGTGCAAGTTCTCTGGGCATACATATACTTTCATGGAGAGTGGAGTAAAACGACAAGTTAATTTTGGTGTAAATTTTTATTTTTTAAGATTTATTTATTTATTTGAAAGTCTGAATTAGAGAGAGAAAGAGAGATCTTCCGTCTGTTGGTTCACTCCCAAAATGGCCACAACAGCCAATTCTGGGCTAGGCTGAAGCTAGGAGCCTGGAATTTGATCTAGGTCTCTCAGATGGGTGGCAGGGGCCCAAACATTTGGGCCATCTTCCACTGCTTTTCCTGGGCCCTTGACAGGGTGCTGGATTGGAAGGGTAGCAGCCGTGACCATGAACTGGCATCCGTTTGGGATGCTGGCGTTGCAGGCAGCAGCTTACCTGCTACACCTAATGCCAGACCCTACAAAAATTTTTTGAAGTTCATGAATTGCTTTTTTGTAATACACATTTTCTGCGAGCTTGTTGCAGACGCCTTGTATCCCTGGGCATGGAAATGCTAAAATAAGGGGCATGCCTGGTTGAACTTTAAATGCTACGTGTAAGAGAATTTGTTTCTTGCAGTCTTGATCCCACTGGCAGTGAATGAACATCATACTGATTGAAAACATAGCTAACATTTGATAGGCGTTATTTTTGATAAATTTTTTGGATCTCTGGTAGTGTCTTGAATCGATTTGCTTTTTTTTCTGATCACTGATGGAGATTCAGCATTTTGTTTGATATTTAAGAACTATGAATGCTTCCTCAGGGTTGTTAATGATTGTATTGCATTTTTCTGTTTGGTGGTTTTTCTTGTTAATTTTTAATATTTTTAAAATATTTTTTATTTGAGAGGCAGAGTTAGAGAGAGAGGGAGAGAGAGAGAGAGAGATCTTCCATCCACTGGTTCACTCTCCAAATGGCTGCAATGGTCAGGGCTAGGCTAGGCCGAAGCCAGGAGCCAGGAGCCTGAGCCTCTTCCATGTCTCCCACATGGGTGCAGGAGCCCAGGCACTTGGGCCGTCCTCTGCTGCTTTCCCAGGTGCATTAGCAGGGAGCTGGATTGGAAATGGAGCAGCCGGGACTTGAACTGGAAGCTCTATGGGAAGCCAGTGTTGCAGGTGGCAGCTTTACCCACTTTGCTACAATGCCGGTCCCCTTGTATAAATTCCTGCAATTATGCCTTTGTGGCCAGTATCTTTTCTTAGTTTTAGCTTGTGTGTTAAGGACACTTCTGGTATTTATGGATTCTTTGGGTGAATATGAGAAAGGTGCTTCTGTTGGCTGCATGAGACTATTCTTGTGCAGACACACCTGTACTCCTGGCAGGTGTAGTCTGTACCACGTATGTGTATCCAACAGTAGAACTTACTTTTCAGTCACTCACTTCTGTTTAATGAATCAGTGTCCTGGTGGCTTTCTGGCTGTCTTTTGCTGGATTTTCTTAAATGTTTTTAACAGGAAGAGAAACAGAGAGAGAGAGAGAGAGAGCAACAGAGAGATAGCACTCCCATTTGATGGTCTGCTCTGCAAACACTTGCAATGGCTGGGGCTGGGTTGGGGGCCAAATCCAGGATGTGGGAACTCAGTCGAGGTCTTCGACATGGCTGGCAGGAACCCAGTTACCTGAGCCATCATTGCCCCCATCTGGCACCTGCATCGTCATGAAGCTAGAGCCAGGATTCCAATCCAGGAATCAGACCGAAGCATTCTGATGTGGGTGTTTTAAGTACTAGGCTAATTGCATGTTCCCTGCAAATTCTTAAATTTAATGTAAACAAATTTATCATTTTTTTTATGGTTTGTGTGTTGTTGTTTAATCCAGTGTCACTTAAATTATTTGTCCTTACCCCCCCATTCATGAAAGTGTCATCTGTTTTATATTTTTAGTTTTTATTTTAAATTTTATATTTTTGCCTCTGACATTTAAGACTTCAGTTGACTTGATAGGGACTTTTTGTGTATAGAAGTATAGTGTAAAGAAGGGATTATGTACTTCTGTCCCATATGGATGAACAGTTGGCCTAACACCATTTAACAGTCCCTCTTTTCCTGAGTTAATGTGTTTTGACTTGCAGTTTTCTTGTATGGCAAAAATAAGGAAGCATGGTGCAAATTAGTAAAGTTAATGAAACTCTTCAGTCCATCATAATTCTTTCTAATATCTAATACTGTGATAAGTGTAGAATTATGGGAGTTATAGCTGGATTAGGTATCAACTTAGCATTTTAGTAAAAAATGTTGTAGCATCTACTACATCTCCATTATTGGACTATGTGTGTGGTATAAATGAGAGAAGTACAGTGCAGCCTAGTGGGCTGTGAAAGGCAGGAAAGTCTTTGGTGTTACAGTTCTGAGCCTACATCTTTGCTCTTGAGCTGTCATCTTAGCCATACCATTTCTTTTCTCCAGTCTGGACACTGCCTTGCAAAATGGTTGGGAAGCACAGAGTAGGTTGTGACGTGCAATCAGTGATGGATTAATTATAGTCATTTTTTTTTTTTTTAACAGGCAGAGTGGACAGTGAGAGAGAGACAGAGAGACAGAGAGAAATGTCTTCCTTCCGTTGGTTCACCCCCCAAATGGCCGCTACGGCTGGCGCACTGTGCTGATCCAAAGCCAGGAGCCAGGAGCTTCCTCCTGGTCTCCCATGGGGTACAGGGCCCAAGCACTTGGGTTATCCTCCACTGCACTCCCGGGCCACAGCAGAGAGCTGGACTGGAAGAGGAGCAACCGGTACAGAATCTGGCACCCCAACCGGGACTAGAACCCGGGGTGCCGGCGCTGCAGGGGGAGGATTAGCCTAGTGAGCCGCGGCGCCAGCCTATAGTCATTTGATTGGGAGGTTGAGCCTCATAGACCAGAAAAGCCAGAAAATACTGTGAAATTGCTGTAGGAATTCAGAGAAGAATTAGTCATATGAGGGAATATAAGATTAATGAAGAAATGGAGCTGGAAGATGTATTCAAAGGATGAAATTTGGTTAATTGCTGGATCTTGCAGCTAGATCTGAAGTTTCTGTATATGGACAGAAGTAGGGTATCTGTATGAGGAAGAACAGGAGAGACATAGGCCTATCCATCATAGAAGAAGAAAATTTGGGGCCGGTGCTGTGGTGTAGTGGGTTAAGGCGCTGCCTGCAGCACCAGCGTCCCATATGGGCTCCCATGCAGGTCCAGGCTGCTCCACTTCCAATCCAGTTCCCTGCTAATTCGCCTGGGAAAGCAGTGAAGGATGGCCCAATTCCTTAGGCCCCTGCACCCACATGGGGAGACCTGGAAGAAGTTCCTGGCTCTCAACTTTGGCCTGGCCCAGCCCTGGCCATTGCAGTCATTTGAAGACTGTATCAATGGATGGAAGACTTCTCTCATTCTGTCTCTCCCTACCTCCCCCCCCCCCACTGTGCCTTTCAAATAAATAAAATAAATCTTTAAATGAAAAAAGGAAAATTTAGATTATATAGTTTCAGAAGAGTGAACTGGGTTACTGAAGGAAGTTCAAAGGGAAACAAATAATCATGTCTTCACTGACTCCTTCATTCATCTAGTAGATATTAATTTTTTTTTTTGACAGGCAGAGTGGATAGTGAGAGAGAGAGACAGAGAGAAAGGTCTTCCTTTGCTGTTGGTTCACCCTCCAATGGCTGCCACGGCTGGCGCGCTGCGGCCGGCGCACCACGCTGATCTGAAGGCAGGAGCCAGGTGCTTCTCCTGGTCTCCCATGGGGTGCAGGGCCCAAGCACTTGGGCCATCCTCCACTGCCTTCCTGGGCACAGCAGAGGCCGATGAATCCACCTTTCTTATCATTATATCCTTAGCATCTACTTGAATTATATCCTTAGCATCTACTAATATCTACTAGATGAGCCGGCGCCGCAGCTCACTAGGCTAATCCTCCACCTAGGGGTGCCGGCACACCGGGTTCTAGTCCCGGTCAGGGCGCCGGATTCTGTCCTGGTTGCCCCTCTTCCAGTCCAGCTCTCTGCTGTGGCCAGGGCGTGCAGTGGAGGCTGGCCCGAGTACTTGGGCCCTGCACCCCAAAGGGAGACCAGGAGAAGCACCTGGCTCTTGCCATCGGATCAGCGTGGTGCGCTGGCCGCAGCGGCCATTGGAGGGTGAACCAATGGCAAAGGAAGACCTTTCTCTCTGTCTCTCTCTCTCTCTCTCTCACTGTTCACTCTGCCTGTCAAAAAAAAAAAAAAAAAAAAAAAAAAAGGTGGATTCAGACCCTGACTCCAGGAGGCTTAGCGTCCTTTGGACGACCCAGAGAATTAAGCAAGCAGTTAGAAGAAAATGGAATGAGTACCGTGATGAGGACAGCTCCATTTAAGACACATTTCTAGTATTCACATTGTCAGAAGGACTGTAAATGGCAAATGTGCTGGCCCTGAAGGTATTCAGAAAGATGCTGTTGGGGAGATGATAGAAGTTCCCACAGCTATCATTAAAATCCTGTTTGGCTTTAATACCATCTCTGTCTTAGAACAGATTTACACCCCTTGCTTCTTGCCGTTCCTCTTCTCCTTCCTTTCCAAATTCAGTTCCAAAGTCTGCAGGATGAGATGATTGTCTTTGTGAGTTTTGGGGGAGAGGACAGATTCTTAGAAATGAAGCCACTCGTGCTTTGTGTGGGCCATCAGACATGGAGGACAGACACGAGTGGTTAGGTGCTCCGCGATCTGATTTATAGCTTTAGTTCTTTTTTTTGTTGTTTTAAATTTATTTATTTGAGAGGTAGAGTTAACAGACACTGAGAGGGAGAGAGAGAGAGAAAGGTCTTCCTTCTGCTGATTAACTCCCCAAGTGCCTGCAACCACCGGAACTGCGCCAATCCAAAGCCAGGAGCCAGGAGCTTTTTCCAGGTCTCCCACTCGGGGATGCAGGGGCTCAAGCACTTAGGCCATCTTCTGCAGCTTTCCCAGGCCATAGCAGAGAGCTGGATCGGAAGAGGAGCAGCTGGGACTAGTATTGGCACCCAAATGGGGTGCTGGTGCCTCTGCTGGAGGATTTAACCTAGTGTGCTACACCAGCGCAGCGCCGGCCCATAGATATAGTTCTAACACCCACTCCTTTGGATGGCTGGCCCGTGCATCTGGGGACTCAGCGGCATTCAGTGGGAACCTGTGTTTCAGTGGGAATGGCAGGCACAAAGATTGAATAGAATGTCACTGTCACTTATTATATGATTTGTATGTTCTCTAAATAACATGATTTTTTGATGATTATGTTTTGAATTCTTAACATATCTTGGCTAATTGGAAACTTTGACCTTTCTCTTATAGCATTTTTATTTAAATATGTTGTGATCTTCTCAGAACTATTTCAGTCTTTTAGATAATGCTACTGACTGCTGTTGGATATTGTGGAGGTTTGTGCTTTCTCTTGACCCAATGTGACTTCCTGTTTCTAAGAAAACAGTTTCTAAACACTCTTCAAAGGAATTTTTTGGCATGCCTGGAAGGTCTTGTAAAACCACATCTTAGTAAACCAGTGTGAATGATGTATATATTTAAAAAAAAAAAATCCAAGACTTGAGCAAATTAGCATTTTGTTTTGTGGAAGTTGGATGTCATTGAAAAATCCAGTGATTTAGAAAGTGTCTGCTTCTGGGAACTGGCTGAACAGGAGCAGAAAGTGCTGTTTACCTTGGTTAACTATCCTAGCTCAAGGGGCTTACTCTGTTGGAGTTGATATGGGCTGGGGAGTCTGGTTAATACAGTTCAAATTTTTTCTGTTTAAATCCAGAACGTTGCAACCTGACCGTCTCTTTCATATGAATTCATGTATGCAATTAATTCACATACAGTCTCACAGTAACCTGGAGAAAACACCCCAGTGACACCCCCTCCCCTCCAACACACGTAATTAATACAGAAGTGAACTTCGTGAGTTCTAGGTAGTTAGATTTTTCTCTCTGAACAGGGACTTATGCCTCCTGTCTCTCAGTCCAGATATCCAGCTTCTTACTGTTGGAATTGTCCTGGAAGTTGTCTTCTGCTAAATGTTTTAGTTGAGTTTAAACACGTCTTTGTCACTACAAAGGCACTTTATTCTTTTCATGAATATTTGTTGAGCACCTGCTGTGTGTCAGGCACTCTTCTAGATGCTGAGAATATGGTAAGGGGTAAGATAGACCACATCCTGGTTTTATTTATGAAATAAACTTATTTGAGGGCTTACTGTGTGGCACAAGCTGTATTAGGTATGTTAAAAATACCAAGTCATGGGGCTGGCGCTGTGGCGCAGCAGATTAAAGCGCTGGCTCACATGCACGCAGTCCACATTGGTGCCAGTTCAAGTCCCGGCTGCTCTACTTTCCACCCAGCTCTCTGCTAATGCGCTGGGAAAGTGGCAGAGAATGGTCCAAGTCCTTGGGCCCTTGCACCCACGTGGGAGACCTGGAAGAGGCTCCTGGCTTCTGACTGGCTCAGCTCCAGCCATTGCAGCCATTTGGGAAGTGAACCAGCAGATGGAAGACCCCTTTCCTCTGTCTCTACCTCTCTCTGTAATTCCATCTTTCAAATAAATAAAATAAATCTTTATAAAGAAATCAAGTCATGGGGCTTTTCCTGTGGTCATCAGTTTGAGTTTCAGCTGCTCCACTTCTGATCCCGACCCCTGCTAATGTGCCTGGGAAAGCTGTAGGAGATGGCCCAAGTCTTTGGGCCCTGTACCCACTTGGGAGGCTTGAAAGGAGCCCCTGGCTCCTGGCTCCTGGCTTCTGCCTGTCCTAGCTCCAGTTGTTGCAGTCATTTGGGGAATAAACCAGTGGATGGAAGATTTCTCTCTCTTCGTCTCTCTTTCTCTGTGTAACTCTGTCTTTGATAAAATAAAAAGAATCTTTAAAAAAAACTCAAGGGGCCGGTGCTGTAGCATAGTGGGCTAAGCCTCTGCTTGTGGTGCCGGCATCCCATTTTGGTACCAGTTTGAGTCCTGGCTGCTCCTCTTCCGATCTAGCTCTTTTCTATGTCTGGAAAAGTAGTGGAAGGAGGCCCAATTTTTTGGGCCCCTGCACCTGTGTGGGAGATGTGGAAGAAGCTCCTGGCTCCTGGCTTTGGATTGGCCCAGCTCCAGCCATTGAGGGCATTTACGGAGTGAACCAGCGGAAGGAATACCTTTCTCTCTGTCTCTGTCTCTCTCTGTCTGTAACTCTACCTGTCAAATAAATAAATAAATAAAATCTTAAAAAGAAGCATATTCTTGGTTTAAAAAAAATCAATTTATTTACAAGGGGACATTTAGCCTAGCAGTAAAGATGCTCACTCACATCCTACATTACAGTGTCTGGGTTTCAGTCCCAGCTCCGGCTCCTGATTCCAGCTTCCTGCTGCCTGGGAGGCCACGATGGTGGTTCAAATGGTTGCACTGATTGTCTCCTAACTCTAGGATATGACTGAGCAGAGTTTGAATGCAGGCTCTGTACACACATCCACCTATTGTATGGTCACCCCATAAACCTGATCTTATGAGTTACACATTCCTTGCAAAACACACGTACAGAGAAGAAGAAAAAAGAGGAAGATAAAAACTATGAGTAATCTAATCCCTCTGAATATTTTCTTTTCTGTCTTCCATTCCTTCTGTGTTTGTACATGTGTAGGTATGTGGTGTGTGGATGTGTGTGCATATCTTAAGCACAGACAGTATCTTATTGAGGTATCACTTATTTTTACAATGTATTATGAATGTTTTGCAGGCTACAGCATTTTGTATAGTGGGATTTAAAGGCTCTGCAGTGTTCCATGGTTTGTGTTGTGGTTCATCTAACTGGTTTCCTACGACTTTAGCAATGTTTCCTGCTTTTAGTTTCATGAACATTGCTTTCATGAATATCTCTACAATGAAATCTCTAAAAAGTCTGTGGTTATGAAGATGCTTCTGAGTGGAGAATGATCTTAACCCCCTGTGTCAATGTTTACATACTACCCGCATGCACTCTATGCTGTGCGAGGATGACAGAGTTAACAGTGTAAACATGCTTTTTCCTTCCAGGTTAGTGGATGACAGATGTGTGGTACACCCAGAGGCCGGGGACCTTGCCAACCCTCCCAAGAAGTTCAGGGGTAAGAAATCAAGGCATTTGTTAAAAATATGACTTAAGAGGGCAGGTGATTTTTGTATTAAAACAAGTATTGTTAATGGTTTGATTCAGTGTGAAGCTTTCAATTATAGATAAGTCCACTGAAGAGTTCTTCAAAGATTTTTTACTTTCATACGCAGAGAGATTGAAAAGAAAAGAATGGCTTGGGTTTGTTTTGCTGGACAGTAGTTTATCTGTTGGAAGGAAATCTTGGTAATAAATGTGAAAGGCTGCTCTTCAAGGCAGTAAATGCAGCCAAATGATGTTTACTTATGTATTTCTGTGATAGTTCATATTATAAATGTTAGTGTGTCACTGTCAGCTCCTTAATTTATCTTTGTAAAAGTTCCAGGAGTTTGACAATGATGTGTTAAGTTTAGCTTTTAAAATAACACTTTGAATGGTGTGTAATAACTTATGATTGTCTTAGAAGTATAATTTTAGTAGTAGCTTGATCATCTCAGCTGAGAACTCAGTCACAGTAGGAGCCTGAGTACAACCCAGCTGTTACAAAGGAAGGATTGATGGACTCTGTAGAGTATCAGAAAACCAAAATCACTCATGAAATGCGTGCCCAAATCAGTTTCGTAATTTGTATGTGCTTATAAGAATAAACATAATTTTCAGACAGCATTCGTCCTGAGCACTTGCAGCCAGGCATCCTCACAAGGTACAAAGCAGCTTTCAGAAAGCTTTAAAAAGCTGGTGGGTTGCAAGCGTTCTTCAGGCCCACATGCCCAGGTCAGGCTGTGATGCTTCCTACACTGGTTTTGGGAGGTACTAACACTGGGGTGTTTACCGTGCTTCACGCCCTGTCAGGCACTGTATATGTTATATCTCTTTGTAACAGTGTCATTTTTCTATAAGTCAGAACCTCACAGAGAATGTAACAGACACAAATAAGTCATTTACATTAAATGGATCTAACTTGGTTGCTTTGGATAAGGGGTGTAGATTTCTTCTCCTCAAGTGGAGAAAGCATAAAGCAGACTTTGGAATGGCAACTGTCCCTTGAAGACACCCTTGAAATCTCATAGCAGGGACTCCCCTCATCCTGGGCATGTGAGGTCTTCTTGCAATGTACAGTCTCCACCGAGGATGGACTCCTGATAAAACTGTCACCAGGGACAGCCAGCGGTTGCGCCTGATAGGCTCCTGGCACTCAGGACGCACCTGCCAGAAACTATGCAGTGAGTGTATGCAGAATGACGTGAAAGATCGAACAGGGCAGAGAAACCCCCAAGGAAGAACAGAGTGTGGGTGAAGGACAGGTGCATTTTAAAAGCATGGACAAGCACAGTAGACACAGTTGTAGAGAGAATTAGTGCTCTGGAAAAGAGACCAGAGAAAGTCACCTAGAATATCACACAGAGAGATGCAAAGAAGGGGTATGGTAGTGGGCTGAGGAAAGCTTGGAGGGGAGACCCAGAAGGCCCAGCAATATGCAGTTAAATTCCACGAGGAGAAAGTAGAGAGAGTGGGGTGGGGGCAGTAACAGGGAGGGAAAAGAGTGAAAACTTGGCAACAGTGTAGGAGAACACTAGAGGGGTACTTCATAAAGTTCATGGAAAGTTGGATTAAAAGAGAAGTTTGTTTTGGAACAAAACAATTTTGAAATCTGTGTGTATGAGAGGACCTCAGAGAGTTCCTGGGAAACAGCATTTTGAAAAAAACTGTGTGCAGGGTCCGGTGCTGTCGTGAAGTGGCCTAGGTGTCCTCCTGCGGCACCAGCATGCTGTATGGGCACTGGTTTGTGCCCTGGCTGCTCTTCTTCCAACCCAGCTCTGCTATGGCCTGGGAAGGCAGTAGACGATGACCCAAGTGCTTGGGCCTCTGCATCCGTGTGGGAAACCTGGAAGAAGCTCCTGGCTTCTGGCTTCAGATTGGCCCAGCTCCAGCTGTTGGTAGCCATTTGGGGATGAACCAGTGGATGGTTCTGTCTCTTTCTCTGTAACTCTGCCTCTCAACTAAATAAATAAAATCTTAAAAAAATTAAGAGGAAAGCTATGTGTGGATTTCAAACAATTTTAGTACCAAAAATGAACTTCTAATTCCATTTTCTGCAGATTTTTTGAAGTCCCCTCATGTTCCCCAGGTAGAGTTGGCACTCTGAGCTCAGATCCACAGCTGGGCCCTGCATTGCCAAGATTCTAAGAGCCTTAGATTCAAAAAGGATTTAAAAGCAAACTGGGACAGCAAGCTCGTGTTTGAGACAGGAAGGAGCTTGAGAGCCGCTGGCTGTGTCTTACGTCAGTCCCCTCAGCACTCGGAAGCTCAGAGCATTCTGCTGTTGGTCCATAGTGGTAGAACGGGCAGTAACAAGAACCGTGCCCACCTGTGCTGGTGGATCTGGGTGATGACCAAAACATTGCCTGCCCCGTGCAGCTTTGTGAGCCTTGAACTCTTCCCAGGAAATACATGGAGCAGTGTTTTAAGTCCTTATGCAAATGATGGTTACCTTATGATAGAAAGGTGTGGTGTATTTCCATCAAACCAGTTTGACTCTGCCTTTACAGTCTGCAAGGGCAGATTGCATATTTTATTTTCTGTGTATTTCCCAGGCACTGTGCTTTGCCCACGGCAGACATCCCAGCAAAACACTGGAGTGCTTCAGAAAGTTTGTGGAACAGTAAGTTTATTTTGATGCAAAGAAAATTGAAATTCATGCATAGGTTTTCACAAACTTTTTGAAGAGCCCTCGTATGCATGGGATTCAAAGTGTTTTGCACCAAAATAAACTTACTTTTCATTCCTTTTTCCATGAACTTTTGAAGATACCCTCATAGGCAGCCGGTATTTTTGGATGAGACACGCAGATGTTCCTGGGGATCCTGTGATAACTCGTGGTTCCCAGGGGTGCCCCAGATTTCACTGCCTTGACCTTGGACAACCCGAGTCTTCTGCTGTCAGAGATATTAGTTTTTCAAAGATGAACGTGTAGGGTTGTGGCTGCCTTTTCTCTGTTCTTCCTTTCTAGTGAAGTGAATTGTTTTCAGGTGCAAAGATCATTTCAGAGTATATGAGGGGACCCAGGAGATAATGACGTGCAGACAGTCGGTGTGGAGTTACTCAGCAGGCACCGGTTCAAAGTGTGAATCACTCCTGCAGGCGCTCCGCCTCTCAGCCAGGACACTGGCTTCTCCTGTCATCTGAGGCTTTAGGTTGTCATCCTGGCTAGCTGGCTCTCATTTTCCGTCTCCAGCTGAAGACTAACCCATTTATCTTACTCCATTCATCATTGGAAAGGGAGAGTCCTTGCTGTTGAGAACTCAGGGTTCCCTTGTATCTGGAAGTGAGCTGGTGTCTTGAGCCCCGTCCTGCTGGGGCCTAGGAGGAGAATTCTGAGTGAGGCTCATTGCTGCGCTGGTCTCAGCAGCCGGGAGCAAACACTGTTGACGCAATGCCCCAGCCTTCCACGTGCCTTGTGCTGTCCTGCTCTTGCCTGAGAACTTCCCCCGCCTCGGTGGCTTTCCTCTGTGCCCGTTGGCTTTAACAGTGTTTTTCCATAGCTTTGCCTCCCAAAACCACCATCCCAGCGTTTCCAGACTCCTCTGCCAAGTTTCCAGAACACCCCCCTTCTCCTGACGTTCAAGGCAGCGAGAGGAGACCAGAGCGTACTGGCAGGTCGGCTGCACAGTTCCCCCTGCCTCAGATGATGTTCACTGCGTTGAAAGGATTTTTGTCTTTCATACTCACGCTGTGATTTGCTCAAGCAAATCATCATGTTTCAGAGTCATTAGGTAATCAGGTAAATTAAATCAGGTACAACTCTTCAGTTTTTTGAATGGGGCACCCCAGCTCCAGCAAGGTTAGAGTGGTGCTCCCAAGTACACACAGCCACACAGTGAGGTGCTTTTTTTTGTCTCTGTCTCGCTCTCGTTGATGGATAAACGAGGCTAGGTTTTAGCAAATAAACACTTTCCAAAGGTTGGTTGGTTGGTTATTTATTTATTTATTTATTTGACAGAATGGATAGTGAGAGAGAGAGACAGAGAGAAAGGTCTTCCTTTTGCCATTGGTTCGCCCTCCAATGGCTGCCACAGCTGGCGCGCTGCGGCCGGCGCACCGTGCTGATCCAAAGGCAGGAGCCAGGTGCTTCTCCTGGTCTCCCATGGGGTGCAGGGCCCAAGCACTTGGGCCATCCTCCACTGCCCTCCCCGGCCACAGCAGAGAGCTGGCCTGGAAGAGGGGCAACCGGGAAAGAATCTGGCGCCCCGACCAGGACTAGAACCTGGTGTGCCAGCGCCGCTAGGTGGAGGATTAGCCTAGTGAGCCGCGGCGCTGGCCCACCAAAAATTATTTAAAACATGGTGGTTTTCCAGTGGAAGCCATATAATCAGTAATATCAACAGGCATGGTGGCTTTATCTTTTTTTTTTTTTTTTTTTTTTTTTTGACAGGCAGAGTGGACAGTGAGAGAGAGACAGAGAGAAAGGTCTTCCTTTGCCATTGGTTCACCCTCCAATGGCCGCCGCGGCTGGCGCACTGCACTGATCCAATGGCAGGAGCCAGGTACTTATCCTGGTCTCCCATCGGGTGCAGGGCCCAAGCACTTGGGCCATCCTCCACTGCCCTCCCCGGCCACAGCAGAGAGCTGGCCTGGAAGAGGGGCAACCGGGACAGAATCCAGTGCCCCGACCGGGACTAGAACCCCGTGTGCCGGCGCCTCAAGGCGGAGGATTAGCCTAGTGAGCCACGGCACCAGCCGTGGCTTTATCTTAAGTGAATAAAATTCCTTTTGTGATAAAGTATTCCCTATTTTTAAAAAAAATATTTGTTTATTTGAAAGGCACAGTTACAGAGAGTTAGAGGCAGAGAGAGGGAGAGAAGTCTTCCATCTGCTGGTTCGCTCCTCGAATGGCCGCAGTGGCCAGAGATGGGCAGATCTGAAGCCAGCAGCCAGAAGCTTCTTCCGGGTCTCTCACGCGGGTGCAGGGGCCCAAGGATCTGGGCCATCATCTACTGCTCTCCCAGACCTGAGCAGAGAGTTGAATTACAAGTGGAGCAGCAGGAACTTGAACTGGCACCCATATGGGATGCTGACACTGTAGGTAGCGGCTTCATCTGCTACATCACAGCACTGGCCCCAATATTCCCTATTTTTGGAATATGAACTCTTGCGGCCAGTGCAGTGACTTAGTGGATTAAGTTGCTGCTTGTAGCACTGGCATTCCATGTGGGCTTTGCTGGTTCAAGTCCTGGCTGCTCCACTTCTGATCCAGCTTCCTGCTTATATGCCTGGGAAAGCAACAGAAGATGGTCCAAATGCTTGGGCCCCTGCCAACAGTGTGGGAGACCTGGATGAAGCATCTGACTCCTGGCTTCAGCCTGGCCCAGCCCTAGCTCTTGTTGTCCATTTGAAGAGTGAATCAGCAGATGAAAGATACCTCTCTCTCTCTGTCTGCCTTGCCCTCTCTGCAAGTCTGACTTTGAAATAAACAGATCATAGAAGATGAAATAAATAAAGAGAAGATAGACTCAGAACTTTTGAGTAAACTTAGATGTGCTGAAGAATTGTGAAGACAGCGTGGTGAATTCTCTACGCTACTCCCCCAGATGTCTGCATCTCATAAGTACGGGATGTTTGTCAAAATTAGCAAGTCACCGTTTGTACATTGATGTTGGCACATTCCAGGCTTTATTGGGATCTCCCAGACTTTTCTGCTTTTCCAGGGTCCCTTGTTGTGTCCGTGCAGTCTTATGCAGTTGACACTTTTTCATTCTCTCCTGGTTTCTCATGACCTTGATTCTTTTGGAGAACACCAATCAAGTGTTTTAGGCTGCCCCTCGGGCTGGGTCTGTGTGAATTGCTTGTTGTGATTTAGGCTGGGAGGAAGGTTTTGAGAAGGAGGCCATGGAGGTTAAGTGTCATTCTCCAGGTCACATCAGGGGTTGCCTAACAGTGACATGATTTACCGCTGGTCTTAGATTTTGATAAACAGTTTACCTCTCCTCTCTCACCCTAAATTTCAGCAGTTCTTTTGGTTGACTTCACATTCTTTTGGCTTTGCTTTTCTTTCTTTCTTTTGGCTTTTCTTTTCTTTCTTTCTTTCTTTTTTTTTTTTTTTTATTTTCTTGGTTCCTTTCCATACTTCTATACTTCTTCTATGTTCTGCATGGGCCTTTTTCTTAGTAGGACAAGCTCATGAAAATCACAGCAAGAGAGCTTTGCATGTCCTTTTCTTACCATCTGGACCATACAACACAGAAATAACGGAGAAGCAGGGACGTGCTCGCTGGGAGTGGCCCCTTCTCTTGGCTGACTGGGTTCTTCCCAGGGCTGAGCCATTTGGCCTTCAAAGCTCCAACTCTGAAGCCCTGTGATCGTTTGACTACTGACCATTTCATCATCCATCAAACCTACCAAGGGGCCACTGCTGGCAAGCAACAAATGAATTTGAAAGGAGTCAGAATGCTTCCAGAACTACGACTAAAATCGAGAATGTCTTTGCCATGCCATGCAGTACTAAAGTGGGTAGTGAACGCCGGAGCCTTGCAAGGAGATTGGCAAGATCATTTATTTAACCATTCCTTCTCTGTAGTAACTCAAGAAGTCGCTCTGAAAGCAGGGCCTCATCTGTTGCCTCTGCTCACAGAGATTCCACCCTGAGGCACATCAGTGATCAGTGTTACTGCTAGGTAGTCATTTTTACTTCTTGTGTCATTGAACATGTCAATCTTGCTAACACAATGCGTTCCTACCATGAGCCAATTATAAATGGCTCATCCACCTGCTCAATAATTGCTGTGTTGGATTTCTTGAGATTTAGTGTCAATGTGTTTTTTTAATTAGTGAAACTAGTTCAGATTTGAAATCAGGTAACATTTATTGGGCATTTAATACATGTGAGGCCGTGCTTTGGGCTTCCTGTGCGTTGTTATTTAGTCATCACCCTGACTCCAGGAAGTAGACATTTTTGCTATTCCACTTTGACTGTTGCGGAAGCTCAGTTTAAAGAAGTGATGCAACTGCCACTAAGCTCATTCAAAGTAGAGCTGGGACCTAAGCCAGGTTTTGTGGCTACAGAGCCAGCATACCATGCGCTGTAACCTGCTCTTCTCTTAGTTCTACCTGTTGTCCCGTGAAGCCGCCCAGAAAAATTTTATCCCTATCTCACACAGTAACCTTTGAGGTGTTTGTCTAGAATGATTATATTTCTGTAGCTATTTTTTTCTTTTGCATTCTTAATTTTTTAAGGTTCTTTATCCCTGCTGTCAGCTGCACAGTCTTCATTGACCTCTCTAGTCTGCACACCACCTTGCTTGTTTTCTGGATATGCTCCTGTTTTTCCTTTTTATCCTCAGTAGGATGGGACGAGCTGGACATAGTACATTTGGGTTTATTCTGAGGAGAATCCTGTTCTTTTTTTGGAGGCCACACTTGAGCCCAGGAGTCTCGGGTAGGACTCCCCAAGTCACCTGGAACCTCAGTCAACCCAGTTCTTGGTGTAGTCGTTTGCTGCTACTTGAAGAAGTTTAGGAAATTGGATTTCCAAGCCAACAACACCATGATTTATAATGTTCTGCAGTTCAGTGTTCCTACTACTGTGCTGGTCCCGGTATTTGTGGTGGGTCATCGTGTTAATAACCCCTTACTGCTGAGCCCCTGTTATTAAACTCTTAAGTGGCACTGGAAATTGGAAAATGCATTTACTCTTCTCAGTGAGGTTTCAGAGAATGGGGCCAAGGAGTGAAGTGAAAGCAGATTACTTGGCCTCTTTGCTTCTCCTGTTGAAGCTTGTGAGGATGTTAAAATTGCTGGTCCTTTTGAAGGGCAGTTCTTGTGGTTCTGAGTGATTGGGAAGTCCCCTAAGTTACTGTTGAAAGAAGCTCTCACACAGTTAATTAAATGACTGGCGTGGGTGTTGTGGCACGGCCGGTTAAGCCACTACTTGGGATACCCACATCTCATATCAGACTTTGAGTGCCAGCTACTCTGCTCTTCTGATCGGGCTTTTGGGTAGTGTGCCTGAGAAGGCAGTGTAAGATGGCCTGTGTACTTGGGTCTTGGCCACCCACTTAGGAGACCCAGATAGAGCTCCTGGCTTCAACCTGGTACAGTGCTGGCTATTGTGGACATCTAGGGGGTGAGCCAGTGAATGGAAGATCTCTCTTTCTCTTTTCCTGCCATTTTGGCTTTCAAATATGTGAACAAATAAATAAATCATAATAATATGAACGGGATGGGTATCTTTTTGTTTTAAAGATTAATTTTATTTATTTTAAAGGTAGAGTTACAGAGAGAGGAGAAAGGAGGGGGGTCTTTCATTTGCTTGTTCATTTCCCATGTGGCCTTGATGGCTAGGGCTGGGCCAGGCCAAAGCCAGGAGCCAGGAGCTAGGAGCCAGGAGCTTCATCTGGGTCTCCTATGGGGGTGCAGGGGCCCAAGCACTTGGGCCAGCTTCTGCTGCTTTCCTAGATGGATTAGCAGGGATCTGGTTTGGACAAGAAGCAACTGGGAGTTGCACCCACGCCTGTGTGGGATGCTGACATTGCAGGTGGCGGCTTGACCTGCTGTGCCACAGCACCAACCTCAGGGTGGGCTTTTGATGCAGCACTTAAGGTGCTGCTGGGGATGCCCACATCCCATATTAGAATCATTCTGGGTTCTAGTTCTGACTGCATTCTTTCTCTCTCCTTTAAAAAAATATTTATTTATTTGAAAGGTGGAGTTACCAGAGAGGCAGAGGCAGAGAGAAAGAGAGAGAGGTCTTCACTCCCCAGATGGGCACAATGACTGGAGCTGGGCTGATCCAAAGCCAAGAGCCAGGAGCTTCTTCCGGGTTTCCTATGTGGGAGCAAGGGCCCAAGGACTTGGGCCATCTTTGCTTTCCCAGGCCATTAGCAGAGAGCTGATTGGGAAGTGGAGCAGCTGGGACTAGAACAGGCATCTATATGGGATGCTGGCGCTTCAGGCCAGGGCAGAAACCTGCTGCGCCACAGCGCTGGCCCCTGTCTGATACTTGATGCAGTGGGAAGGTCCTATGACCCTGGGTGCTTGCATTCCATAGGTGAGTATGTGAGAGGTTGCCCAGAGTCCATTCCACATCGTTATCCAAGCTGAGGTGTTTGTCTGCTTTATTGCTGGCACTGTGAAGCATAACAACTCTTCCCATACATGTACATTCTGTCCTGTAGAGGGATGTGGGATGCCAGTACTGCAGGTGGCGACTTTACCTGCTACACCACAGTGTCAGCTCCATTTCAGTATTCCGCTAATGCACATACTGATATGCAACATTATGGCTTAGGTACTTGGGTTTCTGCCACTCACCTGGGAGACCTGGACTACGTTCCTGAATCCTGGATTTCACCCGGCCTATTCCCAGTTGTTGCAGGCATTCGGGGGGTAAACTAACAGCTGAGGGATTTCTGTTTGTCTTGTTTGTGTGTCTGTTTTTGTCTGCCTCCCTTGCAAATAAATAAATAAGAAAGGTATGAAAGATGTATGAATTTTGATTTGTGGCTTTTACTGTGAAGTTTAATTCTCTCCCTTAGAGTAAGCGTTGATGGGCAGATAATTAACACTTGTGGTACATGCAGTTCTGGGAGTAAGAACACCTCCCTGACTCCCTCACTTCCCACTCTTGTGTCCGTGGACCAGGTCACACGAGCTGCAGGCTCAGATGTGAGAATCTCCCTTTCTGTGTTATGTGTGAAGTTCATTGTGTGTCCGAATTACTAGTAATCATTCAATAAATACCCTTTTTTCTGTATTTCAGATTATTAGCTAAGTCTACCCTTTCCAGGAATGCAGAGTCCTAAATGGTGGACTACTTTTTTTGTGAGCACTTAGGAGACCCTTTCTCCACATCTGTGGAAGCAACACATCACAGAAGTACAGTGACATGTCATAAAGCTCGTAGGTGCAAAGTTAGGCCTGCTTGGAGCTGGCGGTTTCCATGCAGTAAGATTCTGGATACTTTCAGCAGAGGTTGATTGGACACACACCATTTGCAACACACATTTGAACTGGTTACTTTTGTTCAGATCAGTCAAAAGTTAATGCTACCCTCAAGGAATGTGTAATCTAATGAGGGAGATTAGATGATGTATAAATAATTATAACTTTAGAAAATGATAAAGGCTAAATAAAGAAGTCATGGCCAAAAGTATTGTGGGAGGGTGCAGATTCTAATTTCCCATTTTGGGTGATGAGGGAAGCGCCTTAAAGAAGATAGCATTTGGCCCAAAAGATTTTTATCTGTGGGAAGAAACATCCAGGCTTTTCAGGCCAAACATGCACCTGTTAATTAAAGTGGTTCCTAGGGTAAGAGCATGCAAAACTGAGTTGCATTTCTTCTCCTTTTTAAAAATTTAGTATTTGAAAGGCAGAGGGGGACAGGGGAAGAGAGAGGGAGACAGAGAGAGGAAGAGAGAGAGCAAGTGAGAGCTACCCTGTCTGAAGGTTTACTTCCCAAATGCACACAACAGTGGGACAGGACCAGCCTGAAGCCAGGAACCCAGAACTCAACCTGGGTCTCCCATGTGGATGGCAGGGATCCAAGTACTTGACCTATCACCTGCATCCTCCCAGGATCTGTGTTAGCAGAATGGTGAAATCAAAAGTGGAACCAGGACTTCAACCGGGGCATTCTGATAAGAGAAATGGGTGTTTCATGTCGTGTCTCAACCACTGTGCCAAATGCTTAACTCTGCATTTCTTCTTGAAGTAGTGCTGGAGTGTTTGGCATTCTTTCCAGTACAGTGCTGAGATGAAATATCAAGTCTGTTTTCCCAATAAATTTGGTCTTCTGCAAGAGATACATAAGTAACCAATGTTAACCGAATGTGACAAAAGAAACTTTATGGCTGCTCATTTATTTAGTCCTTACTATATGTAAAGTATTATTCTAATTGCTGTATTGTCTATTAATCTATTGAATCTTTATGTAAGCCTATGAAGTATATATTATTATTCAGACATTGTTACACTTGTGTGTTAGATAATGTGCTAGGACATAAATCCAAAGAAGGAGACTACATAGCTTAGATAAGTTAGAAGCTTCTTTCTCTGTCACTTAACAGTCCTTAGGTGAGTGACACAGGACCCTGTGGCCACTGTCACTCTCAGCATGTAACTCCAGTAGTGGTAATTTCCTGCTCCATAGAAGGGTTACTAAAGGGCATCTAGGGAAGGGGATTCTCCCTGCAGGGTGACACCTGCAAATTCCTGCTCCGCCCCCACACCTGGCTCATAGGCCTGTGGTGCTGGATTGCATGGTGGCCCCATGCAGAGGACTCGTCCATGTCCTGATGTCCAGATCCCCTGAGTGCGACCTTATTTGGGAAATGGGTCTTTGCAAATCTAACTAAATTAAAGATCTTGAGCCAAAATCACCTTGGATCACTGAAATGGGTTACTCAGATTAAATCCAATGGTAGTGTCCTTCTAGGAGACAGAGGAGAAGACCTACTCAGAGTAGAGGTCACGTGGAGGTCGGGGGAGAGATTGGAGTTTTGTGGCCACAAACCAAGGAAGCCATCAGAGGAAGCTCAGCCCTGCTGACACCTTCCTGGTGTTTCAAGCCCCTAGTAGAAGGTGATCTGTGTGACAGCTACAGGAGGCTAATCACAGGGCTACATGTTGCTGCCAGTAGGCCAAGGAGTGTGGGGCTTAGCGGGGTGGCTGGGTGCCAACCTAAAGATACCTAAACAAAGAAGAGCACAGATATCGGTGTGTAGGAATAGCCTTCTCACTCCTGCCCACTTTGTAGAAGAAGAAGTTAAGGCACTGAGAGGTCCAGTAACTTGCCCAAGGTCATACCTCTGAAAGGAAGCAAGGCCACGATTGAAATCCAGGTCCTTTGCCCTGAACAAAGCCCAGGGAAGCCTCTGTGATTGATTTGGCATTTAGAGGAAGAATGGAGGGCAGCAGGAGCAGCAGACAAAGGCGCAGTTGCCAGCCTGGTGGCCAGAAGGAGGTAGAGCGAAGAGGCCTCTTTGTCCTAGACACAGGGGTGTGATGGTGTATGTCGTGGGTTGTGTGGGTCACTAGACTTTTGGTTGACCTGTGAATATGCTGTTGACTTTGCTGAAAAAAGGTTAGGTCTCCCCAGTCTACATTTCTGTGGCTTTTATCATGGCTGAGACTGGCTGTGGTGGGCGTGGAGAGAGACCTTGCTAATTTGACTCTTGGCCCCTTGGGGCCCTCAGAGGAATTCCTGGGGTGGAGTTGTCAGATACTTATGTGATGCACTTCCTTTCACTCAAGGGGAAAAGAGTCATCCTCATGATTGTACAGCAAAGTACATTACATAGTACAATGTTTATTTATTTTCATTTTTATTTGAAAGAGAGATCTTCCATCCACTCTCCAGGTGCTCACAACAGCCAGGAGACTAGATCTCAGTCTGGGTCTCATGTGGGTGGCAGGGACCCAAGTACTTGAGCCATCACCCACTGCCTCCCAGGGTGTGCATTAGCAGGATGCTGGAATTGGGAGCAGAGCCAGGACTTGAACCCAGGGACTCTGATTTGGGGCCTCAAGTGATGACCTAACCATTGTGCTAAATGCCTACCCTCACAAAGTATGGATTTTCTAGGATATTTGTTCTTCTACATGGTATGGAAGACTAGACTATTTCTACTGATAAAATATCTGTTATCAACTTTGTACTCTTTAGGGAAGTAATTCCAATTACAGAATTTCCTATGAAAAATGCTTTCTTTTTATAATGTAGTTTCTGGGAACACAGCATAGTGAGAAGTACTGTTTGTAGAATGGAAACTTTGGCTCATTCAAAATACTCTTCAATTAAATAATAGTAACTGTTTTTAAGTAAACTCACCTCCCATCCTCTCTTGCCATGTATTAGAAATGTTGAACGTCATAATAGAATGACAAATCTGTTCAGTTTTTGCATGTTCTTTGGTTTAAATGTTATCTCCAGCAGTGCGTGGAGTAATATATATATGTTTATTATTGGAAATAAGCATGAATTACGATTGCATTTCTGTGATTTGTGGTTGATGAGCTTTTATTATTTTTCTGTCTTCTGAGTATTGAACAAAAGTTATATTTGGCTTACAAAAGTCTCTGTGCATCTCCATAATGCTTAATAATCATTAACTTCCTCAAGTTAGCACAAAGAGTGAAGATGGATTTGTGCTTTTGTATCCTGGCCCCGTCAGCTGCCCTTCCTTCCCAGGGGTTTATAGTTCCTGTCTGATCAGTGCCCTTGTTTAGAGGTTGTGGTTTTTCCCTGTGAATACAGCCATTGCAGAAGAAAGCAAACCTTGCTGGCGGGTGGCAGTGCTTGTTTCATAAATGCTTGCAAGTGGTTTAGAAACTTAGCCCTTTAAAGAATAAGATGCATAGTAGCATAAGGAAGTAGTCTCACACACAGAGATCCAGCCTCTGCGGGCTATACTTTCCAGCCCTCTGCACCCTTCTTTTTGCTGGGGACCCCATGCAAAGAGGGTTGTATGCCCTGAAAATCAAAGTGATAGCCTACCCAAGGATTCACTGAGTCTGAGTAGTTCTTTAATGGTTTTCTTTAGGAGTGAGCCGGGTGTGTATGTAGGTGTCTTCCACTGGATGACTTGCAGGTGGTTGAACTTAGGTCTTCAAAAACTTGGAACATCATAAGCTTATCCAGAGAGTGTCTTGTGTTGGAAGTGTGGATCAGCTAGTAGTGGTCTGTTGAACGAGCAGGTGCTAATGGACAGAAGCTTCATCTCTGTTGAGAAGTAGCATTGAGGACATTAGCCCGTCTGCTTCCAGGAATACTTATGTAGACTGTATGAAGCACAAGTGCAGCTGAAATGGTTGCAGGAAACCTCAGAGTTATGCAACTTGTATTCTGATTATATCTGCATAATTAAACAACCTGGATGTGGGTCAATATTGGAAGAAAAGGCATTAAATAAAGCTGGTTTGCTAGTTAGGTTTTGTAATATGGTCGTACAAAAGAAGCAGATCCTTTGCCCAAAATATCATGCTAAGAAAATAGTGTGACTGTCTAGTGGGCAAATGAAAAAAAAAAAAAACAAAACAAAAAAAACAAAACAAACAAACAAACCCCAAACAAAAAGCAGCTGAGTATTAACTAACATTTTGACTGAAAGCAATGACAATGACGTCCTTTAATTCCTCTCTCCTCAATACTCTTTGGCCAACATTGTTAAGTTAAAGACAGACATCTCCAGTAGCCAGGAAGACAAGAGAGCTCCCCACTTTCCCCCAACGTAAGAGAGGGGCAGCATTGTTCTAGAGGCTTCTTTGGATATTCTGCCTGTCCTTTCCTTGTTCTCCCAAAATCAAGTCTGTGAAACAGCTTCAGAATCAGATTTTATCACTCCCAGTTAGCCAGAAATGTTGATTTAGTGGAATAACACTCTTGATCTTTGGGAAGCGGTCACTTTTGTGGAGAAATCAAAGGCAGTCAGGAGAAGTTCTTGGGATTGTCCGTGAGCTGTGCTGTCCGCGGCAAGCACACCGCAGGCCTTGAGCGTGAACAGGGAGATGAGAAGCCACAGGGCATGGTTTTGTAGCCAGGGGACCCCAGTGGATACTTGGGATTCTCTTGGCAGAGGTTTTGTAAGATTTAACTCTTTACATGATGATACTAACACAGTGTTTGTTTTATTCCGTTCTAGTTTTTTCTTGCGTGTGTAGTGGAGTTTTCCAGAGGCTACCTGGAATCTGATGGTATCATCTCTTTGTTGACTAGTGAAATGTGTGCTTGTGTTTTATTGTTTTCGGTATTTCTCAGTATTATTTTGTAGCACAGTAACTATAAACAGCCCACAAAACAGAATCTCTTTGGTGTAAACAGTGATTTGTAAAAGTCAAGGTGGGCGTTTGACTCAGCAGTTGAGGTTTTGCTTGGGAGGCCTGCATCTCGTTTTAGAGTCCCTGGTTCCGTTCCTGAGCCCTCTGCTTCCAATCCAGCTTTCTGCTCAGGCACACGCTGGGAGGCAGCAGACGATGGCGCAAGTACTTGAGCCCCTGCCACCCGTTTGAGAGTCCCAGACTGAGTTATGGGTTCCTGGCTTCAGCTTGGCCTAGCCCTGGTTATTGCAGATGTTTGGGGAAGTGAAACAGTGGATAGAGTATCTTTGTGTGTTTCTGTGTCTGTCTCTCTTTCACATAAAAAAAGAAAATAAAATTAAGTAGTTTGTAAATGTGAAGGGACCTGGTGACCAAAAAGTTTGAGAAATGTTTTCTAGAGGAACAATCAGAAAACAGGAGTTAGGAATAAACTTACTGGAGCTATGAGAAAAGGCAGGTGTTAAAAGCCATGGGTGGGGTCTGGCCTTGTTGCTCAGTGGGATGCTGGCATCCTGTGTTAGAGTGCCGGTGCAAGTCATGGCTTCTCTGCTTCCTATCCAGCTTCCTGCTGATGTTCCTGGGAAAGCAGCAGAGGTACACTGAAGTGCTTGGGGGCCCTTCCACTCTAGTGGGAGAGCCACATGGAGTGCCTGGCTCCTGGCTCTGCCTTGGTCCAGATCTGGCTGTTGCAGCCGTTTGGGGCGTTAGCTGGTATGGGGAAGCACATGCTCATACACTCACTGTCTCTCTCTGCCTTTCATATAAAATAAAGAAATCGGGTTAGCTAGAAACTGCGGTCAGGGAAGGTGATTTGGAAACAGGGAGTTGGCAGATACACCGCCGGGGCAGGGCGAAGTGAGGGAGTGGAGGAAACGCTGTGCTTGGTGAGCTTTTTGAGGTCAGCATTGAGTCCCCATCACTGTGCCTACAGCGGGGTAGTCCTTTGATGAATACTTGTCAGTGATTGAATTGATGAGTTTGGAAAATGTTGAATCTAATAAAAAGCTGGTAAATGTATGAGATGAGGTGTTTATCACAGAATTACTTGGAGGAAACCTAAATGTGAGTACAAAAGGAAAAAGAGGACTTAAAGCACCATGGTGAGTCCCAAGAGGGAATTTAAAGTTTCCAGGCAGTATTTAATGACTAGAAATTGTGAAGCAGAAGAGATTGATGTGAAGTTGAATATGCTGCATCTTTAATTATCCAGAATAAGCATGTATGTGTAAATGTACGTCTCAGCAAAGTATTTGTCTAAGAGCGTACTGCAAAGTGACACCACAGTTCACTTGGGGACATGAAAAGGGGTGGGTTTTTTTTTTAATATTCTATAGATTTTCTCAAAATATTTCAGTAATCACATAGCAATTTTATATTTAGAATAAAAGCCCCAGAAAAATATGTTTTTATTTATTTATTTGAAAGGGGAAGTGAGAAAGAGAGAAGGAGAGAGGGAGATCTTCTGGCAGCTGGTTCACTACCCCAAATGCCTCACAACAGCTAGGGCTAGGCCCTGCCGAATCTGGAGCCTGGAGCCCGTTCTGGGTCTCCCATGTGGATGACTGAGACCCAAGCACTTGACATTACCTGTTGCCTTCCAGGGTCTGCATTAGCAGGGAACTGGAAGTGCAAATGGGGGTGGGACTGAATCCAGGCATTCTGAGTAGGGTTTGGGCATCTCGAGTAGCAGCTAAGCTGCTGTGCCGAAGTCCGCCTACCCCCTGCCACCGCCACGTTTTTGTATATACACACACGTATATTGAGCCACTGGACAGCAGTTAACGTCAGGTTCCATATTGGGGGAAGAAGTGTTCTTTTCTTTGCCGCCTGAATGAAGCCGGCCTGAACATCCGGACGTGGTGCAGGCAGAGGGGAGTTCCAGGCAGAGGGCGAGCACTGGCTGAACGGGACTGCCTGCACTGAAGGACTGGCAGTGCCCGATGCTCCCTGGGAGGGCGTTTAACTACTGTAGGCTCAGAGAGAGAGGCCTGGGAGCTGCAGGAGAATCAAGGAAAGAACAAGAAAGGCTGTGGCAGGGAGAGCCAGAAGGGCAGGAAGGAGTTGCTGGTGGGCTGGCAGCTGTGCCTGCTCTTGGCCCTTAGCAGGGGAGCACTTAGGCCTGAGGGCAAAGTAAGAACACTTAAAGGTATCTGTTGGCCAGCGCCGCCGCGGCTCACTAGGCTAATCCTCTGCCTGCAGCGCTGGCACACCGGGTTCTAGTCCCGATCGGGGCACCGGATACTGTCCCGGTTGCTTCTCTTCTAGGCCAGCTCTCTGCTGTGGCCCGGGAGTGCAGTGGAGGATGGCTCAAGTCCTTGGGACCTGCACCCCACGGGAGACCAGGAGAAGCACCTGGCTCCTGGCTTCAGATCAGCGTGAGGTGCCGGCTGCAGTGCAGTGGCCGTTGGAGGGCCAACCAATGGCAAAGGAAGACCTTTCTCTCTGTCTCTCTCTCACTGTCCACTCTGCCTGTCCAAAAAAAAAAAAAAAAAGAAGGTATCTGTTATACATTGTACACGCTATGCACCTAAATGCACAGTATACTCTTCTAGTGCAGAGCATAACCGATTCTGCCTCTGTTTACCTTTTTTCCTTCTTTTGCGGGACTGGGAACCTGTTTTTCTGCCAAAGGCCATTTGGATATTTATATCATTCGTGGGTCATAGAAAATAATCAGCTTAAAAATTATAGATTTATTGAATTTTGTGACCTACCTGTGGTTGCCTTGGCAGGGCCAGACCAAGACCTTACATGGTCTGCGGGCTGGGCATTCTCCACCCCTGCTTTGGAAAAGTGAGTAAATTATTGGATATTTAAAAGTAAAAGGGTAATACGAAAAGAATTAACTTGAAGTGGTCACAGACCTAAGTGTAAGAACTAAAGCCATAAAACTGCTAGAGTCTGCCAGCATGATCTTGGATTAGGCAATGATTTCTTAGATCCGGCATCAAAGGAATATGGCAAAAGAAGAAATAAAGACAGTTGGATTTCAAAGATTACTATCAAGAATATGAAAACAGAACCCTCAGAATGGGAGAGAATGTTTGTAAATCATGTATCTGATATTAGAGTTGGATATAGTATATAAAAAACTTAGAACTCAAAAAGCAGGAAACCCGACTGAAACATGGGCAAAGCATCTGAATATGTCTTTTTCCTCCAAAAGTTAGAAAAATGACCGGTAAGCACATGACATGGTGTAAATAGAAACCACAATGAGATACCACTGTCTGCTCGATACCACATCTGCTAGGATGCTGTAACAGAAAAGACAGCTAATAACGTGTTCTCCAGGAGCTGGAGATACTGAGCCATCACTCTTGGTGGGAACACAGAATGGTACAGGTCTTTGAAAGACAACCTGAAAGTTCTCCCCAAAGCTAAAATAGGGTTACCACTGGATTCACCGGTTCCCCTCTTAAGTGTACACCCAGAATGATGAGAACCTGTCCACACAAACACCTGTGTGTGGACGTTCCTAGCAGCACCATTCACAGTAGCTCCAAGTAGAAGCAGTGGCTTGTCCCTCAGCTACTGAGTGGATTGCACCGTGTGCTGCATTCCTGTGGTGGGAAACTCCGGAGCTGTAAAAGGGAAGGCAGTACTGACACCTGCTACAACATGGCTGGACTTTTTGCAACATTAAGCTGAGTGACATGAGGTCACAAATTGGGTCCTCGTGTGGGATGCCGTTTGGAGATACACAACAGGTGATTGGTGGCCTGAGGCCAAGGGGACAGGCGTTCTGAGAGGCAGCTGGCACCAGGTTTCTCTTTGAAGTGTTGAAAGTTTAGTTCATGGGGATGTTTGCACAACTCTGAATGTGCTGAAAATCATTAAATTGTACTCTTTAAACAGGTGAAGTGGAGGGCATGTTATATATTAATAAAGAGCAAATGTTAGGTTCTGCTTAAAAGAACAAGTGGTGTGGAGTCAACACATGGGGAAATGTAAATTAGCAGTTAAAGCAGTGATGGTGGGTTCCAGCGTCTGTCCAGTCAGCTAAGTGTGTACAGATTACAGTCTTTGAGCGAGGCTTGTGGAAATAAGCATTCACACCCTGCCTGGAGGAGAAAACATATAACTTGGCACAGACTTTTTGGAGAACTGTCAGATGAATATATATATATATATATAGCTTTGGCTCAGAGATGAAAATGCAAATTAACCAGCAAAGTGAGAAATATGATCTTAAACATTAGCTTAGAAAAATCTCATCTCTTTCTCCCTTTCCCTCCCTCCCCCACCCCTACACACACGCTTTTTGCTTAGATTATGTTTTTATTTGAAAGGTAGAGTGATGAAAGAGAGGTAGAGAGAGAGATAGAGAGAGACATTGCCCATCCACTGGTTTACTCCCCAAATGGCCACAAAGCCAGGCCTGGGGTGAGGCCAAGGCCAGGAGCCAGGAGCTTCTTCTACTCTCCCACCTGGGTGCAGGGGCCCAAGGATTTGGGGCCATCATCTGCTGCCTTCCCAGGCACATTAGCAAGGAGCTGGATGGGAAGCGGGGCAGCCCAGACTTGGACAGGGCTCATATGGGATGCTGGTGTCTGTGTCTCAGGTAGCTGCCTAACCTCCTGTACCACAGAGCTGCCTGTGATAATGTGGGCTTTTAAAATATATGCTCAGCGGCTGGCATTGTGTCATAGAGGGTTAAGCCACCATCTGGGATGCTGGCATCTCATATCAGCACCAGTTTATGTACCGGCTGCTTCACTTCCCATCCAGATCCCTGCTAATGCAGGTGGGAAAGCAGCAGAAGGTGGCCCAGTTGCCTGGGATCCTGCTGCACACATGGGAAACCTGGCTGGGGCTTCTGGCACCTTTGCAGCCATTAGGGGAGTGAACCAGTGGGTGGAGGATTCATTCATTCATTCATTCTCATTCTCTCTCTCTCTCTCTCTCTCTCTCTCTCTATCTCCATCTCCCCTCTCCCCTCTCCCCTCTCCCCGCCCCTGTCTGACTCTTCTCTCTGAATTCTGTCTTTCAAATAAACAAATAGGGGTTGGCGCCATGGCTCACTTGGTTAATCCTCCACCTGCAGTGCCAGCATCCCATATCAGCACTAGGTTCTAGTCCCGGTTGCTCCTCTTCCAGTCCCGCTCTCTGCTGTGGCCTGGGAGGGCAGTGGAGGACGGCCCAAGTGCTTGGGCACCTGCACCTGTGTGGGAGACCAGGAAGAAGCACCTAGCTCCTGGCTTCGGATCGGCGTAGCGCCGGCCATAGTGGCCATTTGGGGAGTGAACCAATGGAAGGAAGACCTTTTTCTTTGTCTCTCTCTCTCTCACTGTCTATAACTCTACCTTTCAAATAAAAAAAAAAAAATA